>NW_028301553.1:7015000-7337500 GCF_042242905.1 Orbicella faveolata
AAGGACATAACAATCACATGTTTGAATAACTGTTATTGTAGCAGAATTACTGCGTTCCACCCTGAACAAAGCGTTTTTTTCTGCTTGAAATGATCAGACGCATTCCGCCGACGCCACGCTCAAAAAACACCTAATTAAAAGTTCTTACAACGATGAATTCATGTCACTGGCATAAAATAACATCAGCGACGGAAGAATGAATCCCAAAAGGCTTCTTTTGCGGTCGAACATGCTGATTATAGATTCTGCTGATTTCGATGAGTAACAGACGTATAAATGATCACTGATCAGTCTGAAACGGGTAACAGAACTGATAAACAAACTGTAGCGAGTTTCCCATACCTTGCCGTGACAACTGAATATTAAAGACGTTAGATGCAATATCCATAACTATCAGAGACTGTTTTAAAATTGAGCTTCACTCAAAAGAATGTATTTCAACTCAGCATCTGAGAGCCATCTTTAGATGGTTCTAAAGCAATCTGGCTTCCTTCGCTCGTACTTAAGAGTTTGATTTACAGCGACAGTCAAACATAACCGCTGTAATACACACTGTATACTGGCTACTACGGAGAGCTCAAGCTTTCCGCATTGAGCGGGAGACTCGATCAGACAAACGAGTACAGCACAGCTTTGCTGTTTTCAGTCAAACGTCGTCAAGTTAAGAGATCCGCTAGGCGAGGAAACCGAACAGTGTAGTATTGTCACTGATGTATTAGAAAGCCATAAGTAAATATTACATATCCAGGTTACAGTCCTTTTAATACTGAGATTTACAACAAACCTGCATTCACGGAGAACCAAGAAAGAGAAGACAGCAAGTTGAAAGCTGCAAGCACCACACCGTCATGTTGGTTCAAAGTCTTCAAACTGAAAGAGGAAGTTAGAAGGGCGGATGACGTCATCTCAAGATTTCGGTCCTCTTGGCAACAAGAGATGTCATGCAACATTTCTCTAGCTATTCGTCACCGCATCGCAAAATTAGAAACACTGTGTAACGCTAGGAACCCAAAATTTAATCCTCTCTTCTCTCAATGAATATAAACATTTTTATCTTATTAAGATGGATTGGTCCACACGTTTTAGTTATTCAAAACCAGCTCGCCCTCCTCCCTACCCTTCAAAAGTTCTTACCCTCCGACGTAGCTTACTATGTAGCTACATGCCATTTAGGGACAGCGCGTCTCCCAACCCCAAAATGCATCGGGAACGATAGAATATCGAGATCGAAATGTATTGTGGGCCAAAATATGATCAGACAGTGCGAGCCTGGTCTCTAACACTTGAAACGCCTGGTTAATTTCAGCTTTAAAATGCAGATAGCGACCACCAGCCCACATTTTCTCGAAATATTTCTGAAAGGAAACACGAATTATCCCTCGAACGTCTCAGTCACAGAAATTTTTGCTCATCAGATCAGTTGTGCACTATGGTATTTATGATCTTGCAATTCATTGACCTATTTGTTAGTAGTAAACGAACCTTAGCTTGTGTTGTCTATGTAGAAATTCTATGTAGTTTCTTTAATTTGTTTAACAATAATCAGAACGGCTTGTAGTGTACTTAATGCAGTTATACAGAATTTCATACCGTAATCCCATTATAATTCCACACACATACCAACATTGAAAGGCTGAAAATTTATAATATAATATATAATAATATTTATCTGTTTTTTGTATCTGTAATGTTTCCGATTTGTTGCTTAAAAACAGTATAAACTCTAGAACAATATGAAGTAACTATATGACAATATTGAAATGACAGTAGATGTCAGACATGTACTCAGAGTCCAATTTTCCTTAGAATGTTACTCAAGCCATGTATGGCAAAAATATTAAATTAATAGTAAACTTGTTGCAAAATCAATATAGTTCTCACTGTGCCATTCACAACTTACATGTACATGTACATGCATATATCTGTGGTGGGGGTCAAGTTGATAAAAATCCTACAGAAATGAGCTGATATGATCAAATATTTATGCAAAGCACGATGCCCAGTATTGCGACAGCTCACTGAAGTTAAATGTGTGAAACACAAGACTAGTTTCACCTCATGCCAATAATGATTTCACATGCTTATCCCTGTTCTATTTTACAGAACATCAAAAAACATGGTCTAATATCATTATTATTAATACCAGCTGCTGAAATAGTCTTGAATGACTGCTGTGTCCTTTTTTTTCTAATAACAAAATGATTTCAATTGAAAAAGAACTGGCATGTTCCATATGGGTCATCCAGAAACAGTTAGAATCAGCTTTTAAAATTTCACTGGTCTGACTTGTAATGATTTCATATATTTTCTAGTGCGAGAATGTTTCCTACACTAAATGCTCTAAATAATGATATTATCTTCTCTATTTAGCAGAGCATCAAACAAACAATTTTGCCAAGGGACCTGTAGATCCAGGTTTTCATTATCCCTGGTGATCTTTTTCATTTTAATAGAAGTAAATTATGATGATGTTCTTCACAATGAAGAAGCTAAAGACCTGTGTATAACATAAGCTAATTTGGCAGTAGCCTGCTAGAAGGCTAGTGTCAGGTTGCACAGTTATCTCTAGCTGTTCAAAATCGTCAAGAAAACATGTACAGCCTGCTAATGATCATATCACAAGGGCCATTTTATAGATGAAAACTTAGGTCAAAAGGTCTCTAAAAGCACTCTTCTATCTTTGTACTACACTAACCACATGTCCTGCATTTTCATGGGGCGGTGCATTTTGTTCATGTTAGAAGGAGTATTCCTTTCCAACATTGTTGTCTTTCTTTTGTTAAAGGGTTTTGTGTTTGCAAACATGTGTTGTAAATATCAGAATAGTCCTGGAAATGGGTCATGAAATAGGGTTTTACACATAATGCTCAAATTTGTTGTCATTATGTGAATGCTTGATGATCAAAAAATCTCACTATATATTATGCTCAAAAGACGTCGACCAGTTTTTGTCACTGTTATGCCCACGTAATTCTAGACTCTCTTGCCTCACTGTTATGCTCAAAATAATGCCAGCACAATGTGTAAAACCATATAATGACCACTAATGGGGGTGAGGGAAAGATGGAGTGGTCATCAGTGGAAGTTGTGGCACTTCCACAATAAACAAACTAAAAATTTGTTTCGTACAGACAAGAACATGGCTTTGTCTTTGCTCATGGGCGACACAAAATATAACCAGTATTGGGTCGGGCGTTGCAAGAAGATCGATTCTTTGATCACTGGACCCGTTAACCATCGGAAAAGAGGGTTGTACATGGCTACCACAGCCGCGTTCACCAGAGTAATAACACCACAAATATCAGTGCAACTCTGCAGGGAATAGTTACGGCATCGCCAGTCACATTCATGACCCTGCCAATTAGTCGCACTGGGAGAGTGGGCAAGCATCAAATGACTCTTTTTGTACGTTCCAACTTGTGGAATGTACTGTGCAAAATCATTGACGACGTCAATGATGTCTGGGGGAGGTTGCCAAGCCAGTGTGTCACAGTATGTGATGTTCATGAAAGGTCGCAGCTCAACATCTACCAGTACCCAATGATTACCACCATTTTGAGGGCTGCCAATGAAAGTTTTGCCATTCCTTTGTCCCACATTCAGAGCGAAAACCAGCCTTTTTAATGGTCCAAGGTCAAATAACTTAGAATTCCTCGTCATCTCATTGTGGATATTAACAATGACGTTGGGGCATAGTAGCATGGTATTGTTTTGCATGTTGTTAAGCTGTTTTAAAACCCACCTGACGTGATCAGTAGAGACCCAGCCTTGCATTCCTGATGCAGCAAGACTGGCAAGCTCATCTGCAGTCAATCCTGTTAATTAGTAACAATATGATATACTTTTCATCTGGCTTTATTAAATATTTTCTAAGGGAGTGGGGTAATAGACCTCAAAAACTAGAGTTGGAGTGGGCTGCTAGCAGATAAAGATGTATATAAGATTATAAAGTTCTAAGCGTCACTGCTTTCTAATTCAACAAAACTGTGATACTGTATTGGAGATAGCATCCCCCACCCCCCCCCCCCCCGCCCCCAACCCCCTTTCCACCCTTGGACATCATGTCACAAAAATTTTTAAACGAAAAGAAACCTTTTAAAACCCTAATCGCATTTTTTCAGGTACAAAATGAGCATTTCCCATTTTCTATTTTTCATCATTTTACTTTTTCGGGCCCGTGCACGCATTTTCGTTTTGTTTATCTTTAAAATTACATAAACTTTATTGCATATTTTAGCCGGTTCCAGCACTAGTTCAGGATATACCTGGAAAAATAAGCCTACACATCACAACATCACTCCACACGAAGTCATTTCTTAATTTTTCTTAAAAAGAAAAACTTACGATAACTTGGTAGCATATCGTCAGAAATATTGTCCCAGATCATGGCTTTGAATTTGTCGATCGCTTCCGAGGAAATTTCTCGCCGAGTTTTGGGCTAGCGAAAAGCTTTGGAAAACCACCTCATCTCAGTATTGTAAGCACTGGTTTTGCCCTGTCGACGGCTCAACTTTGCAAGGATCATTCTATACGTAAATATTCAACAATGCTTGGAGCAATTCAAGTGAAAAATTTTATTCAGGATTTACCTTTCCCGCTAAAAATGATAAAATTAACCAGGCGCTACTAATGTTAGAGACCAGGTTCCCGCTGTCTTGTTATATTTTGGTCCATAATACATTTCGATCTCGATATTCTTTCGTTCCCAAAGCATTTTGGGTTTGGGAGACGCGTTGTCCCTAATGGCATGTTTAGACCAATGCGTAGACCCGAGATGCCATCTTTTGCTATGTAACCTGGCCTACGTCAGAAATGCAAGCAAAACTGACTTCTTTACGGTCGAACTCGACTTTTAGTCATGAAAAATGGACTTATTTGACATCAAACCAAGGCTAGGAGTATTAAGAAGTGATTGTCTGAGAGATAAGTCTACTGTTGTCTAAGTGAAACAGTCAAACCAAGTGAAGCGTACCCCTCAAGATTACAATAATGAATTGATTATTTGAATATTGAACCTAATCGTTTCAAGAATGCAATTATGAACTGATTATTTGAATATTGAACTCGCTAGTCTAAATTGACTTTTTTGAACATTTAACCCATTAGCCGTATTCTTGGGACGACTAGTGGGTTCAATTTTCCAATAATCAATTCACCATTCTGAGTTACATATTAAAATACGCGTTCATCCTGTGTATCTTGAGTTACAGTGGTCAGATTAAGCCTAATATTACATGTTGCAGCGAAAGGGTTCAAATTCATCGACAACGTCTATCGTCTATGAATGCGTACGAGCGAAAACAACTTCCGGTGCCTCTCCGCCTAACGCATCACAATTTTCAATGTTATTCCACCTTGTCCCCGCAACATTTTAGTTTTCAGTTCAATTAAGAAGAGAGATCTCCGAGAACTGGAAGCTATGGCAAAAGAAATACTGTAATAATTACTTGGTTTGCAGCGGCAAAGCCCCGATCGAGTATCAACTCGCCATGTTCAAGGACGATATTGATGACGATGGCCTATAAGTGTTCAGAGCCTTCTATACTGAAGAAGAAGATGCAAACGATTGCCGTGTAGTAATGGGGAAGATGAACAGGTATTGTATCGGCGAAGCAACGAGATTGTTTCAGCAGGAGGGAAAAACTTCCTACCTAAACGCTCGACAACTGTATCGCTGAATAAAAAAGAATCTTGGCAAAGAGCTGGGCAAAGAGTTTTTACACGATACTCTCATCTGCGTTCGATTGGTCTTAGGATAAAACATAAGCAAAGCACAAAGCAGCCACTTAGGCTGACAGACTCCGGTCGTTAAACAAGTGTATCGACCTTTCAGCATCCGAGATGCAAATTTAGGGATCTTAACAATGACGATGGCGGCGTCGAGGACAACGTCTTGTAAAATTGAATTTGTCCAGGATGCCTATGGCTCTCAAACCTCGCTCAGGCTAAATATGTAATGACAGCGGTCAATGCTAAATGGAAATACGAAAAATTAGCAGTTCAATTCGACTCATCGTTCGCGTTCGCGGTCATTTTGCGTTGTTGTTTTGCAGAGGACAGCTATGAAATGTTTAAAGGTTTACTTAACACACTTGTACAGCCTTTCTTTTTCTCATTAAGCCTTTTGTTTGGTGGTGCTCATTGACGTCGTGGTTTGCTCCAGACTCCATCCACGTGACGCCGGAGGAATTTATAAACGCATACAGCTTTATTTCTACGGTTAGGCCTACGGTCCAAAGTAATCCGTCACGAAAACGGAGCTTTTCGAAAACGCTCTTCAAATCGGAGGAATTTGAAAACGCCGGCTTTGAGTTTTCGTGTAGAGGGAAAACATTTTAAAACGGACCTTTTCGAACACGGTAGGGCCAGGAGAACCACGTCAGTGATTTCCCTGGCCGAGATTTCCTCAAACAAAATTATAAAACGACCGGTGATTGTTGCGTTTTTAAATTGCTCCGGTGTATTGTCAAGCACTATCAAGGCTTTTAATCTCTTCATAACCCCAGCTTCATCCGTTTTTCAATTAATTAGCCTGTATTAATCCGAGTGATGTTTTGAATCTCTTCAAAATGATGATGTCCTGTCCTGCGTCACGCGGCTTATTTGGTCTCAGTCACGCTGCTAATTTTAGGGCGATCACGCGTCACGCAAAAACCCTGTGCCACCCTCTTAGAACAACAACAAAAACAACAATCTTTATCTGTACTCTCTCTTGCCTTATAACTATTACAGAAAATACAGATAATAAAATTAGAGTACTGGCTGACTGGAGTAGTCATAGGGGCTAGCGGAACCAAGCAGCCAGTTGACATCAGCGTTAAATAAATAAAAAAATTAAATGAAAAGTAATTACGGGTCAGCAAGATAGCAACAAAAGCACACATAAAAAGAAAGGAAAAGAGTCTGTGATTGGTTAATTACGGAAATCTGTTGTATTGGATTTTCGCGCGCAAAAGACAGCCATTCTAAGACCGACACTCTACTAGACTACGAGTAGTCCCTCTTTCGCTTAGTCCGTCGTGCATGACGCGAAAGAAAACCGCAAAAAAAAAAAAAAAAAAAAAAAAATGACCGCGCGAAATCCTGCATTATCATGCATGCATGTCATTCGGGCCAAATCTCGGATGTCTCTCTCGCAGGCCGGAAGTGTTAGTCCAAAACTTATTAAGGAGATACGTTTGTCAGTCTACGCTGAGGATAAAACGAAACATAATGTTTATTTCTGGAGAGGTTATTCAGTATTTGCAGCTAAACGATCAATAATTCTGAGGTGTCTGTTGGATGATACTTGTCCCTGTATTTTTCGTACAACTCTGTAAGATCTTCTATGTATCGCGAGTGGAGTTTGTCGATTTCTTCTTGGCTTGGATTAGCAACTTTGCGCACAGGAATAGGCGATCCCACTGTCAAAGTAAAAAACAACAATATCCGATAAATGATGCCCTATAAGGGAGTTTACAGAAAACGGGATATTTCAGAAAAAAAATCAATATGGAATATTTAGAACAGACATGCCGGAATATCAAGAAGGAAAAATATCAATAATCCTGATCTTCTGAAGAGCTTGGCCATTAGTATCTCCCTTTTTTCGAATCTCGAGCATGATCTCAGAACTCTGCCGAAAGCGTTAACAATAGTTTATTTACAGATGACTAAAACGTACGTATGAGGAATTGTAGGGAGCGATCTATAGGAGTTCGTATGGATTTGAAATTCGATCGAAAACACGAAGTCTAGCCTGTTCACAGACCCTCTATTTTGAGCCCGTCGAGATCGCAAGCTTAGCTTAGTTCATCCAAGCACGGACGCACGGTCCTATAGAGCTGCATAAAAACTCGATAGTTTTGGCTTTAATTGGTCACAACCCCTATGCTAATAGGTCAGTGAATTCCCGGGAGGGAACTCCCATATAAAAACGACTGGGGGTCCATGCTCGTCGAAAATTTTGAAAAGAACCCCTAACAGGTACCAAGGTTCTATTTTGTGGGTGTGGCTTAACATTTTCTTCACCCCTAAGAGGTACCAAATCTAAAACAACACATTATCTCCTGTGATATTTTTTTCGGCTCAATACCTGTAGAAGGTGCCACAACAGCTCCCGCTGTGGACCTGTTGAGGATGAACACCCTAAGAGTTACCAAAACTGCTTTTTTAACCCCTAAAATGTACGACGAGCACCCCCCGTCCATTTTATATGGGAGTTCCCACCGGGATGAACAACCTCGTTCCCAGGGTCTCTCATCTTACCGCCCCCTGGAGGGCTGTAAGATGAGAGATCCTGGGAACGAGGTTGCGGGATCAAATTGTGGAACTTGAGATCTGGAGGATAGATGGCACGAGTTTATATGCAATTTAGCTTGAAATCTGAAAACGAACCTTTGAAGGAAAGGCCGCGGAATCGCAAAACTTGGAAAGGATAACAAAGCTCGCTTTTAGTAGTGGCATGGGCTCCTGGCTTTAATGAAAAATTAAGGCTGTACACCGTTGCCGGGAATTAAAATCAGCCAGGAATGTAATGGCACACGTGAAACGCTCGACCTACCTACAACGTGGATTGGAGATCGTCTCGGCAGCATACAAGCTCCCCAACAATAACAAAATCCACTCTGGGTTTTGGATCGAAGCCAGCGCTGAAATCGTGAAAATCGAGAGTAGTAACCGCCGCCAAAAATATGAAACAGATTGTTCTGTCCAAAGGCAAAAACAGGAACAAGTTCACATCTGCAAAGAACAGAAAAGCGGAACTGATTTCAGAACTTCTTAAAACTACAAGTGCAGTGTGTAAATCACGTCAAAAAGCTGTTTAGAAGAAGTTAGCTGTTTAGGAGAAGGCATTATACGAGATTGCTTAGATTGCGCTTTGATTGTAAATAGGCGTGGAAAAGCTGAGAAATAAGTGCATTTACTTAAGTCGCAGCAAATTTAAAGTTTGTTTCAGAACAGTTAACAAACATTTGCGCGCACAAGATGGCAAAGCTTTACAATGATCCGTTAAGACCTTATATGCACCCCATGCCACAACGAGAACGGATGATGTAAAGCGCATCTGATTTTTCGGGTCGAATCTCAGACAATTCTCTCGCCACAAAATCTCATACAAACCCAGTCTCTAACGCCAGTTTAATAAATCCCTTGCGACGTTTTAGTGTCAGCACGTAGCTATCAAAGCGAGTGTCAAGTATCTCTGCTGCTCCGCCCGCAACGATGACAACAGAGTGCCCCGCCCCTTTTTGTGTCAGCGTGTATTCCAAGCTTGGACGTGTCACGTCAATCACACTCAGGCGCATGAGAACGTCACGGTATAGCCAAGCCGTCAAAAGACCTATGAAGGTAACAACCACTGTGTAATTATTGCAATGGTAGTTCCTTTTACTCTATTTAATCAGATTAACCTACAGGAGGAAGACCCATGCATGCGTTTCCCGTTTCTACTTTTGTCTTTTTTACATTTGCACTCTTCAATTTGACGAAAAATTATCAACTTCTATCAATATTGGGCAATACAGAAACATCTTCTCCCTCAAATGAGTTTGGAAATACAAAAATACCATTAAACTACTTCTACGACCTCACCGAACCACAGGGGCGGATGGGCTCCTAACCGACTATTTTTTTATACACTACCGCTGCCGCCAATGCTGCTACTGCTCCTGCTACTGCTACTGCTACTGCTACTGCTACTACTACTGCTACTGCTACTGCTACTGCTACTGCTACTGCTACTGCTACTGCTACTGCTACTGTCACTTATTCTGTTACTACCACTGCCAATGAATACTGCTGCCACTGGCACCACTGAATGCTGCTGCTACCACTTTTACTGCTACCGGTACTGCTACTGGCACTGCCATGGCCACCGCTGCTACTACCACTGCTGCCACTGGCCGCTTCTGCCTCTGCCACTGAATGCTGCTGCTACTACGTTTGCCGCTACAGGTACTACTGCTGCCACTACCAATGCCACTTCTACTGCCCCTACTGCTGGTCTCTACTACTGCCACTGCCACTGCTACTAATGACTTCTTTTGTCAATGCCGTTGTTACTACTCTGTTACTGCTACAGCTGGTTCTAATGCTACATGTCATGCCAATCCGATCCATGATCCATTTACTCGAACACCAGTATGCCAATACCGATTTTACTTCGTAATCGTAGCTATAACTAAATTCTCGATCGTGATTGGTTCTCCGCGCGCCTATTTGTCACATAATCGGTGCTCGCCATTCGCACGTCAATTACGCGCTCTTTAATGGCTTTTCCTACGGGTATCAAAACATACATAGAAAGCGCTATCGACTTTTTGGCTCAAACGAAGCTCTCGGACCTCGTGACAGCCTGAATATGCGACAAAGGTCGACTTGTGGCAAGTCTATTCAGGGAGTGATCTTGCTCGTAATTTCAAATCGGTCTGACGCTCGTCCGATTTTAAAGTAACTCGCGCGAATACTGCCTGAATAATATTTATGCGACACGAGGTCCAATTACTATTACAAATGAGTTCTTTATTGTAATGATTTCATACAAATGAAAGAATAAAGCAATAACATTCATAGAATATAAGAAATAATGCAGTACCTAAAACAACGATGTTTTTTCGATAACACTAGGAGGGAATGTTAGATTCGACAAGTCGGGACAAATATATGCTAAATATAATAATTCAAATGAAGAAATTTTAAATTTATAGCGACCGCGAAAAAGCATTTTAAAGAATATCGCAAATATCGTGAGCGCTGCTAGTTTTCTCACTTGAGTGAACTGACAGATGCGGTATAATCCCAGGGAACTTTTCACTAAATCCACAAGCCTCTGTATTCAACGCCATTGATACTCCCTCGGTAAATATACCATGGGGATGATAGCCTAAGATGTAGTTCTTCTGAGGATCAAGTTCGCTCGTCTTGACGAGAGTGATCGGGAAATAATCGCTTATGTACTTGAAAACAGAAAGCCGCCTTGTGAAGTTCCTTAGAAGGTCTCTTCCCCCTCGTTGGGGAGTTTTCCACTCCACAAGATACATCCATGATAAATACAAAAGTACAAACGGCCACAGAGGTGTGTAAAAGAACAACAAGGATAGCGTGACCAGGCCGAGAAGATGCATTCCTCCTAAGAAACCCACCACGTACAGAAGCGTGACACTGGCTGTTTGCAGAGTGTAGTTAACAACCGACATGTCTGCGATTTTGAACGAGAAACAGCGATCGATAAGTACAGTGTATTTACTCTCCTCTGTCGTGTATGATTTTCATAAAAGCGGAAAACTGGTTACGTCATGTGTACGTCATTCGCACAAGTCACAGTGCTAAGAACAGCTGTAACATGGGAAAGTGGCATCAGTGGAATCACAGAGCCATAGCTAAGTTTTGCTCTTCAGGAAGATGTAGTTAACGTCTTTAATTTCATCGACTTTTTCATAACTTTCTCCATGCTACTGGTCAGTAAAGCCAGTCTCGGGTCGTCACGCAACGTTTTTCGTTTCGTGATATTAACATCTGGACTTCAGTTTTTATTTTCAGCGGAGTTCCCCATGGCAGCTGGAGGACAAGGAAGGGTGTTTCTACCGCACGGGCGTAGATTGAGGGTGACTTCCTCTCGGGTTCCTAAACGAAGAAACAGTATGTCAACTAAATATGACTTAAAATTAAAAATAAAAGTCTTGTAACTATTTTATGACGAAAAAGAACTACGTAAATTTGCCCTCACTGGGAGTCGAACCCGGGCCACTATGCCCTTACTTACCACTGTACCACCGAGCTGCTAGCTGCCGGAAAATCGAAAATTTAAACTACATATAATGAACAGTAATATAAATTAATAAAGAGTTACCCTAACATACAAATGAAAGCTAACCGCAAGCAAATGGAGTGACACTAACCGCAAACAAAATGGAGTGACGCTAACCGTAAGCAAAATGGAGTGACGCTAACCGCAAGCAAAATGGAGTGACACTAGCCGCAAGCAAACCTAACCGTGCTAACTGCAAGCAAGCAAGGTAAACATGTACAGCGGTTTATTAACACGTCTACCTTGTATAAGCAACATCCAGGCGTCCAACCCCATACTCCGCCCGGGCGTTATATTTTTCCGACCAAACAGTACAAAAACTAAATCGTAAATACTCTTTTTCTTTGGCCATCGTAGCCTAACAAGGAATAGCATGCAAACTGCGGAGATAAACATGATAAAAATACACGTTGTTGGAAAACAATAATGATACCTTTTTACTTGACGTTTCATATGTTTCAACACAAATCTTAGGGAGTGACCACTGAAAGTAGAAGTCATTATAATACATCAAATATTTCCGCGATTGGCCAAAACGCGTCACATGACTGAATATTCCCCAGCTAAAACTGGGGAATATCCGAATGAAATTCCTCAATTTTCAAAATCGCCGGTGTTGCGAAAAATATTTGAAGGATAATAAACACAATGGTCGCACACAATAGCCTCCATTTGAAGCGAAAATATGCTCGGATATTTGTTCTTAGGGCCGAATTACACGGTACGACTTTGTCTTATAACACAAGCTTACGACGGGCCTACGACATGACCAAGGACCGTTTACACGCGCACGACATTTTTACTTACTAAATTAAATATGCAAAAGTTTGCATCGGGATTTTCAGAACGAAAGTTCTAAACAGATATTTTAGCTGTCCTGTACTTTAAAAAAAAAAAACTTTATAACGAGATATTTTTCGCTTTAAGCCGTTCAATACTTTTCGAGAAACGGCTTCATGTGACTCAGTCAACAACAACTCCGTCCGCCATTTTGACGCAAGAAATTTGTCACAAAAAACGTCATTTTCTATCGATTGCGGCTACGATTGTCGTAGCATTTTAAAACATGTTTTAAAATCCTACGACATTTTTTTGACGTACACAACAGTCGTAAGCGAGTTGTAGGTTTGATTTTTGAGTTGCAGGTTTGATTGGGAAAGTAAATGTGAGGGATTAAAGAGATGTAGGCTGTGTAGGTATATGTTGGGAATTAATACGATGAAAGCTGTGTAGGTATATGTAGGCGATTGATGAGATGTATTGCTGTGTAGGTATACGAGGGAGATTAATGAGATGGAGGTTGTGTAGGTATATGTAGGGGATTAATGAGATGTAGATTGTGTAGGTATATGTAGGGATTAATGAGATCTAGGCTGTGTAGGTATGTGAGGGGGATTAATGAGATGTAGGCTGTGCAGGTATATGAGGGGGATCAATGAGATGTAGGCTGTGTAGGTATATGTTGGGAATTAATACGATGAAAGCTGTGTAGGTATATGTAGGCGATTGATGAGATGTATTGCTGTGTAGGTATACGAGGGAGATTAATGAGATGGAGGTTGTGTAGGTATATGTAGGGGATTAATGAGATGTAGATTGTGTAGGTATATATTGGGGATTAATGAGATGTAGGTTGTGTAGGTATATGTAGGGGATTAATGAGATGTAGGCTGTGTAGGTATATGTAGGGATTAATGAGATCTAGGCTGTGTAGGTATGTGAGGGGGATTAATGAGATGTAGGCTGTGCAGGTATATGAGGGGGATCAATGAGATGTAGGCTGTGTAGGTATATGTTGGGAATTAATACGATGAAAGCTACGTAGGTATATATGCTTTTTTCATGGGTGATACAGTGTGGATAAAGCCAAGGTTACTTTCTGGAAAAAAAAAACAACAAAACAAAACAAAACAAAAACAGAAGTAATTTGTTACAATACAATGAGGAATATTTCATACAGAAATTGAATGTAACTTCAGTTGTTCATAAAAGATTTAAACAATCTGTATCATAGGAACACTCAGGCAATCAGAACAATAAACTTACTTTATATTGCCTGGCATTTCTTCAATAGCAAAGTATGGAATTATAGGTAAGTTGTTAGAAGGTTTAGTAAGTGTAGTATAGAACAAATAATTTACCTTTGCGTTCTGAAGGGCTTGAAGACATTTTTGCCTGTGAAAGAAAATCATAATGTAATGTAACTTGCAGTTTAAACTTTTGTTTTTCTTTGTATACATGTACCTTTTGCCATGTTACATACATGCTGGTAAAGAATTGTTTAATTGTCCAGAGATTTTGTATTTTACAATGTAGGAAAACTCATCAGAGTAACAATCAATTAGATTATTCCTATTGTTGTTATTGCTATTATTATACACCAAAAAATAAATATACTACAGAAATTTATGCGTATAAGTGAATAGTACATTGAGGACATTTTTTTGTTGTTGGTTAAAGTGATTTTGATGCAGGAATTTCCATTCAATATTTTGGTGGCTTAAAAGAACACAAAACTAATGGAAATTATTTTCTCATTAAAAGTGATTCTGTATCCTCTGCTAATTTACCCAAGCGGTTTTCTTCCTTTAGCCTGAATTGAAATTGAGAAGATTTCTTAATACTTGTTAGCCGCTCAAATGTCATAGGTTCGATTATAGAAGAGTGAAGTGATCCAACTCTACTTATTGCAACATATGTAATTCCTGCCGCTTTTTCACTTGGTCCAATATCAATCCATGCTTTTGATAGAGTAAGTCCTTGGCTTTTATGTATTGTTATTGCCCATGCAAGCTTTAATGGTATTTGCCGTCGTTCACGAATATTAGTGTCAAGTGACTGATAAGTAACAGTAATAGGAGGAATTGGAACACATTTAGGCAAAGTCGCAATAAATGATGGTCCTGTGTAATAGTCAAACTGAACTATTATTGCTATAGGTAGGTTTGGCGGTGAATGGTTGTCTGCATAAACAATATCTATTACTTTTCCTGTAGCACCATTACAAAGCCCAAACTCTGACCACAAATTCATAGTTAGCATCACATAAGCTCCTCTGGCTAGAAACAAGGTAGGAACTAATCCGCGCACTTCTTCAGGAGAAAGAGCCTTTGCAATGGAAGAGGAATGACGAGCTTCGATTTTGGCTATTGCTTTATGAAGCTTTAATAATTGATCATAATTAAAAGCAGCAACTTGATCATTGCCATATAATAGTCTTATTGCATTTTCAAATTCATGTAGATTGGGTACCGCTGATGGCTGTTGAGTAAGAAGAAGTTGCCAGTCTTCTGTAGTTGAATCTCCAGTTCTGAGACGCTTTAATAAATCTTTAAAAGAAACCTGTTCTGGGTTAGAACCTTGAACTCTTTGATTTTGAGTTAATTTTACAACTTTGTCAAACATCAAATATGCAAGATGGCCTTGTTCACCTAGAACCCCTGATGGCTTTGCATGATACAAAGGTTTGTCTGCGATAGGTGGTAATTGTGCAGGGTCTCCTATTAAAATAATTGATACATGTCCAAAAACTTCCTCCTGTTGTCCAGTTGCCTGCCTACAGCGTTTATCAATCCAGCCAAGCAATGTTTGACCAAT
The DNA here is from genome assembly GCF_042242905.1 of Orbicella faveolata. Classification (NCBI taxonomy): domain Eukaryota; kingdom Metazoa; phylum Cnidaria; class Anthozoa; order Scleractinia; family Merulinidae; genus Orbicella; species Orbicella faveolata. Next base: position 7,030,386 of record NW_028301553.1, read on the forward strand.
CATAGAGTACTGTACGGGTCCGCAAATGATCCCAGGACCGCAAATGATCCCGGACCGCAAATGATCCCGGACCGGAAATGATCCCCATATTGGACTGCAAATGATCCCGATCAAAAAGTAAGGAATGGCATGGATTTACATCAGAGGAAGGTGAGAACATGTACAAAAATTATGAACTAAAAAACATGTTTTATCATTTTTGCAAAAAAATATTCCACAGTTGCTGTTTTGTTCTTCGAACTGTACAGATCGTTTTCACTGTCACGCAATAAAAAAAATCATAAATCGAAAACCAACCAATGGAAAAAGCTAAGAAATTGTGATGTACGCTATAGAAGATAACTAAATAAGACACTTCTCCAAGTTTTAGGCCTGTGCGTTTCCCCAAACTTCAGAAATTCGTCGTAAATGTTTCCCAGAAATTTACAGAGCCCAGTAAGAAAACGCCATGTTGGTATACATCCGTGGTACACCAATATGGCGGCCGGAATATAGTGTAAACATCTGGAACTTGCTTTGGCTTTCTAGGCGACTAATTATCAGTACTAAAGAAACAAGCATTTACATAAGCACTTTTCCTAATGCTCTAACTTCTAAAAAGGCCCAAAATCATGAGATAAGTATATATTTTTCAACAAACTCGATCGTAGCTTTTTGTCACGCAACCTCCATAACCCTGAAATTCAAAATGCTCCGGTTTCCAATCGAAGCACACTAATTGTAAACAGATATAAATATACCGCCTCTTACGCCTGATGAGGATAAAAACACGTCACGTGAAGACGATCTATTGAATTAGAAGTCTTAGAAAAACACATACTTGTAAACATTCTCGAAATATCGGTGGCGATAGTATCAAACATCTATCAAACAGCTAACTTGTCAAAACGAAGCGCAAGCCGGGTTGGTACATTTCGCTGACCCCTAGTCCATGGACTACCGCGATGGACCTGGTCCATGGACTACTTGAATGGACTACCCATGGACTACCCTAAATGGACCACCCTGAAATCTGTGGCAAACATAAATTTAACAAAGCTAGAACCCGAACAAAAGATGTGATCGATCGACAAACACAGTTATGGAACACTTACGATGTAACAGATTTAATCCCCAACTGGACCTTTGCAACAAAATATTACAACTGAAATAGAGGAAATGAGTTACTTTTCTCGTTCCCTGTTATGGCGTAAAGAACTGGCTCACAAGTCAGAGATGAATGTGATTATATATGCCAAATTTCCACTTACCATCTAGCGTCCTTTTCATATTGTGATCGACCGTGAGCGACTCGTGAGCGACTACTGCGCCTGCTAGCTACACTCATTTGGCCAGGGGGAAGAAATACAAGATGGTGGTGTAAGGGTGTATGGGGTTATGTGAATGTCGTGTGTTATACTGTAGGTATTAAACAAAAGGAAAACTCGCTCGAATCCAATATTTTGTGACAAAGGTCCAGATGTTAAGATAGGAAACGTTTGAGGATTAAATCACAACTGTTCTGATCTGATTTTGTTCGGGATCGTTAAATCTGTTAAATCGCAAGTGTTCCGTAATGTGTTTGTCGATCGATCGCATCTTTTGCTCGGGTTCTAGCATCGTTAAATTTATGTTTGCCACAAATTTCAGGGTGGTCCATTTAGGGTAGTCCATGGGTAGTCCATTCAAGTAGTCCATGGACCAGGTCCATCGGGGTAGTCCATGGACTAGGGGTCAGCGAAATGTACCGACCCGCGCAAGCCTTGGCCTTGCTTGGTCATGAAGCTGAACTTCATAACTATAGCTTGGAATTTTGGCTTCTTAGAATTCTCAAGTAGTCATTTCCGAGGAATTAAAGCCAAAATACGACCAAGGAAAAATTACAAAATAAATTTGTTCAAATTTCCAGTGCTACACACTAGGTGTTTTACAGAGTGATGAAGCGTTGTAGGCTTGTGGGTCTACTCAGGTGACAGCGTCTTCCTTAATAGTTGCTTCATGGTTAGATTTTAGTTTAAAACTTTAGACGAGTGGCGTTAATGGCTGATAAGATGTGAGTTAACTATAACACCGACACATCTATGTTTAACAAAGGAGGTTATGTAGTGTATGTTGCACTGATCATAATTTTACTGAGAATTGCAAAGAAATGCAAGCCAACGCGTGTTTTGATGATTGAGTGGTGATATTCATAGCATCGTAGTTAGCAACAAAATTTAGTCGAAAGTACGAAAAAAAAAAGCAAGTTGTAAGCCATTATAATTATAAGATGGCTTTAATAAAAACATCGGTATTCACGTACGCCAATTCCCTATCCACACCATCCAACCATCCATGCCATTCGTTATTTTTTACTCGGGATCATTTGCGGTCCTTATCGGGGATCATTTCCGGTCCGGGATCATTTGCGGTCCAATTTGGGGATCATTTGCGGTCCGGGATCATTTGCGGACCCGTACAGTACTCGTCGATAAGTATGTATTTAATGTCATGTAGTTTATCTTGTAATCTTACTAGGGTTTGGCCTTTGAGATCTGTGTTGCCCCTGGGGCCAACAGGTAAGCTCAGAAGTGAGTGAATGGTTATACCATTTACATTGAATGAAGCTTTTCCAGTAGTTGCTGTCACAGTACAATTATTTTGTAGACGATTTCTTAATGCATTGATAAGGTAACTTTTGCCTGTTCCAGCAAAGCCATTTATTATCAAATGCAAAGGTGACTGAGGGTCCGGGTTGTTGAAATGGTCTCACTATATTGTCTGCAAGTGACTGCATGCTACTAAAAGTATTTATATCTACATTGAAGTTTTGTTCTTGACTTTCATAAAACTGTCTTTTGGATTTTATCCAAGAACTCATTTCTAACAGTTGCTGTGGGGTGTATGAATAACTGTAGCTGTGCCAGTCATTTTCTGATGAGGCTTCAAAATTGTTTGTATAAGTTAAGTTAATGAAGTCTGCTAAAACCATCCATTCTTCGCGTTGCTGTTCTGGTTGTACACAATTTTCACTTTGCTGAATATCAGAGAGAGACTGTATGTCTTCCAGCTTTCCATGCCAATCAGGCACGTGTTTTTTTTGCCAAATTTGCTTCCAAGAAACTTTTCCACTGTAAAATAAATACATCATCGCTGCTTGCTTGGTTTTCCTATGCATCATCCTGTTTGTTTTTCCAAGATTTATATCTTAGCATTTGGTACTTACAGTATAAGCCAAAATTTGTACTTTTTGGATTTGATGAATACGTGGGGAAAACTCTTGGTACTACATTGTTTAGTTGATCTACTAATTTTCCATTGACAAGTTTGTATTTTATTGCAAACTGAAGAAAATTTTAAATTAAAGTCAGTGAATTGCATCTGAAACCACTTGCCTTCTCACCGAAAGGTTTTTAACAAAATTTCCTTTTCCTTTAACTTTAACAAGAATTATTGATAAATCTTTAGGGTATCTTGGAAGTAAATGTGCCAATTCACTGACATCTTGAGGAAGATTTATTGTATGTCCTGAATATCCTCTTTGTCCTCCTGGTTTAATATAAATATGCATTATAAGAAGAGCTTTAGCAATAAGCAATTCCTCTATTTGCGTTAAACCAGAAAGTTCACTGGGTACTGGTGAGGGTATCATTAAGTCTTCCTTGGAGAATTTTTTTGGTGACTCCTTTTCCCTTGAGCACCTAGAACACTTATAATTTTGCAGACATTTTGGTGCCACTCTCAATGGCCATGCTTCAAAACAAATTTTGCTTTGGTAAATGGCATAATTATTGGAATTATGGAATTTAGTTATATTTTCTTTTGCCCAACTCTGTTTGTGAATATCTCCATTTTTTTCTGCATCAAAATTTAGTAAGTACTGTTTTTGTGTAATGGTACAGTTACCCTCTGGCTGATTATTACATGCCTTTTTTACAATATTTTCAGGATTTTGTTGTTGTTTCCTTTTTCTCTGCCTATTATCTCGCCTGTTTTGAAGTCTCTTTTGATGTTGCTCGTGTGATTCTGATAATTTTAATTTAAGATATGTCAAGGCATTCTTATTAATAGTATGAGGTTCTGTAGAAACATAATGCAAGTCTTCTATGAAAACAACAAACAATACTCTTTGGTTTTTATTAGCAGGAGGTGGAGTTATTGTAGTGCCCTCTGGGCAAGAAAGCCTTGATTCAATGATATGAATTACACAATTAAGTTGATTGGCTACAGCTTGTATGATAATGTTGTCACACCATGTGCCTGGTGTTGCCATTCTTTTCAAATAACTTTTCGATGAATCCTCGGATATACTCTCTACAAACAACTCAGCATGTTGTTCTAAAAAGCTAACACCAGCTTGCCTTACAGCAATATGAAACTCAGAGGTGCCATAATACTGATGTGAAATTGCTCTGAAAAAGCAGTCACCAGAACCACCAACATCCAAAGCCTGCAAACCATTACGACATAGTCTATTAATCATTCGGTCATATGAACTGTTTTCAGCACTTGTACTAGAAGCATTTGTATCCACTTGAGATGAGTGTCTTTTGTCTGGATTCATACCACAAGAAAGTGTTGTAAAAAGTACAAGCCTGGAAGATTTTTTCAATGAAGGCTTTGAATTATTACACCTTAATTCTTGAAATATTCTGTTATGAGCTGGAACATTTTTTGCATTTAGCTTTGAACCAAAGTAATAATAGTGAAAACAACTTTCATAGCAGTGTCTTAGAAACCAAGTTTTAAATGTTTTGCAGAAGTAGTTAAAACCGGATGAGCTAGGCCAATTTTTTTGAAAAATAAGTTTAATTTGTTTTCTCCTCTGTCTGTGTTTTAGAAATTGAAACAATTTCTGTTTAGGTATTCTCCAGGGTTCCCTGTCTCTTTTACCACATCGAACTGATTTGGCAGAACGTCCACGCGAGGGTTCCCCGTCTGTTTTATCACATCGTACTGATTTGGCAGAATGATCACGCATTTTTCAGCTAAATCAAACACTTCTGTACCTTTACAGTCGAAGGGTTTGTAGAGGTTTGTTTATATTTGAAATCGCAGCAAGCAAATTAGCTAAACTTTGGCTGGCTTCAACGAATGACCTGGACTCACATGATTCGCGACAGCTTCGCTGTGCTCGGTAAGATTTTTACGGAAAACCTGGGCTTACACATGATTTACTGATACACCGTATTTGCTGTGTTTACATCGTGAAAGCTCCGTGTTTTATGCAAGGCTTGTATCAATACAGTTGACTTGTTTCGTGGTGAACAAAATGGTTCAGTGGTATAACTGTGGCAAAACTGTGCCAAAATTTCAAAAACAAACTGGTTCTATATTGCACACGCACGATGAAACGAAAAGCTTCTATTCGCCTTGTACGTGAAAGAAGTCACTGAAGGACGATTATGCTATTGAAATATACCTTCTTATACGTTAAGATGATGTTTATAACTAAAAAACATTAAACAAAAATTCACCATATATTGTATAGAAGCGGTGGTAAAGATTATTGTCATTAACTCCCCTTATGAGTGGGCAACCACGAAACAGGCTTGTAGGGACGAACTTGGAGTTTATTTGTGCTTTTCCTCCCACATTATATACTTCGCTCTACTCTGATGTATTGAGACTGTTTTACGAAAATCAAATTTTACACACACACATATATATATATATATATATATATATATATATATATATATATATATATATATATATATATATATATTGTTTTTTCTCCACGCAGTATTTATGATTTAGGGCAATTTTCGACGCAATTTCAAACATTGGCTTAAACGCGTAACGGCTGAAATCATTACGCAATTACCAAGAGCATGTCACGTAAATTGTAGACAACGTCTTTACCACCTGTACCTTCATAGTGCCTCTCACCACCCCGGCAAGGAGTATAAACGGGGTACCATTCAGTTTTGTACGGACTTGAAGTTGATACAGGTACACACAGAGACCCAGTGGGCTAATGATTGGCTGAGAGGGACCAGTAATCTGAAGGAGTATAATACATGACGGGAAGAAACGTTAGGCGAGATAGCCCAAAGGGGCCTTCTGATTTTGTTTTGTTGTTATTCTCCCTGAGAGTCAAAATCGATGTGTTTTAAACAGCGGGGAAATGAAGGGTTGCACATATCATTTAGAAAATTCTTGTATTTAACATCTAGACACGTTTCACGTAACTCCAGCATGGAGAGTAAAGGCTCTTTATTACCCATGATTCTGGTATCAGAGTATTAATTAAAGGATTCTAAATTTTTCATTGGCATACGTCATTACGGTTTCTGTCTCAAATATAATTGAACTAAATCGAAATGGGTGTAAATTGTAAGCACTTCTTTGACATAAAACAAACGGTTCTATGGGCATTACTACGTAAAAATCTCTACCACAGCTGACTCGTCCCCAGTCGTCTTCATTCAACACGCGGCAGGACGCAAGGTGAGGAAGGGGTGATCTCACCCTGCACTCCCGCCTCGCCCCGTTCCGCGCTCTGCATGAAGTTGTATGGAAACGACTGGGAACGAGGCAGCTACCACAGTACCGGTAAAATAGAGCGTCAGTTTTTCGTCAGTATAAGACTACATAAGGTTTCGGCGAAATGTTAGCGCTGATCAGATTATGACACACGTGACAATCTTTAAAAAAACTTAAGCATTTAAATGGTTTTCAACATCAAGATTTAAAGACACTCACGCAAACTATCTTCTGGAAGCCATAATGTATATTTACAACTGTCATTTTGCTAGCGATAACAACCTTTACACCAATTTACAGCAATTTCACATAAAGCAGTTCTGTAAAATATAAACTGGAGTTTTTACACACTTGCGCGATAGACATAGTCAGCAAGATACTGGGTTAGGTTAGCTGCAAGGCCTAATCAGTACATTAAAACCTAAAGCCATTAAACTGAACCATTATTGACCGTTTGTGTATGAGAAAGAGGCAAGTTCAGAATCATCAAGTTGGATCCGCCAAAAAATTCAAATTAGTCAAAGTGGTATTGACTTTAATAGCATCAGAGAGGGAAGCTACACCAGAAGCACCAATCTCGTTCCCACTCAAATCCAAATTAGTCAATACTGTATTGACTTTAATAGCGTCAGAGAGGGAAGCAGCACCAGAAGCACCAATATTGTTCCACCTCAAATCCAAATTAGTCAATACGGTGTTGACTTTAATAGCATCAGAGAGGGAAGCAGCACCAGAAGAACCAATATTGTTCCCTCTCAAATCCAAATTAGTCAATACGGTATTGACTTTAATAGCATCAGAGAGGGAAGCAGCACCAGAAGCACCAATATTGTTCACTCTCAAATTCAAATTAGTCAATACGGTATTGACTTTAATAGTATCAGAGAGGGAAGCAGCACCAGAAGCACCAATATTGTTTCCTCTCAAATTCACATTAGTCAATACGGTATTGACTTTAATAGCATCAGAGAGGGAAGCAGCACCAGAAGCACCAATATTGTTCCACCTCAAATCCAAATTCGTCAATACGGCATTGACTTTAATAGCATCAGAGAGGGAAGCAGCGCCAGAAGCACCAATATCGTTCCCACTCAAATCCAAATTAGTCAATACGGTATTGACTTTAATAGCATCAGAGAGGGAAGCAGCACCAGAAGCACCAATATCGTTCCACCTCAAATCCAAATTAGTCAATACGGCATTGACTTTAATAGCATCAGAGAGGGAAGCAGCACCAGAAGCACCAATATTGTTCACACTCAAATCCAAATTAGTCAATACGGTATTGACTTTAATAGCATCAGAGAGGGAAGCAGCACCAGAAGCCCCAATATTGTTCCCACTCAAATCCAAATTCGTCAATACGGTATTGACTTTAATAGCATCAGAGAGGGAAGCAGCACCAGAAGAACCAATATTGTTCTCACTCAAATCCAAATTAGTCAATACGGTATTGACTTTAATAGCATCAGAGAGGGAAGCAGCACCAGAAGCACCAATATTGTTCACTCTCAAATTCAAATTAGTCAATACGGTATTGACTTTAATAGCATCAGAGAGGGAAGCAGCACCAGAAGCACTAATATAGTTATCACTCAAATCCAAATTAGTCAATACGGTATTGACTTTAATAGCATCAGAGAGGGAAGCAGCACCAGAGGCACCAATATCGTTCTCACTCAAATCCAGATTAGCCAATACGGTATTGACTTTAATAGCATCAGAGAGGGAAGCAGCACCAGAATCACCAATATCGTTCTCACTCAAATCCAAATTAGTCAATACGGTATTGACTTTAATAGCATCAGAGAGGGAAGCAGCACCAGAATCACCAATAAAGTTCTCACTCAAATCCAAATTAGTCAATACGGTATTGACTTTAATAGCATCAGAAAGTAAACCAGCATCAGAATCCTCCGAAATCCCTATAGCCAAATGAGTCAAAGAGGTATTAACAGTAAGAGCCTCACAGAAATACTCAAAGTACAACGGTGCATCAGGTACTGTTTCATCATTTAACCCTAAAGCCGTAATGTGGAGGTGGGCACCAAAAGTATGCAACAATTGTGATTGAAGGTTTTTCTTATGGGTTGCGCACTCCTCTACACAGTCAAACGCGAATTGCAGATTCCTACTTATTTGACTTTCGCCGTTTATGTGTGCGGCGATGCTTTTTACAAGACCCACTGCGGTTTCTTCGCATCGTGAGACAACAATTCCACTCATGAACAAAAACGCTTGGTTCAGTTCATCTAAATATCTCTCATCAGTTACTACTGTGTCACAGTCAACTTCTCCGCTGAGAATCTTCGAGGCGAGATAGAAACCACTAAAGAATTCTTGAAAACTCTTGTGCATAAATCCGTAACGCACACAACGTCTTCTTCGACTACCTAGACTGACTTGGACTGATAAAAATCCGAACTTAGCTAAAAGACTTAAAACAGTCGAACTGCAATCAAGTCTGCTTTCTTCAATATATAGCTGTCCTTCACACAGAGATTTGAACGCCATATGCCCCAGAAGTATCAGCTCTTTCTCGTAAACTTTAATCAGGTCGTCGTTGGTACTCGGCAATTGGTTCTTCTCTTCATATCTTCTCAAAACACAGAGTACAATTTCAATGTACAATTGAGTCCTGCTCGTCGGAAAAGAACCCTGGAAATCCTCGCAAAGAAGACAAAGTAAAGTGGTGTTTAAAGGATTTGCCATCATTTCACGTAAGTCTTCAGATCCTGACCAAAGTAGTCGTAGGAGTTTGTAAGCCAAAGGTCTGTTGTTTTTAAAATACTTGAAGATGAAGCTTTCTGCATCTTCCGTAGTGAATCCCACAATTTCCCACAGGGTATCACAGAACCGCCTAAATTTCATTCCAACTTCATGTCTAGATGTAAAAACGATGTGACACTTAGAGAACTCTCTACCTTCAACAAGTTTTAAGTACATGGCCAGTTTACTAGGATCATCCACTTCATCTAAACCATCAAGTACTAACAAAACTTTGGACTGATTTTCACGGATGAATTTGAAAATGTTTTCTTTGGATTCTTTGTTAATATCTTCGGGGAGAATTTGTTCTTCGATAGCCTCCCAGATGTTAGTTTCGATATCATGGCATCTAAGCAGTAGAAGCAATTCGATTTCTGGAAAAGACTCGTCCCATTCTTCCTGTCCATTTGCCCAGTCATACGCCAGCTTTTGACAGTAAGTTGTCTTTCCCATGCCAGGATCTCCTTCAATCAAAACAGTCCGTGGCTTCTGAGATCCTTCATGGGCTTTGAAGATAGCTGTCATGTTGGTGATTTCTTCAGCCAGTGTTCCTCTTGCTTTTTCTTTGTTCAAAAACCTGAGCCTGGTGAAAATCTCATCCAGATGAAAGCTGAAATCTTCACACCAGGGTAATGGCAGGACACTTCCTTCACGAGTTTTGTAGAGCTGGCGGATTCTTTCTATCTCATTTGCTGGATAAGGCATGTCTATAAAAAGAGAAAACGAAAATAAATCAGATAAGAAAATACGCTTTTTATGTTAACCAAGCTAAGAAATATATATTACTTCGGTTTCACATGAGAGGCAAAAATTATAATTTGCAATTATGTTTACCATGCATAAGATATCAGGAATGTCTATGATGTCGACTTGCTTGATCTCTTTTTTTGGCACTTGATAAATAAAGGTTTTCCAATTCTATAGGATCATTGTCGTATCGGAATATTCAGGCACTGCGTTCTAACAGCAAAGACCGCTTTCACTTTCAGCACCACTGAAAAGCTACAGTATGACATAGGCGTAACAAACTTACCTGTTGCAATATACTAAATAAATGTTATGAATAAAATGTTGACAAAACGTCCTTCTCCAGAAGAATCACAGAAACAAAATTTAAAAGGTATACATTTGAAATTTTCAAAGTAGAGGGAGCCAGAGTAAAAAAGTCGAATATGCCGCTATTAATAATAGGTCAAAAGACAATACTATTCTCCTCTTTCAAAACAGTTGCAAATAACTTGGTGCTGATCAAATTGTGTTTAGTCTTGGAAAAATGCAAGTTAAACTAAGGCGAAACATTTTAAGCCTTTGACTTCGGTGATTTATTTTACCTCAAAACGGAAATTGGACGCTGCACATAGCTATATGTAACTGTCCTCCCCAGGGGGATGGAATTGGGCGCTGTTATCGCGAGTAATCGAAGCTGAGCACGCAGAGGGTGAGCACGCAAAAATCTCTCTTGAACGAGGCAATTATTTCAATGTTTTGTTGGAACGTGCACACATAGGGAAATTTGTTAAAATTTTCTTTGAGTTCTGCATGTTCTTTTTGGCTTACTCTTTTTAGCAGTTTTGTTGAAATGTACCCTTTTTTCTGCTCGTTGGAAAAGTTTCCGTCCTTAAGCTGGGAAAGTGATTATTTCACGGAATGGCGTCCATGACGAGAAAGGCCCTGTTTTTCCCCCATTTTCAGGGCATAAATTCCAAGGTTGACTACCTGTATTTCTTCGTTTTCTTTGTTGCACTTTCAAATATTCAATAAAAAAGGCATTTATGGAATAAGAAGTCGCACTGTATCAGCAGAACGGAATACTGACAAGAGTCGGTTCTGACATGACTATTCCATTTGTAACTATTGTCAAATCAGAACTCACCCACATCTCCAGAAGATTCCGTCGCACTATCCAGCTCATTCATTTTGTCCTTGATGCAGTCCTCGTTCTTTTTCCACTGCATTAGGAGCTCCTTGTAATGTTCCTCGGTGATAGGGTCCGTTTTCGGATGCATGATTTTGTCCATGGCATCACCATAACCAGCTCCTCCTAATCTCACCAGCGTTTCCCGGATGTTCTCGCAGTAGTTAACAAATACTGCATCACTAACACGGGCTTTGTCTGCATGGTCAAGCACAATATTCATGAAATACCTCACACGGGCTATGTCAGCCTCGCGACTGGTGTCTGCTGCATGAGGAGGTGCGTCCCAGCCAGCTGTTGGTGGAGTCAACTTACAAACTGTCCTTAACAGAACCATAAGAAGTGTAGGGTCAAAGTCTTTGGATGCCACCGAGGAAGCGCGATCAGGATACAGTTGACCCCATTGCTTTGAAGAGAGGACTCTTTGCTTTCGAAGTGACCGCAGTGTGTCATGATTTTGATAGTCTTTCAAATGTTTCCGAAGATTTTGTGGTAGAATGATTCTGTCAAATGTTTCCCTCAGGACTCCTGAACCCACAGTGACCAGAATCTGACACAACTGAGCATAATTGGATTCTTCTTTCGTGGAGGTTAATTTGGGAGTAGTGCCTACAACAGTTCACATAAAAGCACTTGATGAGTCACCTCTTACAATCTACCGCCCGAGGATGTTATTTAATGCTTTGTTGTCATGGTCCTAAACGCCAGGCAATTCTGAATTTCGGGAAAAGACACTAGAATAATGGCACACGGCCAAAACTGTTGAGGCTGACAATAATTCATGCCCACTCCTGAGACAATATAACATTCTTTTAAACAAACAATAATTTGAGCGCTTTTGGCATTCTTCCGAACATTCTTTTCACCTGCGTATTTTATTTATGCGAATTACTCTCTATATTCTATACTCTATATTCTATATGTTCGTTTAACTTGCTCATTTGCTCTACTTGTTTTGAGATTTGCTGAGTAGTCTAATCGGTAAGTACATAAATTTGGTTTTCGTTTTCCGACACTCAATTGAAAACCGCTCTAACTTGTTGGACTCATTGTTTGATCCTAACTCTTCTTGCGGTCTCGTGTACCACTAAGCACCAAGAACCTTGGTGAAGTTCATCGTCTTTAAAATTTTCGTTATTGGTATTAATAAGCCTCCGTATTATGGAAGCGTCCGTATTATAGATGTATATGAACTGTCTACGAATGTATGAATTCTGGATTTTTGAGTTCAAATTAACTCTCCGTGATATAGATGTTCCCGTAAGAACACGTTGGAGACAGTACGTGTATTAAAATTTCCGTATACTTGCAACTTCCTGCAAAGTTACATAACAAGATTTATAATGGTAATTGGACTGAGTGGAGTGCAATTTGGTCTGAAATCATACGCGTGATTTCAAAATCGAACGAGCGCGCAGCGCGAGTTCGATTTGAAATCACAAGTATGATTTCAGACCAAAATTGCACGACACGAAGTTCAATTGCCACTTTATTAGATCCATTTTGAAATCGCACAATTTTATCGCCTTAAATTTTAGATTTTTGGTGTATTGTTCCAGTAGCCGGTTTGTTAAAAAAAGCGGAACCGGAAACGCCTTTACGTCTAATTTAGTATGCAAAACGATGTCATGTGACGAAAACCTCATTCGCGCATGACAAAGAAACAAGCAATTCTGATCTGAAGTCGAAAATAGTCTACAACAGGTAGAAAAGTGCAATTCTCGTCGCCTGAATCAATTATGGAAGGCCTACCTTTCTTCCGTGGTTGAGGCTGCGACTTTTCATTGTCTTTGGAGAAGAAATTTGAAGGTGCATATCCTGTGTAATTCTGCGATCGATTTCTTTTGAGTTGTGAAACTCCCTCGAGTGTACGATGCCAAGTGGATAGTACGTTTTTTTCCTTTTAAATGCCGTTCAATGGTATGATTTTAAGGGGTCCAGCTTGTTATCATCTCCGTTTCTTTTTGTAACCTCGGCGTAGGACTCAATACTCAGGACCTTGTCAAGTTCTGGCAGCGCCATTTGTTTTAAGATATTTCCAAGATGGCGGGACTGGCACCGGCTTCGTAAGACGTTCGTTCATTCAGTATTTTGTGCAGTGTGGCGTATGTTGACTATGATTATTCACAGCAACAGAGTTGTGAGCTGTTTTGTTGCATCGTTTGAAACTACCGGAAACATCTACCTTCTTGAGATGACTCTGAATTTGTTGTTGTGTGGTTTTCGTTTGTTTATGTTGTACTGGACTCAGTATCATACGGATCTTGAGCAGATGTTGAAGAAAAATCGCCAAAATATTCGTCAAAACGGACACTGAAAGTTGGGAACTTCCATTAAAGTAGGTCTTCAGCCTAAAGGAGCTCATAATCGTCATTCAGAAACTAATTAATTAAATTTGTCAATTTTTTTGGAGAAAAAGCTACAATAACAACAAAGTTTTGGCAATAGTATTTGCAATATTCTCCACACAGTGGCTTTTTGCCTTTCATTTTCCTGAAATTTTATTGATTACTTTAAACTCATCTTGAAATCTAATGGGTTGTTATGTTTTACTGGCCCATTCTCATCGGATGAGAAAAAGATGCGATTTAGAGCAATAAATAGTGCGATTCGTGAATAAATCGCACCATTGAGAGCCAATCAGATTGCAAGGATAACCAGTGATTTCAAAATGGATTTAATAAATTTATAAATCTGTTGCTGCCGATTCAGGTCTGCTATTTACCTGCATGGTCCTCGCCAAACATCCTCTTGGTACCCTGGGTACTAGAAGCAGATAAAACTGCAGGAGATTTGTCTTTTCGTCTTTGAGTTGAACATTTAACAAAATTGGTTTGACCTGCACATAGAAAGGTATTTTGAATTAAACAAAAGATTAGCCAGAAAGTTTGCATGTTTAAAAACCATCAGTTCTTCCTGGTATGCCGATTAACACTAATACAATATTAAAAGTTAAATGAACATGCAAAAGTGCTCCTCACTACAGTTTTTTTTGGAGGTGAAGTCAAAAAATGTAAACATAACGGCTTTACTGAAACATTACACAACTGAAATCAAATCACTCTTACATCGGTCAGTCACCCAACGTTCATACCAGACGAAATACTTGTACTGCTGATATCAAAGATGTCTTATTTGTGGCGACTTGAAAGAAATTTATTAAAACTAAAGCCTAAACCGACTATTTTAAAAAGGTTTTTTTTTTTTATCATCTGCATCTAAAGTTATCTTCTTGAAACCCTGTTATAATACCATGTCAAAGGAAAGTGAAAATCATGTTTCCTTATAGCTACACTATCACATCGCACCACAGGTGTGATCTGAATTTCGGGTTCAACAAAATTGGGGAAATTCCTGCTATTGAGCTAAAACAGCAAACTACTTGAGAGCCACTTGTTAATTACGTTAAAATCGAGAGAACAAATTTTTTATGTTGGTTTTACTGGCTTATCAAATCCTTGCTACTTACCTTGTCTGGGTTGCAGACTAACGTAGTGTTTCTCGTGGATGTGTCCCAAAACAAGCAGGCTGGTGTTGCCAACAACATGATTTGGATTGATGATTAAATCACAGTCAAGACTGCTGATTACACGAATAGGAGTTTTGTAGCAGTTTGCTGCGGCACGGAGAACCAAGTGATCGCCCCATGTGCCATCCTTTTCCATGCTTCTCAAGTAATCAGCCCAAGATGGGTATCCATGGACAAAGTTGAACAAATCTGTTCCATCCGTCTTTGAGAGCGAAAAAAGTTTAAAGTTAGTTGAATGTACTAAAAGTAGCTGAAACGATATGACAGTCGTCCTGGCCTATACCAAAATAAACGGCGTTTGGTTTTCAATATTCTTAACAATAATTCACGTTTTTACAATCGATGGGTATTCAAAACCTAACGCGGTTGTTACTAGATTTATGGAATTATGTTGACACATAGTTTATCTAATAAGGTAACATCTCTCGATTGGGTCAGGGACACAAAGTTCCTACTGAGACCAAAGCTTTTGCTGGTTATTTTGCCCGGCAATAACTATGATTACGTACTCGAGAAAGGACTATAATATTTAAATTCCATCATCAGTTACTCGAAGAGATTTCAGAGCCCTGTTTTAGCACACTTTCATTCACATCAGAAGACACCTCTGGACCGCTTACTTACCAATTTGGGGGAGTTCCTGAGGCATCCGACTAACTTTTTCCGAAGTTCAGTCACCGAAATTTGGATTCCTTTCACGCTTTGCAGTTGCTCTGACAGTGCGTAGAACATACAGTTTCCCGATCCTGGGTTGTCACAAATGCTGAATCCCTTATCTGAAGCAATCTTTTGCAGATTTTCTGTTGCGTCAGATTTCTTGTTGAACTCGTTTGGATCACTCTCCATTTGCTGCAGATTACGAATACTTTTCATAGCTGGAAGCAGTCAAAATTCTTGCCGTTATAATAATCTTCTATCTAATTGGTTAGCTGAGTAAAAGATCACGCTTTTGTCTGGTTTATATATATAATTTACTACTGCAAGTCACGACTAAATATTG
Organism: Orbicella faveolata; assembly: GCF_042242905.1. Classification (NCBI taxonomy): domain Eukaryota; kingdom Metazoa; phylum Cnidaria; class Anthozoa; order Scleractinia; family Merulinidae; genus Orbicella; species Orbicella faveolata. The sequence continues at coordinate 7,046,046 of NW_028301553.1, forward strand.
TACTAAACTCAGAAAGAATAGGAAATTGTACGAAATAACAACAAATTAGGATTTAGGATTTCAGTGTCGAAAGTAATCAGGCAATTACTGACTTGGGTTTTGGTTTGGGATTTCCTAGGTTTTCAGATTGGCTGAGTAGTCTAATTGGTAAGTACATTGGTTTCGTGTTTTCGTTTTACGACTCTCATTTAAAAACCGCTCTAACCTATTGGACCCATTATTTGATCCTTACTCTTCTTGAGGTCTCGTGTGCCACTAAGCACCAAGACACTAGGTGAAGTGCATCGTCTTCACAATTTTCCATATTAGTACAAATGAAGAGTATGGAAGAGGCCGTATTATAGAGGTAAATGAACTGTCTAAGAATGTATGAATTCTGGAATTTTGGGATCAAATATTAATTGTCCGTAATGTAAAGGTGTCCGTAAGAAGAGGTTCGAGTGTATTAAAATTTTCGTAGTCTTACAACTTCCTGCAAACCTGGACATAACATGACTTATTTATAATAATGTTACAGTTCGGAGCTGCTATTTACCTGCATGGTCCTCGACAAGCATTCTCTTAGTATCCTGGGCACTAGAAGACGACAAAACTGCAGGAAATTTGCGTTTTCGGCTTTGAGCTGAATCTTTAACAAAATTGGTTTGACCTGCAAACAGAGAGATATTTTAAATTAAACAAAAGAGTAGCCATTCTTGAAAATCAGCAGTTTAGCCTGGTATGCCGATTAACACTAATACAATTAAACGTGCTTCTCCAAGAACTGTTTCTGGGTGAAGTCCAAAAATATCAACATAACGGCTTCACTGAAACATTACAGACCTGAAACCAAAAATCACACTTTCACCGAATTAGTTTGGTCATACTTTAGACAGCCGGGTCCAGTGTCCAGTTTATCATTCTTAATGTGTGGTGCTACAAAATTTGATTAAAAACGTCTTTTTTTTTTTCACGTCACAGTCACTATCACTAGTTATAAATTTGTAGATATCCTACAAAAATGCCCTACAAGTACATACCATCAACGAGGGTTAACATTTGGTTAACAAGACCTCGACTTTGTTTGGCCCAGTTGTAATTCTTCTTATATGAAGAACGTAACAGTTCAGCCTCCTGAAGTCTTGTCTCTCTATCTTTATTCCAAACTTTCTTGATGGCTTCAGCCCATACCACAGGATTCTCAGAATCAATCACACATACTGAACCAAACGGTACTTTATCTAGGGCTTCTCCAAATCCTGAGTTCTTGCTAACAAGTACAGGGAGACCAGCTGATAATGCCTCTAGGCCAGTCAAGCCAAATCCCTCTGTTCTGGAAGGCATCAGTACAAGATCTACTTCGCAGAACAATCGTTTCAAATCCTCTCTGCTTTGCAGGAAGCTTCTCACTGTCAGGCGGTGAGCGGGAAGACCACACTCGAGCAGACGCTTTGCTATGTCCTCGTGCTTTCCTTCAGGTGCACCAACGAAAACAAGATGAGCATCATTCAACTCAGCGACGGCTTTGCCAGCAACATCAAAACCTTTTAACTGAAAATCTTCAGCATCTCCGCGGCCAAACACTAAAATGCCGCATCGTTCTCTCTCTTCAGCAGCATGTTTAATATCCACAAATTCATTAAAGACACCAGGGGTAATGTTAAGAATGGTTTCATCTTTCTTACACCAGCGAAGATATCTGCGAAAAGCCTCGCACAACTTCGGCCCAACGCCCACAACGAAGTCAGCCTTTTCGCAAAGCTCCACTTCTACTTTGTGCTTCTTCTCGCCCGTGGAGATCGGATTTTGGTAGGACTTATACATTCCCAGTTCCTCTGGGTCTGTGTGGACAACTTGAATCCACTTACATTTGTGAGACTTCCTTATTATTTGTGCTTGGTGACCAAGCTTCACGCCATGACCAACGATGACATCAATTTGCAAATGATCTGGCGGAAAGCTAAGCCATTCTAGTTCATCGTACCCAGTCAGTCTTGATGCCTCGACAATTTCAATGTGGTGATCACGGGCCGTTCTCTTGTCTTCTTCGCTGCATTGTGGAACAAAGAAAGAGATTTCCACCTCAGGACATTTAGCCAACTCTATGGCTAATTCTCTGTTTATGGTGGAGAGTCCGCCTTTAGTTGACCTCCATTCTGATGCTAGTATTGTTACATGTAATTTGCCAGGAGATGGATACAGCTGGCCATGTTCTCGAGATTTCTGTGAAGGTGAAGTCATTGCCACCTGCCGGGAGATCAGACTCCTACGAGGAAAAAAGAAGCAGACTTGTAAAAGCCATACCGTGAAGTGTCTACATGTTAAAAACATTGCCCATTTTAGCCTTTGCATCTGATTACTTCAGCCATATGGCGTCAAGCTTCCTGACTGAGCTAAATATAGAGATGAAGTAAACCAAGCTTTTTCAAGACTCAACTGAGACCGATATAACAATTCCACAATTGCTGTTAGACTCACAGTAATGCAGAAATAATTTCCATCTCATTCGCGTTTGGACATCTTAATATTACAATCAAACCTGTATTAAGCAGACCTCTTAAGCGGTCCACTTGAGATTGAAAGACCATTCAAAAAGGTTTCCTACAGAACACGTTATCTTATAAGTCAGAAGCCACTGTAAGGAATATTTTACACTTTTGGGATTACGTACGCAACTATATCGATGTAATCGCGTTCATTTGTTTGCTAAAGGAGGAGTGAAAATTGATCGACAGCTATTCAGATTATGCTGCAGTGTTCAAGTCATAAAACAGGCGAAACAATTTCAAAAAAGAGAACACAACGAACTCTGACATGAGACGGATCAAGCATGCATGGGAGGAAATCTCGGGAGTGTCTAATCAACGCGGGCCGCGGGTAGGCAGCGCGGGTCGCGGGTAAGCGGTACGGATCGCGAGTAAACAGCGCTGGTCACGCAAAAAATAATCATAAGCAAAAAACCTGAAACAAACGTTTTGATAGACCAATAAAGGATGATCTTTGGTAGACCTATCATCAAAAACATTTGTTAAAACACCTGTTCCTTTGGCCGACTCTTGTGACCCATGTTATGTTTATAAATTAAATGACCGGGGTGGTAATCCTGATAAGCCGTCATTTGTTTTTCAGACCAGTAAGTTTAAAGCAAAATTCGCACCTAGCATGGACAGAACTGAACGCCATATCTTGAGTCAAGAATTTTGTTTTTTCGACGGGAAGGTAAAGAGCTGCAAAGGTTTGGTTTCACTGACTGCTAGCGTCTATCATTCTCTAATCAGAAGACTTAAACCTCTCGCCACAATGAAATGTGAAAGTGAAGACTGTTGCTCAGTCGAGCTTTTTTAGAACAACTTTTAACGAAGTTCTATGGAAAGAAAGTCGAAATACTGTAAGAAGTATTTCTTAACTTTAATCTTCGTGGCCGGGTTAATGATATGACATGGTCAAATATGGCGGGTTTGCGACGGTCAGTTGATTCTCACACCCTGGATAGGAAAGAGTCAAGACTAGCGAATGTTATTTTCTAAGATTGCCGGAACCGGCAGGCTCCCAGGTTAAGAAAAGAAGACAGAAGACGTTTTAAAGCACTGTGCAACCGTCAACAAGGCCAAGGAAGACTTAGAGAATTTCAATGAAGAGGACAACGATCGAAAATATTTACACAGATGGGTCGAATCGTACCGTTACTAAGTACTCCGAAAATGAATCAAGCGGAGACCATTCACGCCAACTGGGTGAAAAGAGACCGTATGAACATGTCCCTTCTCTATGCAGCTCATGCTGATGTCCGAGACAACGTGCAGCTGGAAGTAGAATATAAGGCACTTTAAAATGGCAACGGCAAGGGAGGCAGTGGTCCCTCCCTGGCAAAGACAAGACAAAGCGAAAAGAAGTCAACTAAAAAGGGCGAAAGGTCGCGGATAGAAGATCTAAGGGACGAGGATAGGGCCGGTGACTCAAACAACCCGATGGCTAGTCCTAACCCGTGCGATCGGCACAACGCAAGTGTCGAGTCTAGAAGGTCTGACGAGGCAAGAGGTAGTCGTTACAGGCCGATACGAAGCAGACTATTTTTACAGAGGCTTCAAACGGCAAAGCAAGAGAACGAGACAACCAAAGATAAGTCAAGTTCTTCGCAGTCGTCTCTCGAAGGGACTTTTATTGTAGTTAATTCTAAGAGTGACAGTTCCGGTTACAAAGTTCAAACTAACCTGCGATCAGGCGTTTGTTTTTTTTTTTTTTGGAAAGAAGAAGGGAAAAGGAAGAAGGGAAAAAAAAAAACGCCTGATACATTTATTTAACCAGCCGCCAACCGCCCCCTCATTTAAATAAACAAAGGTGTGATCAAACTGTCATTTTATGAGCCAATCAGCATTCACCAGAAGTCAAACTTATTTTTTAGTTGGTGGGAATGCGAGACTCGGATTTCCAAGAGGCGGAAAGAAGTCTGCAGATCAGCTTTGCAAACTCCGCCACGTGAAATTATAACTTGAATGCGTTTGGAAACAAGGTGAGATGGCGCTCACGATAAAAACAAACAAGTGCTGCTATTTCTGTGATAATAATTTACCAGTAGGAGCTGCCATTCCTTTATTTACGGTAACCAAAAACAAGGAATCCACTGGCAAGAGCTGTTTCACCGCTGATGGATCGTGTTGGCAGAATTGCTCAAGAGCGTAGGATTAGACATAAGCTTAGATGCAAATGCATGTTCGAGTCCTCCAGCAGCTTGCAATATAGAATGCAAGTAAGCAACATGTTTACGGTAAATTTCGAATTTTGCCCCTTGAAAGCGAATACTTGGAGACTTAAAAACATAGCTTGCAATAGAAACGAGCCAAAACAATGCATAAACACATGGCAAATTACAGGTGTCAAACTCGACGAAGCAACATGCAGATAACAGCGGAAATCATGTAGACCTATAATTTGCCATAGCACAATCTAACGGCTCAACTCTACTTAAAATTCCTCCTTATAACACAACACGAAGTGCCTGTCATAAACACGAGTGAAGCTACAAAAAAAAGGTCCAGTGACCGAACAGAGAACAACAAATGTACAAATGTCACGAACCGTAGAGATCGTGTAGGCTAGTCAACCCTATTTTACACCGAAACCCGGAGGCAGAACTGCCAAAACATCTTCACGTAAACAAATTACTCGCCGTAGGCACTCTATCTGCTCTACTTTCAGGGAATCATAGTGAAAATTTCTCAGGGCTTCAACTAACGCATCAGAAAACTCGTCCTCGCTAAAATCTCGCTCTGTCTCCGTCAGTTTGTTTTCTTCTAGCCAGGCCAACTTTTTGACCGGAAGTGAGGTTGAAATATGAAAGCCAATAAGAACGCAGCGTTTCATAAGTATTGTTTCTCGACCAATCAGAGAAAAAACCAGAATCTGGTTTTTTAACATATGATCCGACAAGTAAATGTATCATGCCCTCCTTCCCCACGTCTGAATATGAGGGAGGGAGGGTATGATTGCAGGTCAAGTTCAAACTGGAAGTAATCCCTCGCGCTAGTGTGAACATTTTTCAAAAACACATCATGTGGACAACGCTAGATATTAAAGAGTGCCGGAGAACAGTTATCTTCTACAGCAGTTCTCCTTAACCGACAGCGAAGTTTTGTTAGTGTTGGGTAACACACCAACGGTTATCCCGGAGCAGCTCCTTTATAAAAATACAACACCGCCCAGATCCAGGAAAAACAATAGTAGAAGATCTTTTGAGAAAACACGCGCGCCAGAAATCAGCATGCACAGATTTGGACTTAAGGGAAAAAAAAAGAAAAGAAAAGGGAACTGTGCCAAGATGTCGAACATGTAGAAATCTGCAAAATGAGGGAGAGTTAACAGTTACTGTTAAAGGGTTGTGCGTCCCGTACAGTCAATTTTTTGTAACGGAAACTATGTTTTATTTTTGCCCGAGCGTGCCTTGTGTCAACAGCATACCCTCTTAGACTAATTTACACCCCCCCCCCCCCCACCGCCACCACCAACTGAATCCACGATAAATAAGTTAAAAGAGGATAGCTTACCAATAGAGTAGCCTCTTAACTCGAACTTGTTAACTCGAAACTTGGTTGCAATTAACTAAGTTACCTTTATTTGTCCAGTTTTTGAAACGTTAATCGGGCAAACACCAAGCAAGCCCACGAATCCACGACATTTCCATTTCGTTGGGTCGGCTTGTTTTCAAAGAAGCTTTCTCAGAAGGATCCTTAATTTTCATTCAACGTTTACGCTAAACACGACGCGTGACTGTATTTTATAACTGAAAGGAAGGTCTTCTAAACCAAGGCAATTATTGCTAGATTTCAGCCGGGCTAATTATTTTGCGCATCATTGGGTAGTTTAGTAATAAATACTTTGATTTATTGTCACTCATTTTAGTCTGATGAATAGTTCAGCCGATGGGACATCCTGGGAACGTTTGACCTTCGTAGCAGTGTTTTTTGGTTTGTGAGAGAGCGTAAAGGGCTTTGGATAGAAAACACGTCTACGTACGCTAGGAAACGCTTAATTTTAACCGTTTCTACACCAGAGGGCGAGTTACAAGCATGACCCGCAAACTGTCCTATTAGTGCTCATACGGGGCTATTGATAACCAATCACGTACCAGAATTTTGTTACAGTTTTCATTACACGGGAAATATCATCGAGAAAATCCGGTTTACGGATACGGCCAGTTTCTTTCAGATACGAGTTGAACCAGCAAGGCGATGTCTTACTCAAAACATTCATTTCTAGTTTCTCAATATGATAAAAGCGTAGAAAGGCCGTGTTCAAGTTAACATTGACTACCATTTACTCGGACATAAAATACTAAAACACACAAAGCGAATTTTACTACGAAAATGTACTTAACTCACGACATCTCATTAACCGATCTTTTCGAGCCGTTGCTAAGGAGAATTTATTCTCATATAACCTCATCATTTTTAGTTAGTTCTGAGTTATTTCATGTGTTTTAACTTTTTCATGATCAGTAACATTAGTGATGACGTCATCAGGCCACGCCCATGGTCAAGTGACAAATACTGAAAAAACGCAAAGGTTCCCAGGCAAATTACTTTATCGGGATTTTTTTCATTGATCTAATATTTTAATTTAAATCCTCATTACGCTATGCATAGATTTTGTTTCATTTTTGAAAGGTCAGATTTTGAGGGAATTTTAAAATAGTAAAATATTCCTAATTTTCTGCAAAAAGCATGATTTTGAAAAAGGAATGCATAGCTATCTTTCCAACGTTGGCTTTAATCGAAATCCGTCGAAAAAGGCTGGATTTAATGAAAAACCGCGTTTCCTTTATCATTTAAAGAAATCGGAAGTGCGCCCGATATATATTGGAAGTTACCCTATCAGCGCGTGCTCAATTTACACTACCAGCGCACTTCGGTAAAATCAAACAAAGCCACACGGAGTTTTTCTCTTTCTATTGCTCTTGTTTTTCTGTCTTTTTCTTATTTTGTCTTGCTTGTACTTTTTTTGTTTACTTTGCATTGTGTGAAACACAAAGAAAAACATCTAAAATGTAAGCGAATTTGCAAGTTATTGAGTTGTTTTTATTTTCCACGCCCAGGCGGACGTAAGTAACCGGAAGTGAAATTTTACCTCCTTAGCAACGCGCGCGAGCGCGCGCATAAATCGGTTAATGGGCCCTTAAGACACTGCCTTAGTTAACCCGCACCAATTTACCCGCGACCCGAGCTGTTCAATGGATGTAATACTCGGCTCAAGTATATGAATTCCATGGTAATAGATGTCCAACAGTAGCATTCCGAGTATTACGTCCACTGAACACATAGGGCCGAACCCACACACGACCGCTCTCATGTGGCTTTGATAGCTCAGTTGGTAGAGCATTGCACCAGTAACGCAAAGGTCGTGGGTTCGAATCCCGTTCAGAACCTGAAATTTTTTCAGGTCATTTTTCCAGTAGTGTTATGGCTGCATTCGCATCACTCATTCTTTCGAAATGTCGTCAAGTTAAAAGAACTGCCACACGAGGAAATCGAATAGTCTAATATTATCATTGATGTTTTACAAAGCCATAAATTTGCAGAGCTAAATTACGTATCCAGGTTTTAGTCCTTTTAATACTGAGAATTACAACAAACCTGCATTCACGGAGACCAAAGGAAGAGAAGATGGATAGTTAAAGGCTGCAAGCACTTCACACACTGCCATGTCATGTTCAAAATGAAAGAGGAGTCAGATGGTGTACAGGCCTGTGAAAATGGGCGGATGACGTCATCTCAAGATTTCTGTCTTCTTGGCAACAATGACCCAATATTTCTCTGGCTATCCGGTCACCGCCAAACTAAGACACACTATGTAACGCTAGGAGCCCAAAATTTAATCCTCTCTTCTCTCAATGTATAAAACATTTTCATCTTATTAAGATGGGTATCACAAAGAGCCAATTAAAAAACAACGTCTAATGCGCGTTTTCCGAAAATAAGTGAACAATTGTAACTGACAAAAATAAATTGTTAATTGTTAATTATTTATGTCTTACCCATTTATATCAACAATGGGCGCATCAGGCCAAATCGGATTACATTCGCCAAAATACCGCCAATTGTAAAAAATTATTTAGTTTACACTTGGTTTTGTAGTTTGATATCAGATGAGAGATGGTCCGAGGAGAAATAATATATTTGGAGTAAATCGTCTTAGGTCTTAAAAATATCAAATTTTCAGCTGATCGCTTTCATCATTTTCCGCCTCCATGCTGCAATTGCGCAATAGCGTGACACCAGACAGCGAAATAAAAGGCTTATTGTCTCATCTGGCAGATTAGATTAGAGGAGTCACGCTATATCAAAGGCTATGGAATAATTTACCTTAGTGGTCGCTTTCTCTGGACTTTAAATTGAGCAGTATGAAATTGGTCTGTACTTAGTTTCACTTTGGATAACTTTTAAGAACTTTGATATAACTTCGTCTTCTCAAGTTTATAAGTCATGAATCTTATCATTTGGAATGTGTTCAAGAAAAAAAGTCTGATTGTTTATACAAAGTATCATTTACATAAAATTGCGATCATATTTCTACGACTCTAAGTAAAAGTTCACCACATTAACTTGTAGAGAACTTAAAAGATTTTTTCTTGTGTTTCATCTATTCTTAAGGACATAACAATCACATGTTTGAATAACTGTTATTGTAGCAGAATTACTGCGTTCCACCCTGGACAAAGCTGTTTTTTCTGCTTGAAATGATCAGACGCATTCCGCCGACGCCACGCTCAAAAAACACCTAATTAAAAGTTCTTACAACGATGAATTCATGTCACTGGCATAAAATAACATCAGCGACGGAAGAATGAATCCCAAAAGGATTTCTTTTGCGGTCAAACATGCTGATTATAGATTCTCCTGATTTCGATGAGTAACAGACGTATAAATGATCACTGATCAGTCTGAAACGGCTAACAGAACTGATAAACAAACTGTAGCGAGTTTCCCATACCTTGCCGTGACAACTGAATATTAAAGATGTTAGATGCAATATCCATAACTATCAGAGACTGTTTTAAAATTGAGCTTCACTCAAAAGAATGTATTTCAACTCAGCATCTGAGAGCCATCTTTAGATGGCTCTAAAGCAATCTGGCTTCCTTCGCTCGTACTTAAGAGTTTGATTTACAGCGACAGTCAAACATAACCGCTGTAAGACACACTGTATACTGGCTACTACGGAGAACTCAAGCTTTCCGCATTGAGCGGGAGACTCGATCAGACAAACGAGACAGCACAGCTTTGTTGTTTTCAGTCAAACGTCGTCAAGTTAAGAGATCCGCTAGACGAGGAAACCGAACAGTGTAGTATTGTCACTGATGTATTAAAAAGCCATAAATAAATATTACATATCCAGGTTACAGTCCTTTTAATACTGAGATTTACAACAAACCTGCATTCACGGAGAACCAAGGAAGAGAAGACAGCAAGTTGAAAGCTGCAAGCACCACACCGTCATGTTGGTTCAAAGTCTTCCAAATTAGAAGGGCGTATGACGTCATCTCAAGATTTCGGTCCTCTTGGCAACAAGAGATGTCATGCAACATTTCTCTAGCTATTCGTCACCGCATCGCAAAATTAGAAACACTGTGTAACGCTAGGAACCCAAAATTTAATCCTCTCTTCTGTCAATGAATATAAACATTTTTATCTTATTAAATTAGTGGAAAATTAGTGGAAAATGGCGCTATATAAATGTATATTTATTTATTTTATTTATTTATTTATTAAGATGGATTGGTCCATACGTTTTAGCTATCCAAAACCAGCTCGCCCTCCTCCCTACCCTTCAAAAGTTTTTACCCTCCGAAGTAGCTTACTACATGCCATTAGGGACAGCGCGTTTCCCAACCCCAAAATGCTTTGGGAACGAAAGAATATCGAGATCGAAATGTATTATGGACCAAAATATAACAAGACAGCGGGAACCTGGTCTCTAACATTAGTACGCCTGGTTAATTTTATCATTTTTAGCGGGAAAGGTAAATCCTGAATAAAATTTTTCACTTGAATTGCTCCAAGCATTGTTCAATATTTACGTATAGAATGATCCTTGCAAAGTTGAGCCGTCGACAGGGCAAACCCGAAAGCTTTTCGCCAGCCCAAAACTCGGCGAGAAATTTCCTCGGAAGCGATCGAGAAATTCAAAGCCATGATCTGGGACAATATTTCTGACGATATCCTACCAAGTTATGGTAAGTTTTTTTTTAAAGAAAAATTAAGAAATGACTTCGTGTGGAGTGATGTCCTGATGTGTAGGCTTATTTTTCCAGGTATATCCTGAACTAGTGCTGGAACCGGCTAAAATATGCAATAAAGTTTAATATGTAATTTTAAAGATAAACAAAACGAAAATGCGTGCACGGGCCCGAAAAAGTAAAATGATGAAAAATAGAAAATGGGAAATGCTCATTTTGTACCTGAAAAAATGCGATTAGGGTTTTAAAAGGTTTCTTTTCACTTAAACATTTTTGTGACATGGTGTCCAAGGGTGGAAAGGGGGTTGGGGGGGGTTGGGGGGGGGAGGCTGGGGGATGCCATCTCCAATACAGTATCACACTTTTGTTGAATTAGAAAGCAGTGACGCTTAGAACTTTATAATCTTATATACATCTTCATCTGCTAGCAGCCCACTCCAACTCTAGTTTTTGAGGTCTATTACCCCACTCCCTTAGAAAATATTTAATAAAGCCAGATGAAAAGTATATCATATTGTTACTAATTAACAGGACTGACTGCAGATGAGCTTGCCCGTCTTGCTGCATCAGGAACGCAAGGCTGGGTCTCTACTGATCACATCGGGTTTTAAAACAGCTTAACAACATGCAAAACAATACCATGCTACTATGCCCCAATGTCGTTTTTAATATCCACAACGAGATGATGAGGAATTCTAAGTTATTTGACCTTGGACCATTAAAAAGGCTGGTTTTCGCTCTGAATGTGGGACAAAGGAATGGCAAAACTTTCATTGGCAACCCTCAAAATGGTGGTAATCATTGGGTAGTGGTAGATGTTGAGCTGCGACCTTTCATGAACATCACATACTGTGACACACTGGCTTGGCAACCTCCCCCAGACATCATTGACGTCGTCAATGATTTTGCACAGGGCATTCCACAAGTTGGAACGTACAAAAAGAGTCATTTGGTGCTTGACCACTCTCCCAGTGCGACTAATTGGCAGAGTCATGAATGTGACTGGCGATGCCGTAACTATTCCCTGCAGAGTTGCACCGATATTTGTGGTGTTATTACTCTGGTGAACGCAGCTGTGGTAGCCATGTACAGCCCTCTTTTCCGATGGTTAACGGGTCCAGTGATCAAAGAATTGATCTTCTTGCAACGCCCGACCCAATACTGGTTATATTTTGTGTCGCCCATGAGCAAAGACGAAGTCATGTTCTTGTCACTGCGAAACAGATTTTTAGTTTGTTTATTGTGGAAGTGCCACAACTTCCACTGATGACCACTCCATCTTTCCCTCACTCCCATTAGTGGTCATTATATGGTTTTACACATTGTGCTGGCATTATTTTGAGCATAACAGTGAGGCAAGAGAGTCTAGAATTACGCGGGCATAACAGTGACAAAAACTGGTCGACGTCTTTTGAGCATAATATATACTGAGATTTTTTGATCATCAAGCATTCGCGTAATGACAACAAATTTGAGCATTATGTGTAAAACCCTATTTCATGGCCCATTTCCAGGACTATTCTGATATTTACAACACATGTTTGCAAACACAAAATCCTTTAACAAAAGAAAGACAACAATGTTGGAAAGGAATATTCCTTCTAACATGAACAAAATGCACCGCCCCATGAAAATGCAGGACATGTGGTTAGTGTAGTACAAAGATAGAAGAGTGCTTTTAGAAACCTTTGACCTAAGTTTTCATCTATAAAATGGCCCTTGTGATATGATCATTAGCAGGCTGTACATGTTTTCTTGACGATTTTGAACAGCTAGAGATAACTGTGCAACCTGACACTAGCCTTCTAGCAGGCTACTGCCAAATTAGCTTATGTTATACACAGGTCTTTAGCTTCTTCATTGTGAAGAACATCATCATAATTTACTTCTATCAAAATGAAAAAGATCACCAGGGATAATGAAAACCTGGATCTACAGGTCCCTTGGCAAAATTGTTTGTTTGATGCTCTGCTAAATAGAGAAGATAATATCATTATTTAGAGCATTTAGTGTAGGAAACATTCTCGCACTAGAAAATATATGAAATCATTGCAAGTCAGACCAGTGAAATTTTAAAAGCTGATTCTAACTGTTTCTGGACGACCCATATGGAACATGCCAGTTCTCTTTCAATTGAAATCATTTTGTTATTAGCAAAAAAAGGACACAGCAGTCATTCAAGACTATTTCAGCAGCTGGTATTAATAATAATATTAGACCATGTTTTTTGATGTTCTGTAAAATAGAACAGGGATAAGCATGTGAAATCATTATTGGCATGAGGTGAAACTAGTCTTGTGTTTCACACATTTAACTTCAGTGAGTTATCGCAATACTGGGCATTGTGCTTTGCATAAATATTTGATCATATCAGCTCATTTCCGTAGGATTTTTATCAACTTGACCCCCACCACAGATATATGCATGTACATGTACATGTAAGTCGTAAATGGCACAGTGAGAACTATATTGATTTTGCAACAAGTTTACTATTAATTTAATATTTTTTGCCATGCATGGCTTGAGTAACATTCTAAGGAAAATTGGACTCTGAGTACATGTCTGACATCTACTGTCATTTCAATATTGTCATATAGTTATTTCATATTGTTCTAGAGTTTATACTGTTTTCAAGCAACAAATCGGAAACATTACAGATACAAAAAACAGATAAATATTATTATATATTATATTATATAATATTTTCAGGCTTTCAATGTTGGTATGGGTGTGGAATTATAATGGGATTACGGTATGAAATTCTGTATTACTGCATTAAGTACACTACAAGCCGTTGTGATTATTGTTAAATTAAAGAAACTACATATAATTTCTACATAGACAACACAAGCTAAGGTTCGTTTACTAGAAACAAATAGGTCAGTGAATTGCAAGATAATAAATACCATGGTGCACAACTGATCTGATGAGCAAAAATTTCTGTGACTGAGACGTTCGAGGGATAATTCGTGTTTCCTTTCAGAAATATTTCGAGAAAATGTGGGCTGGTGGTCGCTATCTGCATTTTAAAGCTGAAATTAACCAGGCGTGTCAAGTGTTAGAGACCAGGCTCCCACTGTCTGATTATATTTTGGCCCACAATACATTTCGATCTCGATATTCTTTCGTTCCCGATGCATTTTGGGGTTGGGAGAGCCGCTGTCCCTAAATGGCATATAGGTTAGACCGACAGGTCTCAAAAACCGCTGATTGGCTGGGGACTTTTTTTAAGGACGCGTGCGCAGAACCTTGACCGCTGACTTACTGCGGGGATTGGAAGCGCGATCGAGTGGCCATTGAACGGTAGTTTGTGTGAACTACGTTTGATTGTGCTCTTTTCACCACAAGTTGGTGCTTTTTGCTTGGCCAGTTTGTCAGCATACTTGCAGTTTTATTAATGGTTATTTATGAAGAAAGACTGGGTTGTCGAGGATGAGCATAAAATCAATGGATTGCAGTTGATGTTTACCGACAACGACGATGTTAGCCTGCGCTTGGAGGAGCACAGCAAATTCGGCGCGAAATTCTGCTACATCCTTGCACTAGTTTCTGTTTGGGATTTGTGTATAATGGAAGGATCTCTTGTGGATTCGTTTCCTTTTAAATTCTACCCTGGTCCCAGAGGTTTTTCTTGATTTTACTTTTCGCGAAGCGGCGAACACGAGTCGCGAAGTGGCGAGAAAGAAAAACCTCGTTTTTCTTTCTCGCCGCTTCGCGATTCGTGTATTCACCACTTCGCGGCTCTCTCGTAGCTCTCTCGTGCGGAGAAAAATCAAGAAAAATCTCTGGGACCAGGGTATGTAAATTCAGAAGCGCTCCGCAAATTTTGCTTGCATTGATGTCATCAACCTTTTTCCTGTAATCGATCATCGAACTTGTCATCCTCTCGATTCTCTGATTCTCTATTTGAGCTTTCTTCTGGTTCGTCGTCGTCTTCATCTCCATTGTTTTTGTTTTCTTCATGCTGAGCTGTCATTGGCGTACACCTCAGCTCATACAGTAAAAGTCAAGAATAAGAAATTGGTAAGCAGAATTCTGTATACATACAGTTAAATAACTTACATTGTACAACTTTCAAAAATAATAGTTCATTATATCATGTCCACTTCACAATACATGTTTGTGATGTTTCCACCTTTCAATAAAATTCCATACCAGTGGCCATAGCACCTGACCATGCAATGTCTTCATTACTTAGGAATTCGAAAACGGAAAAAACCAGGAGATTATTAACCATAATTATTTTGACAATTTTTTTTGAAGTTTTTCTTGAGTTAATTTCAACAATTTACCACAGGTTGAATGATTCTGTTACAGTTTTGAGGCAATTTATTGCTTCTAAAGCCTCCTCTTTTGAAAATTTCATTTTCCTACACAGTTACAAAATTAGCTACCTTCTAAAATTAGAGTGAAGGATTTCAATCTTTTTCCCTGTGAAAACTTCAAGGTGGTTCTGAAAATTATGTGCCATACCTTAGCAGCACAAACCATTTCATGTCTTGTGTCATGCTAAATTCTTAAAGCACACTGCATTTTATACAAACTTAGATTACTTTCATTCCTTAAAACTTTTTTCAGCATTTGACCAGTTGAACTCTTTGAATTGCAGAGGGAGATGTTGAAGGAAGTTTTGGCAGTGATAATTTCCTCTTTCAACGGATACAACACCAAGGAGATGCTGAATGTCAATAGCCCCTTGACAAGGGCGGACTGTGCCACCCTCCATGGTCACGTGAACATTGCGGTGACTCTTAGTGATATCATCTCCCAAATCAACTACTTCCATGTTGTTGTGACTTTGTACATCCACAACTGCAGTGCACATATGCCAAGTGGTACTTGCTACGGAACTTGTGGACCAGATAGTGCTTGGCATGCAAAAAAATGTCTTCCTTGATGAAGAGCGTGAACTTTCTATTCTGCAAATTTTGGGTGAAACACTGTACATTTCTGCTCTCGGAGTATACAGTAACACTGAAACTTCTATCATAACTCTTATTGGTATTACCTCCTTGTATTAATGCAAAGTAGACTCATCTTCTGTCTACGATCATTGATTGGACAATAATTTTGTTATGATCCACGACAAATTTTTCTGTTTTCTAAGTTGGGCACAAAGTGGAAATACCAAAAAATTGCTGGCTCAGACTAACTAATTTAATTCCAGTTGATGATTATTAGCAACATGTGATCTCACATTTATTGCCTCCCCTATTAAACAAATGTTGTTTTTGTACTTCTGTCTTCTTGTCTGTCAACCAAGGTCTTTTCATAGTTAAGTAGTGGCTGTGGGTGGCAGCTGAACCCAAGAACCATGTACACATCAGTGAACTGTGACTGGCTCCTTTCATTTTGAGATTTGAGCCATTTGCCCTCTGGATTGGAGAGTTCTTCTAGCACGAACACAAACACAAAAAGATGTTATGCCAGATATCCCTGGTAAAATGCTAAGTAAACATGTTGTCTCTGAACTACTGTAGATACATGTATTTTGCAACTGACCAAACAGTCCAGCAGAATGCTGATCACAGAAAGTTTCCATTTCAGTCAGATCATAGAGGTGTTTACCACCCTTGTGTATAGTGCTTGGTCAGTGCTCTGTGAAACTGCTGAACATGTTTGCCAAATTCTGGTTCTGCCACAAACGTTCACAACATTTTAAAGGAGCTCAGTCACGGTTTGCACATATTGAAAAATTTAGCCTCAATTTTTCAAATTCGTTGTTTGTAATCCATGTTAATCTTCTCCATCCTTAGCCATCCTTGTTCCTTTATGGTTTATCATTATCTCTTTGGTGTTTTTCTATCTTATTCAACTGTTATTTTCAGGTTTCCTACCATTTAAAGGTAATTTTGTATGTGGCCAAAATTACTCAAAATACCGTGACTGAGCTCCTTTAATTTCTACCTGTATTAACAGTTGAGTACAGTCAAGGATAATATTATCTTTATACCTTCATTAAACATGGGTTAGCACTTCAACCCTTTTGTTGTTTATTAGCTCTGATGCATGCTCAAATATAGTTAAAATTTGTAATGAGCCTTGACTACAGAGTGATGGTTGACTCTAGGGGGAAAGGTTTATAATGATCCCATTCTCAAACTGCAGCTTCTTTTGGATTTTGCAAAAACTGACTTATTTGTGTGTTTTCAATTTCAAATAAGAAATTAAATTTACATGTTTGGTCACAATTTTTTTTTTCACTTGAATGGAATGGTTGGGGCAGAGAATGGTGATGCACAACTTGCCAGTCAAAATAGGGTTTTAGTTACTTTGTTTTCTCCAGTAACTTTGCACTGACTTGTTCAAGCTCCTCAACTACATTGTGTATGCTTTCATGTTGTAATCTGGCGACATTTAAGTTAGCATTCTGCTGAATGATTTAAAAGGTCTAATGTAATTATTTTGATGCTATACCTGTATACCTGTGGGGAAACCAGATTTGATAATGATTGGTATTTTTTCATTCTTTTATTTTCTTACAGACATTTTCATTGAATGATACATTTTTTTCTGACATTCAGATTCATGAAGTAATTTTTTTTTCACTTTAAATCCTAAATATTGTTTTTTGGGTTTTATATTCCAACAATACTTGGATCACACATTGACCCAGGAGTGCTTTATAAATCTGGCTCTCTGTTTTTATTAAAAATCAATAAGTTGAGTCTTTTAGGTTGAGTTGTGTCAACTAGTAAAGCATTTTCTGTATGTTAAACTTTTGGTACTGATGCTGGAAAGCCCTTTTTAGGGATGCTCCGTAAAGTAAACGCAGGTATTGTATGCTGCAAGATAATTTTTCTTTATTGCTTCAAAAACAAAAGAAACCATTACAATGCCCTGATTAGAAGCCAGTGAAGTGCTTAATATGCTACCAACCTTGCATCCTACTACGGTGTACGATTATTTTTAATTCTGAGAAGTAAGGTTGAATATAAGCTTATGTACCTACCTATTTCGGCGAAATATAATGTTTGCTACAAACTATTCGCTCCTGTGCGTCTGCTTGAATTAACTTAAGCTTTAGTGTTTGTTACAAATGCTCGGGTTTAAAGAAAGCTAAATCGCTGTGGTCCAGGCTCTCGAACACTGTAATGAGATGTTAGGGGTACTTTAGTCAGCCTCCCTCAACAGGTATCACCAGCGGAACTTTGCGGAAAGCAACAAGTTGTCTCGTTTAATACTTTTCCGTGAATTTTCATTTGGCCGAAAGAACAGAAAAATACCCTCCTCTAATTCATTTCATTAACAGCGATCTGATCGAGTAATCCTTTTCTTTACCGCCTCGAAGGGCCCGTTGTCCCTTGGCGCATATTATTGATTTCCACAAAAAGTACAACAAGATCTAAAAGAAATCCAGTTGCTTGTTTTGAGTTAGGTAAGCCAAATTTTTCAAAGCGGATGCACCTTGAAATGGCGGGAAAAATTCGACAGCTAACCGTGACGCTGAGAAGAAAGACTACAACTCCATCTTGATATTCTAAACAAATCCTATTTTATTTCACATGAACAAAGAGAGGCGTGCAATACACTACAATAGAGCATTGATTAAATGACGGCAATTACAATCATGATGGTATTTAACACGAAAGGAACGCCTAATGAGAAAACAACTTGTCTCTACTCACAGAGTCACTTTTTGCATCCGCTCGGACGAGGTCTTGCCGTCAGATTGCCATTAATCCAGCCATTATTCATCGTTAAAGAGCTTCACTGAGCTGCTCCTTTCGGTTTACAACCATATAATGCCTTTGGGAAGTGTTTTCTCAAAACCATGGAAACGAAAAAAAAGTCATTTTTGATATTTCCTTGCGGAAGAAACAACGATAACGTAGTCCAAATCTCAAGCTTAACAAACACTGGGCTGTCTTAACAAACGAAAAAATCAGAGTCCAGTTTCTCTTCCACCAGTAGCGAACGTTAACACAAGGGGGAACCAGGTAAGGGTGAATATTCTGTAGAAAATGACCGCCGATCTCACTAAACACAATGCCAAGGCAAACTAGAAACGTCGAAGGCGTAATTCAACCGATTATGGAAGTTTGAATAAATGTATGAGCAGCCTGATGAAAGGCTGAATTACGTGGCGAAATCTTATTCGTCGTCCGCCATTTTGAAACATTTGAAGGCGGGAACTGAGTGCGCATGCTCAGCGGTTTTTGAGACCTGTCGGTTAGACCGAGGTTAGACCAATGCTTAGACCAATGCTTAGACCAATGCTTAGACCAACACAGCGGTCAAACGTCGGGCATGCGCAAATGGGTACATATTTTGGCAGCCGCGCGCCAATTTCCCGCGCAAAAATTTGAAGGAAAACATGGGAAACAACAGGTGTCACGCAAAATTTACGAAAAAAATTGAAAAGTTCACAGAAATCTGTAAAAGGAAAAGAAAGCAGGTAAAAGGAAAACTTAAGACTTTTCAGACACAAAGTTTACTAAGTTACCGGTATTCTTTTGATTTACCATTTTGTTTTGAGCTTTACCAAAATAGTTTATAAGTCTTGAAAACCCGTGTCATGCTACGAGCCGACGGCGTAGTATATTTTTATTTGTCTTTATTAAGCATACGATGCGTGACGCCGGAAACGGTCGACAAACGGTGTGTAAAAGAAGGAAAAATGGCAGAAGAAAAAGACAATTGCAGTGATTCAGCTTTGCTCAGACGAGTTGGAAAAATTTTGGTAAGGACTGTGGGGATTCTTTCCGGATCCTGGATTTGTTTGAAGCACAGGAGCGAGATGAATCGAAACGACAAACGATGTTCATATGCATGTCCATCGTCATGGGGGCATAGCTGGCCAAAATACCGATCCCAAACCGCCTGTACCTGGTCTTTGACCAGGTGGGAAAATCTTTTCTAAACTATAAACCTGGGAAAAACTGGTGCACTAAATGCAAAGTCCAGGCGAACAAAAAATTCAAGGAGCACGGAAAATACATACCGCGGAAAAGAAAGACCTGCAACAAGTAGAAGGTAGAACAATTTTTAACTCTTATTTCTGTTAGCTCTCGTTGTACAGGCTAAAACATAAACAAATATATAAATAACGAGGAAAATGTCATTTATAGGATACCGATGACCCACGAAAAGAACAATGTCATGAAAACATTTTGGCCGCCTTTTAGTTGCTCGATTGCTCTCACATGCGCAGACGTTTGACCGCTATGTTTGCTTAGACCCGAGATGCCATCTTTTGCTATGTAACCTGGCCTGCGTCAGAAATGTAAGCAAAACTGACTTCTTTACGGTCGAACTCGACTTTTAGTCATGAAAAATGGACTTATTTGACATCAAACCAAGGCTAGGAGTATTAAGAAGTGATTGTCTGAAAGATAAGTCTTCTGTTGTGCAAGTGAAACAGTCAAACCAAGTGAAGCGTACCCCTCAAGATTACAATAATGAATTGATTATTTGAATATTGAACTCGCTAGTCTAAATTGACTTTTTTGAACATTTAATCCATTAGCCGTATTCTTGGGACGACTAGTGGGTTCAATTTTCCAATAATCAATTCACTATTCCGAGTTACATATTAAAATACGCGTTCATCCTGTGTATCTTGAGTTACAGTGGCCAGATTAAGCCTGATATTACATGTTGCAGCGAAAGGGTTCAAATTCACGTGATCAAATTCATCGACAACGTCTACCGTCTACGAATGCGTACGAGCGAAAACAACTTCCGGTGCCTCGCCGCCTAACGCATAACAATTTTCATTTTTATTCCACCTTGTCTCCGCAACATTTAGATTTGAGTTCAATTAAGAAGCGAGATCTCCGAGAACTGGAAGCTATGGCAAGAGAAATATTGTAATAATTACTTGGTTTGCAGCGGTAAAGCCCCGATCGAGTATCAGTTCGCCATGTTCAAGGACGATATTGATGACGATGGCCTATATAAAGTGTTCAAAGCCTTCTATACTGAAGAAGAAGATGCAAACGATTGCCGTGTAGTAATGGGGAAGATGAAAAGGTATTGCATCGGCGAAGCAACGACATTGTTTCAGCAGGAGAGAAAAACTTCCTACCGAAACGCTCGACAACTGTATCGCTGAATAAAAAAGAAACTTGGCAAAGAGCTGGGCAAAGAGTTTTTACACGATACTCTCATCTGCGTTCGATTGGTCTTGGGATAAAACATGAGCAAAGCACAAAGCAGCCACTTAGGCTGACAGACTCCGGTCGTTAAACAAGTGTATCGACCTTCCAGCATCCGAGATGCAAATTTAGTGATCTTAACAATGACGATGGCGGCGTCGAGGACAACGTCTTGTAAAATTGAATTTGTCCAGGATGCCTATGGCTCTCAAACCTCGCTCAGGCTAAATATGTAATGACAGCGTTCAATGCTAAATGGAAATACGAAAAATTAGCAGTTCGATTCGACTCATCGTTGGCGTTCGCGGTCATTTTGCGTTGTTGTTTTGCAGAGGACAGCTATGAAATGTTTAAAGGTTTACTTAACACACTTGTACAGCCTTTCTTTTTCTCATTAAGCCTTTTGTTTGGTGGTGCTCACTGACGCGAAAGAAAACCGCAAAAAAAAAAAAAAAAAAATGACCGCGCGAAATCCTACATTATCATGCATGGCATGTCATTCGGGCCAAATCTCGGATGTCTCTCTCGCAGACCGGAAGTGTTAGTCCAAAAATTATTAAGGAGATACGTTTGTCAGTCTACGCCGAAGATAAAACGAAAGATAATGTTTATTTCTGCAGAGGTTATTCAGTATTTGTAGCTAAACGATCAATAACTCTGAAGTATCTGTTGGATGATACTTGTCCTTGTATTTTTCGTACAACTCTTTAAGATCTTCTATGTATCGCGAGTGGAGTTTGTCGATTTCTTCTTGGCTTGGATTAGCAACTTTGCACACAGGAATAGGCGATCCCACTGTCAAGGTAAGATAGAACAAAAAACAACAATATGCGATAAATGATGCCCTATAAGGGAGTTTACAGAAAACGGGATATTTCAGAAAAAAAATCAATATGGAATATTCAGAACAGATGTGCCGGAATATCAAGAAGGAAAAATATAAATAATCCTGATCTTCTGAAGAGCTTGGCCATCAATATCTCCCTTTTTTCGAATCTCGAGCATGATCTCAGAACTCTGCCGAAAGCGTTAACAATAGTTTATTTACAGATGACTAAAGCGTGCGTATGAGGAATTGTGTGGAGCGATCTATAGGAGTTTGTATGGATTTGAAATTCGATCGAAAACACGAAGTCTAGCCTGTCCATAGACCCTCTATTTTGAGCCCGTCGAGATCGCAAGCTTAGCTTAGTTCATCCAAGCACGAACGCACGGTCCTATAGAGCTGCATAAAAACTCGGATAGTTTTGGCTTTAATTGGTCACAACCCCTATGCTAATAGGTCAGTGAATTCCCGGGAGGAAACGCCCATATAAAAACGACTGGGGTCCATGCTCGTCGAAAATTTTGAAAAGAACCCCTAACAGGTACCAAGGTTCTATTTTGTGGGTGTGGCTTAACATTTTCTTCACCCCTAAGAGGTAGCAAATCTAAAACAACACATTATCTCCTGTCATATTTTTTTCGGCTCAATACCTGTAGAAGGTGCCACAACAGCTCCCGCTGTGGACCTGTTGAGGATGAACACCCTAAGAGTTACCAAAACTGCTTTTTTAACCTCTAAAATGTACGACGAGCACCCCCTTCCTTGTTATATGGGAGTTCCCACCGGGATGAACAACCTCGTTCCCAGGGTCTCTCATCTTACCGCCCCCTGGAGGGCTGAAATTGTGGAACTTCAGATCTGGAGGATAGATGGCACGAGTTTATATGCGATTTAGCTTGAAATCTGAAAACGAACCTTTGAAGGAAAGGCCGCGGAATCGCAAAACTTGGAAAGGATAACATAACAAAGCTCGCTTTTATGGCATGGGCTCCTGGCTTTAATGAAAAATTAAGGCTGTACACCGTTGCCGGGAATTAAAATCAGCCAGGAATGTAATGGCACACGTGAAACGCTCGACCTACCTACAACGTGGATTGGAGATCGTCTCGGCAGCATACAAGCTCCCCAACAATAACAAAATCCACTCTGGGTTTTGGATCGAAGCCAGCGCTGAAATCGTGAAAATCGAGAGTAGTAACCGCCACCAAAAATATGAAACAGATTGTTCTGTCCAAAGGCAAAAACAGGAACAAGTTCACATCTGCAAAGAACAGAAAAGCACAGTGTGTAAATCACGTCAAAAAGCTGTTTAGAGGAAGTTAGCTGTTTAGGAGAAGGCGTTATACGAGATTGCTTAGATTGCCCTTTGATTGTAAATAGACGTGGAAAAGCTGAGAAATAAGTGCATGTACTTAAGTCGTAGCAAATTTAACGTTAGTTTCAGAACAGTTAACAAACATTTGCGCGCACAAGATGGCAAAGCTTTACAATGATCCGTTAAGACCTCATATGCGCCCCATGCCACAACGAGAACGGATGATGTAAAGCGCATCTGATTTTTCGGGTCGAATCTCAGACAACTCTCTCGCCACAAAATCTCATACAAACCCAGTCTGTAACGCCAGTTTAATAAATCCCTTGCGACGTTTTAGTGTCAGCACGTAGCTATCAAAGCGAGTGTCAAGTATCTCTGCTGCTCCGCCCACAACGATGACAACAGAGTGCCCCGCCCCTTTTTGTGTCAGCGTGTATTCCAAGCTTGGACGTGTCACGTCAATCACACCCAGGCTCATGAGAACGTCACGGTATAGCCAAGCCGTCAAAAGACCTGTGAAGGTAACAACCACTGTGTAATTATTGCAATGATAGTTCCTTTTACTCTGTTTAATCGGATTAACCTACAGGAGGAAGACCCATGCATGCGTTTCCCGTTTCTACTTTTGTCTTTTTACATTTGCACTCTTCAATTTGACAAAAAATTATCAACTTCTATCAATATTGGGCAATACAGAAAAATCTTCTCCCTCAAATGAGTTTGGAAACACAAAAATACCATTAAACTACTTCTACGACCTCACCGAACCACAGGGGCGGATGGGCTCCTAACACTATTTCTTTATACACTACTGCTGCCCCCAACGCTGCTACTGCTACTGCTCCTGCTACTGCTACTGCTACTGCTACTGCTACTGCTACTGCTACTGCTACTGCTACTGCTAATGCTACTGCTACTGCTACTGCTACTGTCACTTATTCTGTTACTGCCACTGCCAATGAATACTGCTGCCACTGGCACCACTGAATGCTGCTGCTACCACTTTTACTGCTACCGGTACTGCTACTGGCACTGCCACGGCCACCGCTACTACTACCACTGCTGCCACTGGCCGCTTCTGCCTCTGCCACTGAATGCTGCTGCTACTACGTTTGCCGCTACAGGTACTACTGCTGCCACTGCCAATGCCACTTCTACTGCCCCTACTGCTGGCCTCTACTACTGCCACTGCCACTGCTACTACTGACTTCTTTTGTCAATGCCATTGCTACTACTCTGCTACTGCTACAGCTGATTCTAATGCTACATGTCATGCCAATCCGATCCATGATCCATTTACTCGAACGCCAGTATGCCAATACCGATTTTACTCCGTAATCGTACCTATAACTAAATTCTCGATCGTGATTGGTTCTCCGCGCGCCTATTTGTCACGTAATCGGTGCTCGCCATTCGCACGTCAATTACGCGCGCTTTAATGGCTTTTCCTATAGTTTTTAAAACATACGTAGAAAGCGCTATCGACTTTTTCGCTCAAACGAAGCTCTCAAAATACTTTTTTTAATTTAGAGATTTGTTATAGATACGATTAATTAGTAACTGGACCTCGTGACAGCCTGAATATGCGACAAAGGTCGACTTGAGGGAAGTCTATTCAGGGAGTGATCTTGCTCGTAATTTCAAATCGGTCTGGCGCTCGTCCGAGTTTAAAGTAACTCGCGCGAATACTGCCTGAATAATATTTATGCGACACGAGGTCAATTACTATTACAAATCAGTTCATTATTGTAATGATTTCATACAAAAGAAAGAATAAAGCAATAAGTTTCATAGAATATAAGAAATAATGCAGTACCTAAAACAACGATGTTTTTTCGATAACACTGGGAGGGGATGTTAGATTCGACAAGTCGGGACAAATATATGCTAAATATAATAAGTCAAATGAAGAAATTTTAAATTTATAGCGACCGCGAAAAAGCATTTTAAAGAATATCGCAAATATCGTGAGCGCTGCTAGTTTTCTCACTTGAGTGAACTGACAGATGCGGTATAATCCCAGGGAACTTTTCACTAAATCCACAAGCCTCTGTATTCAACGCCATTGATACTCCCTCGGTAAATATACCATGGGGATGATAGCCTAAGATGTAGTTCTTCTGAGGATCAAGTTCGCTCGTCTTGACGAGAGTGATCGGGAAATAATCGCTTATGTACTTGAAAACAGAAAGCCGCCTTGTGAAGTTCCTTAGAAGGTCTCTTCCCCCTCGTTCGGGAGTTTTCCACTCCACAAGATACATCCATGATAAATACAAAAGTACAAACGGCCATAGAGGAGTATAAAAGAACAACAGAGATAGCGTGACCATGCCGAGAAGATGCATTCCTCCTAAGAAACCCACCACGTACAGAAGCGTGACACTGGCTGTTTGCAGGATGTAGTTAACAAACGACATGTCTGCGATTTTGAACGAGAAACAGCGATCGATAAATACAGTGTATTTACTCTCCTCTGTCGTGTATGATTTTCGTAAAAGCGGAAAACTGGTTACGTCATGTGTACGTCATTCGCACAAGTCACAGTGCTAAGAACAGCTGTAACATGGGAAAGTGGCATCAGTGGAATCACAGAGCCATAGCTAAGTTTTGCTCTTCAAGAAGATGTAGTTAACGTGTTTAATTTCACCGACTTTTTCGTATTTTTCACCATGTTATTGGTTAGTAAAGCCAGTCTCGGATCGTCACGCAACGTTTTTCGTTTCGTGACAATAACAGCTGGACTTCAGTTTTTATTTTCAGCGGAGTTCCCCATGGCAGCTGGAGGACAAGGAAGTCAAGATGGCGGTCGAATCTGTGAAGATAGAAGCGGATGCATATATGGTCTGTTTAACGCATGCATTGACTACTGAAAGAGAAGAAGTCATGGGCCTGTTAATTGGAGAGGTATTTTGTTGTTATTACATTACATTTTTAGGGCTTGCTACCGTAAAAAAAAAATGATAAATAAAAACCATTTTCTTCAAATAAACCGAAAGAATTGTAGACTCTGACATACATACATACATCATTTATTTGTTTACGCAGGTCGGTATATAGGCAGCATAAGCTGATGTGGACCTGCGGTTAATTATACGATTTGACCGTATTATGATCAGCCGTTCTTATGTGATGTGTTGTAAAAAGAAAAGTTGGAAGCTATAAGAGCCTAAAAAATATATTTGTCGTAAAAGTCTGGTAATCCTGCAAGGAACAAGGGTTAGTTTCACCCTAAACTTATTAATCGCAATTATCGCCCATGTAATTGTCAGAGTCTACAATTCTTGCTCCACCCACTGATTCCACTTATGTCTGTGGTTCTTGTCACCGCATCTGCCGATCACGAATCGCGCTCCAAAGCCATCTCAGAAAATGTTTAAGGAAATGTACAATTACTAACACACGCTAAAATTATGGACTAGATTGTCCGATAATGCCAATACAATATATAACTAAGCTAATGTGTTTTCTATCGTTTGATGTACTTGTGCAAAGTTATTAATTATGCTTTCATCCCATTGAATGTAGGAATCTACATTGATCTCCACATCTTTATACAGTATAGTGGAGCACTATTATAATCCGGTTGAGAAATTGAACTCAATCGAACACAATCAAACTCCACGGATTGAGTCTGATTGGGTTTGACATATTGAAGGAAATCAAACGTCAACCTTTGTGTGAATTTGATTTCCAAACTGATTAAACTCAATCAAGCAGATCGGACCCAATCGTATTTGATCTATTAGACTGTGTTCAAATGAGTTCAGAAACCAAACTCAGTGGAACATAATCCAATGGATTGTGTTTCATTGCGTTCGGTGAGTGAATTTGCTGGAACAAAGATCATGTTATGTGGTCTCAAAAACATGAAAAGCATGTGTTATACCAAAGTAACTTGATCCTCCAAAAACTTGTTATTGATTTTCAACACCAGTTTTACAAAAATCAAGAGTTCAGAACTCAGATATTTGATTGAGTTTGATTGTCCAATTATTTTTGTGAGGGTTTTATTTACTGCTTCAATTATCAAACTCCACAGATAGAGTTTTACTGAGTTCAATTGAAATTCAGTCCGATTGAGCGCAATTGTCAATGCCGGGTATAATGAACCGCTATTTATATAAAAAGTCAAGACTCATTAGGACTCCAGTATCCTTTTCTGCAGAAAAAAGCTACTTACAGTAAAATGTATGGAACAGAAATTATCCTGATATAAGTTAATGAACCTCTGTCATGATGAACCTGTTTTTCAAGACCAGCAGTTCACTATATTGGAGTTTCACAGTAAAAAATGAATTCAGAGTGCTGTATTTTATTTAATTTTTTCTTGCCTTCTAAGAAATGTTTATGCTCCTTTTCTAATTTAGGTTGAGGATGAGAACGTTGCTCACATTTATTCAGTCATAATGCTTCAAAGACTGGACAAACGGAAAGATCGAGTAGAGATTTCTCCAGAACAACTATCAGATGCCTCGACTCAAGCAGAGGTTAAGTGTAGCTGCTGTAAATTTCAAGAAAATGTTTTAATCCAGAGAATATTGAAGTCTAATTAAACTGAAGTTTAATTGTTATGTATTATATCACACACAAGAGAACATGTTTTACCGCATTTCCAAACACCAAGAGGAAAGTGGAAAATACAACACTCAGCAGAGAAACTTTGATGAACTTTGAGTTGTTTGGAGATTTGGTAAAACAGTGTGTTGAGTGTTTGATAATATCTTCACAGCCAAAACTAAACTGACAAGAAAATGGGGAAATAAAATTGTTAAAAGATCAGATATCAAAACACCATCTCAAGGTAAATTAAACTTGATGAATCATTACTGAGTTTGAGAAATAAAAGTTTAAGCCCAGGTGAAAAGGAATTGTGAAAAAAGTGCAAGATTCTCAAGTTTATTTCCTCTTTTTTGTAAAGGTGGTAGAGAACATAAACTGTAGAGTAAGTATTTTTATTTGCTAGATATGATATCCTGTTTATAAGACTTAGTATGGTTTTGTATTTGTTTTTGTTTTTTTTGCGTGTGTTTCACACAAAAAGGCTAATGCAAGCACAACAACATGAAAATTTACTAAAAACGAAAACTTTTGAGCCCTGCACCAACATTTGTATCAATGTGCATGTACTTGTATGGTCATTTCCTGTACAGTATATCCTTATTTAACAGATAATTTTATCATCAGTATTTACCTTTTGGGATCAAAAGCAGTCCCTGTTGAGACCTCCATCTTAACGTTTGTCAGAAATAAACTGATGAATTTAGGAAAATCAATATAAATTAGAAATGATGAGTTAGCTTAAAAGATTGAACATAATGTAATGTTTATTGTTTTTATCCTAACAGAGACTAGGTATGTTGACATCCAAAAAGCGACCCATGAGGGTTATTGGCTGGTATCATTCTCACCCTCACATCACTGTCTGGCCATCACATGTTGGTAAGTTTACAAGGTGTAAATTAAACCAAACTCATGATTTTAATACATTTTGAGCTCTCAAAAAAGTGGTTGTTATTAGAAATAAACCACTGACAATTGCAATATGTGTATCATTGATCAAGTCTTCTTCAGCAGGCAATCTTTTTTTATCTTTACTTCCATATTCTTATTAACCTTCCAACATATGAGGAAATTTGAGTTTTTTACATGTGATTGTTATTTTTTTTCTCTCTTTCTCACAAGACCTTAGGACACAGGCCATGTACCAGGTGATGGATAAAGGGTTTGTAGGACTCATCTTTTCATGTTTCAATACAGACCCCAGCATGGTGAGTTAAGCATACAAGTACACTGTGAGCTGGTCTTTTTCCACTGTCGTCATGGAGTAATAAGTGAAAAAAATATATTTATTTAAGTGTTTTTACTCAACACAGTCATTATATTACCTGGTTAAATTAAATCAGGGCATAATATTTCGTGAGGTATACCCAACAAATGTCATGTGGTAAGGTCAAAATAAGAACAGAGCACAGAATCGCACATAGTTATAATTTAATGGTTTAGAACAGTGCCAGACCACAAAATGAGAAGCCATGGAATCTAAGTCCTACTATAAAGATTATTATCTTAGTTAAGACACCATAGTGCCATAGTCTAACTGCAAATATTTTTGAAATTGGCTTTCCAGTTAAGTTTAAAAGTCATGGAGGCACGGTGGTCTCATGGTTAGTGCACTTGACTCTGGAGAGAGCAATCTGGGTTCGAGCCCTTGCTGGGGACATTGTGTTGTGTTCTTTGACAAGACACTCTACTCTCACAGTGCCTCTCTCCACCCAGGCGTATAAATAGGTACCAACAAATTTAATGCTGGGGGGTAGCCCTGCGATGGACTAGCATCCCATCCAAGGGGGAGTAGAAATACTCCTAGTCACTTCGTGCTACTGAAACAGGGATAAGCTCCGGCCTGATGAGCTACTGTGCTTGGCTCATATGCAGACTTTACCTTACATTAAAAGTCATTGTTTGGCCATTGCAATGTTTCTTTCTGTTAATTGCAATCATTTATACTGTCTACAGATCCCTAATTAAAAGATCCTTAAAGACCTGTATGAGGATCTTTTTAGGTCTGGATGAAGATTTTGTAGTATTCTCATTCAGATCCTCAATGGACTCCTTGATGCTCTTGAATGATCTTGCAATTAAGGTCTTTCAGGTCTCTAGCTAAAAGTACATGATCCTGAACTGGGTCCTATAGCATTTGGAGACGATACATGTAGGATGCTATAGAAAAAACGACCACCATTTATTTTGTATTTTTTCAGAGCGGTCAACTAAAGGTGTATTGTTTCCAATCAGCGAACACAAAGCCCGACGGACTCCCTCCACAGTAAGTACTTTCTCTATGTTACGACCTTACTGTGTCATCACTAGTGGCACATGTGAATATGATGGTCAAGGAGTGTTCCCTTTACTTAATGCTTTAACATTTCCTGGAGTGGCTAATCACACCAGTCTGATTAACTTATTATCATGTCATAAAATGAATGCAAACTTTAACTTTTTGCATTTGTTAAGTTGTGTTTTAAAATTTATCATCATTTGATTTGCTGCTTTAGAAGCAAGAAGAAATCTGGGGCAAGTCTCATGTCACAGTCTCTTTATGGACAGTCAGTGTTTTGTCTTGTCCGTACGAAAGGTTCCACAAGCTACTGCAAGATGAGACTCACCCAGATTTTTTTCTCGTTTGGGAAGTAGCAGATGGAATGTGTGTCAGCCCAATGACTGATGCACTGAACTCTGATAAGGCAGTGTTGGTTCAATCTGGGTTATCCCTGGCCCAGGCTAATCCTCAAAAAAAAAAAGGTGACCCTTTGGTATGATTACCCATAGTTCTTAGTGCACAGACTTTAACAACGCTCATAAAAACATACAGAAAAGTTCAACTAAAATCATCAAACTTGGTGTACACTATGCCCAGGGGTGTTATTGCCATTCTCAGCAGGAGTGCAACTGGTTTTCACAGGCAGGCAAAACTATTTGAACTGCAGAACATTTTTATTGTAAAAACTTTCCACTAGATTGTCGAACCAGCCAGGCAAAATCATCCTCACAGCTGGTCAATTTGCGCAGTGCCTGGCCCTAACAAAACCCTGGTATGCCAATATTGCAAATATTTGGCTTTCCTTGTACTTTATGGACTGTGTTAGGTCTGCATGGTATTTTGGTAAAAATATGTACGGCCACCACCTTTTTTCTTACAGATGATTACACTTGACTCTCATAGTGCCTCTTTTCACCCACAAATGAGGCCAGCCTACTGGTAGCACATCCTGACCAATCTTTGTAGGCTTTAAAATATCTGTGATGTTCTAGCACCCTGGCAAGGGAGAGTTGTAATATTTCTAGTTACTTCATACAGCAAGGACTAGAGTTCTGAGCCATTTGGCTCCCCCAATCCAGTGCAACTGAAACAGACTTATCATTGTTATCGTCAATTTCATGACCATTGAAGCAAGTTACTCATTGTATCAGGTATCAGCGAGCAGATATTGAGCTGCAGATAGTTCATACCGAGGTTTTGTCAGAGGCCACATTGAACAGCTTGTCAGAAATGCCACAGATACTATCAAAGGTGGGAATGCTGACTAACACTATACATGAAGGATAAGCAAATTTTGATGATTTTATTATCGGCTAGCAATCCATACGCATGAAATATATATTTTTTCTTTTTTTATAAAATGAAATGATTGCAGAGTGCTATGTTACTGTAAATACTTCAAATGGACATGATTCAGGATTATAGTGTTTTCAATATTCCTTTTTTAAACATCTAACTCTGCCTTTTGTGTATCTCCACAAAAAGCTACAAATTTGCAGTCGTGTGGAGGATGTACTTCAGTAATTTTAAAATGGCAACCCGACATGATAGAAAAATTATCAGGTCTTGAAATGGAGTATTAAATATTGAATACTGACTAAAAGTATCTTCGATGAATATTCAATATTTCAATTTTCTAATCTAAGAATAATAAGGGACATTTGTGCAGAAAAATAGCTAATGAATGTCAAGCTCTGAAATAGAGAATTATACTTGAGGTTATAATAATTATTTGTTAGTTAGGAATTAGTGGCTGTCTCATTTTTTCCCCCTTAGGAAGAGGAAGAAGCCTATAGAAAAACTTTAAAGTAAGTTGTTAAATGTCTTTGTAGCTCCTTAGTTATTATCACATATGGCACTGGCTGGAAACCCCACCCTAAAATTTTTATTTCCTTAATTATTTATTTTAACCTTTTTTTTTTCCTGTGTCTTTGCCATCCTCATTAATTGTTTTCTGTTTATAATTGCCTCTTTAGTGCTTACATGTACCAACTGTAGTAAATTACAATTTTCTTGTTTTAATTGATAATGCACCGCAATCAATTCAATTTGTTTGTCACTCTGTATGGAGAAGGGATGAAGATGTCATCATTAATTTCTAAGTTAGAGCCTGATAATTACAGGAGAGTGCATTTTATTTACTGAAATATTTTATTTTTTCAGTACCACGGACCTCCTAACAGCCGTTCATAACAGTACAGGTATATGAGAAAGATTTGGAATTGTAATTGAAGGGGCGAGTGCAAAACCATGCTAAGTGACGATTTGGGTGAAAAAAAAAATTTTCGCGAAAAGGCTTGAATTTTTGCATGCGGTCTTCAATGTAATAGAAAAACGCGGCCCTGTATTTTTGTCGCTGGTTTTTGCTTCGTTTTCGAGTTATATCGTATGCAAAAATACTTGGCTTTTCCTAGCCATGTCTTTAGGAGTTTATTTGTTGCACAGCAAACAGGCAGACTGTTTATAGTGTATGAAGTCAAAATCAAATCTCACAGCATATATAGAGCGGAAATCTGGGAACAGATTGTTTACATCGGCTATTGTGACGTGAGCACAACACGTGAATCGATCGAGCGGCAAACGAAATACCATCGAACTAAAAAGAGATGTGCCGCATTAGAGCTCTGTCAACTAATATCTTAAGCATTGTGTTAAAGTACCTTGTGTGCCTGCCTGGTGGTTGAGAGGCATCATAAAGCCTCGATAAACCCGTAAGTCATCAGCACGTTTTAAAGAACCAAAATGTGTTCTGAAACTTCGAAGGTAGCTGATATACCGTAATCGTGTTATCGGCGTTCGAAGTCAGATCGAGCCAGGCAGCAAAGTCCAAGAGCAGTTCTTGCCCAAGAAAAATACCCTCTCGTGAGTTGTGGCCCATTTGCCAAGCGTTGCTAGTGTGAAAGTTTGGAAAGCGAGAACTGGTTTTTGAGTGATAAAATTTGTCTTGTATCGACCGCCATGTTTTCCCGCGCACGAGGTGTAAAGAGCCTTCCCGGCATGCATTGCGATCACGTTCTGCTCGCGTTTCTCGAACTGGTAACTAGATTGTTTCGGCTTTTTTCATTTAAAGATAATAATGGCCAACAAGTAGCGATCGATTGTAACATAGATCTGTGATCCAGGTTGCTTTGATTTTATTTCATATCGGCATGATTTGTAGTGTTTTGAACTTGTGGGATCAGCGGACTTGCAGATGTATGGAGACCCGTACGTTGCGCAGAAGGGTTAATTTGTTAAACTGTTAGGCGGTGCGTGACATAAAGCTATGATCGTGTTTGTCAAAAAATATGTATTTATCTCGTGATTTTTAGCCATTTAAGACGTTGCTGTATTTGGAAAAGTGCTTATTTGATGTTTATTTGTTCAGTGCAGATAGTCATTGTCCCAGATAACCAAAGTAAGTTCCAGATGTTAACACTATTTTCCGGCCGCCATATTTTACCTATTTAAACCTGAAATCAACATTTTTGAGCTTATACGTTGCGTGAAATTAACATTTTGCTGTTTTCTAAGTGAAATCAACATCCTTGCCGTCACGCGTTACGTGAAATCAACATTTTGACCTATTTAGACCTGAAATCGACATTTTTGAGCTTATACGCTGCGTTAAATCAACATTTTTCGGTTTTCTAAGTAAAATCAACATCCTTGCCGTCAAGCGCTAACGTGAAATCAGCATTTTGACCTATTTAGACCTGAAATCAACATTTTTGAGCTTATACGCTGCGTGAAATTAACATTTTGCTGTTTTCTAAGTGAAATCAACATCCTTGCCGTCACGCATTAACGTGAAATCAGCATTTTGACCTATTTAGACCTGAAATCAACATTTTTGAGCTTATACGCTGCGTTAAATCAACATTTTGCTGTTTTCTAAGTGAAATCAACATCCTTGCCGTCAAGCGTTAACGTGAAATCAGCATTTTGACCTATTTAGACCTGAAATCAACATTTTTGAGCTTATACGCTGCGTGAAATTAACATTTTGCTGTTTTCTAAGTGAAATCAACATCCTTGCCGTCACGCGTTAACGTGAAATCAGCATTTTGACCTATTTAGACCTGAAATCAACATTTTTGAGCTTTTACGTTGCGTGAAATTGACATTTTGCTGCTCTCTAAGAGAAATCAACATCCTTGCCGTCGCGCGTTAACATGAGTCAACGTTTTAACCACTTTTGACCGGAAATCAATAAATTTGAGCTTATATAAGTTGCGTGAAATTGACATTTTGCTGGTTTCTAAGTAAAATCAAAGTCCTTGCGGTCGCGGCGGGCCGATCCTTTGTTATAATAAACCGAGGCGAGACTTCGACTTATAACAAAGGCTTGGCTTGGCTTGGCTATTATAACAAAGGGTCGGCTCTGTTTATCATAACAAAGGCCCGGCTTCGTTTATTTGAAGACCTCGGCGGGAAAAGGGCGCTAGGTATTTTAATCAAAAGTGAACTTTGTCGAAAACGCTCCAAATTTCCCATACAGTTTTGTTTAGGTATGTTTAACAATGTCCCGTAGTTTTTCCGCTAAGCTTCGCTTCGTTTTCGAGATATTGCGTATGCAGAAAAACCACTCGGTTTTCCTAGCGGCGTCTTTATAAACGAAGCAAAAACCAGCGACAAAAATACAGGACCACGTTTTTCTATTACATTGAAGACCGCATGCAAAAATTCAAGCCTTTTCGCGAAAATTTTTTTTTTCACCCAAATCGTCACTTAGCATGGTTTTGCACTCACCCCTTCAATTATAGTGTTTGGATAGTATGCACCCTGCATGCTTACAATCTTCACTTCCTTGGCAGTGTTTACTAAAGCCCTATGCCAGCTGATGGAAGTCATGTGTGGTCCACTTCTCCAAACCCTGGAAAACAGACTGCAAGTGAATCTGAAAAGGACAGCTGCGCTAGAAACAGAGAAAGAGACATTGGAGAAAGAAGTGGCCAAGCTAACAGCTGAATTACAGGAATCGACGTGACACACACCCCCTACTGTATTGTGCAATACCGTCATGTTATTTCTCACTGTAATGTCGGCACGAAAAGCGCATTGAAAGACCGAGCAAGTTGCAGCACTAGAACTCGGTAAAGAACAATCCCCGCGTATGAAACAAATACCCAAAAGGTTACACCGAAAGTTGAACGCGCTCTCCCCCTCTCCTGCATTTAAACAAGTAGCAGTGCTTATTTTAATTGATACAACAAGGCGTTTGCTTAAATACAGAATTGATGTTACACTTAACGTAAATCTTGATGCATTATACAAATAGCTTTAACTCGACTAAAAACTCTGATCGTAGACTAAGAACTGTTAAAACATAAACATTGTCAATATCCTCTTTAAGCATACTCCGTCATGTAAATCACAGCGTGTATGTACCGATTATAATCAAAACCAAGTTTTAGAGGCCTAGCGTATTTGAAAATTATTAAAGAATTTTTTTCCCAGTTTTCCTACAAACATACACGTCTAAATCTCTAAAGCTATGTTGTATCGGGAACTACGCTGATGAAATTTGAGAACGGCGTTTTCGCTCTGAAAATGTATCAAATGTTTTCCGTCCACACCACTCCGGAGAAATTTGAAAATGCAACGATCACCCGTCATTTTGGATTTGTGTTTGAGGGAACTCGGCCAGGGAAATCACGCGGTTATCGTAAGCTAGCCGTTTCTGAAAAGCTCCGCTTTTAAAATGTCTTCCGTCCAGACTGAAATGCAGAGCTGGCGTTTTCAAATTCCTCCGGTTTGAAGAACGTTTTCGAAAAGCTTCGTTCGTGACGGATTAGTGTGAACGGTAGGCCTAACCGTAGAAAAAGAAGCTGCGTTTTCAAATTTCTCCGGCGTAGTGTAGACGGGGCCTTAAATTCATACACAGCAGTAGAAATTGGGTTATTGGTTGCTACCAAAACATGTTCTTACATTACTTCAAGGCAGAATCACATAATTGTTGAACAAACCATCTCTACACTATTCATTAAATGAATACATTTTTCCAACGATGTGGAGAAAATGAGAAGAAATATAACGCTACGTTTTCAAATTTCTGCGTTTTCAAATTTGCAAAGTTCGCTGAAGTGAAACACCATGGAATGATACAATCAGCTTTGGTTTCCA
Organism: Orbicella faveolata; assembly: GCF_042242905.1. Taxonomy (NCBI): domain Eukaryota; kingdom Metazoa; phylum Cnidaria; class Anthozoa; order Scleractinia; family Merulinidae; genus Orbicella; species Orbicella faveolata. Next base: position 7,081,920 of record NW_028301553.1, read on the forward strand.
ATCTAAACGATCCATCTTCGGATCTGGATTTTAGATTGAAATCTTATTTTCGATCGCATTATCTGAATTAAGCTTGGTTAAAAAGATCAACCTTTTTGTTTCTTAGAAAAACTGAGCGGTAGTGATACGTGAATGAGCTAGAACATTGCAAATGGACCTGTACAATTCAAATTATGCTTTTTCACTCCTGGAGCGTTTTTGGCTTCCACGACGGCGAACAAATGAGTCGTGAAATAACACAATGTTACGGCGGTCAGGATGAAAGCCACAAGCATGTGTTTCCTCCATTTCTTCTTCCAAACCCGCACCACAGCGATGTTTAAATATGACATCTGCAGCCAAAACGAGAACGAATTGAAAACGAAATCAATGCTAAGGGCGATGGAAACGCGATAAAAGAACTGCGTGATATAATGCATGTTGTTAGAGGACAGATCGGCAGGATACATGAATTTATACAGCTGGATGAAGCCGACCGCTGCCATTAACGCTGTCGATTCTCCGAGAATCATCTGAATGCTCATGTCTGCGATAAAGCGCATGCTTCTGGGGGTGCGAAATTTATCTGCAGTGGTGATCGTCTCTATGCCGTCTCGTTTAAGTTTTTTGTAAATGTAGTACCACAGATAATCTCGCACGACAATGGTAAGCCTTTCTAGCAAGTCCACAGCGCCGTGGGCGAAGCTCAGCAGAATGAACAGTTCAAGACTTGTGAGCTCTGCTTGCATGACACGGAAAACGATAGCAGACGCGGTGTACAGAACGTTTAACAGGACGTGCGCGTCGCCAGGGTGAATGAAATCGATTCTCTGTGCCGCCAAACGTACGATGACCTTTGGTATAGCTGTTACTAAGGGGAGCGCGCCAGCGATGACAGCTCTGTAGATTTCATTCGCTTCGCCATACAGAGGGACCAGTTTGTACACGAGATAAAAAGTGATAGGGATTCCAAAAGCGAATTGAGCAGTGAGCATTGCAGTAACCTTTAAGGTTTTTCTCATTTTCTTTGATCTCTCGGTTTCGGTGTTTGCCGCTACTTCTCTTCCGATGATTAAACTATTCATAAGCAGAATCGACACAAACAAACCGTTCAGGGGAAACGACATCCAGCGCCTCTTGTAAATTCCGTAAATATGTAGGTAAAGTCTGTAGCAAGTGTCAATGAACGCCCCAAGCAGATTTAGGATCAGGAGATTGAGCTTCTTGATCACATGCCAGCCAAACATCACCAACACGAGAAGAAATGTCCATAATTGAACAAAGTAGGCTTCGGTAGTCGCTGCGGTAACCATCACTGCCTGCGCTTTCTTGGGAAGGGCGGTCCAGTTTGTAGACTGCATATCAAAGCAAAGATCTACGGAATTGAAGTCCAGAATCAATATCAAAATAGCCAGCGAACCAAGCGACACACCGCCACAAATCTGTATCAAAAATGCGTGTTTCACGGCCTTCCAAAGCGACATCCACCATTTTGGCGGTCGAGATTTTTTCCAACCCATTTTGCTGTCGTCTCCCAGAGGTGGGTCGTATTCTTGAAATATCGTGTCATTCTGATCGAACTTTTTGAAATCATCCAAAGGATCCTGGCGTTGTATCAACGGAGCGTTCTCAAGCACTCCCTGTCCCTGATAAGACTGGATTACTCCGGCAGTGAACGTTTCTGTCATGTAAAGAAGCAGGCCTTCGAGCGAAAAGGGAGTCGTCGCCATCTTTCACAAAGAATTCAGCCAAACCGTTTCGTTTTTTTGGTGCGACTACGTTTCTTGCGCCCTCTAAAGATCTCTAAAATGTATAGCAGCGAACTTTAGGGAGACTGGCAAAAGCACGAAGTAAACAGGAAGATCATGGGTGAGCATTCCACTCGAGTCAATTCTCGGGAAAAAAATTAATGGGATAAATTAGAATAAATTACACGCTTCATCTGTAATTTTTCAGAAGTAAACAAGAATGAAAAAAAAAAAATTTCGTCTAGGATTTTTCCGCAAAACATGTCAATCAAAGTTTGTTAATTATCTCTTAAGACTTTGCGTCACTTATTTCTTTACTTTGATCTCACTTACGTAGCCGCGAAAACAATTCCGAGAACTGACAAGACCTGACAACAACAGGAAGGTCGTCGGAAGAGTTGTTAACCCAATCAAGAGGTTAAATAGAAAGCCTACACAGTATTGTAGCAAGATTTTCTCTTGACTGTAACTCACGGTTATCCAGCACTTGTCTCAGTGAGCTCGAGAGTGACTGAGCATGTACTTTATTCAAATTCGCGAAACGTATAAAATGATCAAGTAATCAATTTTTCTACGAAAACTTGTGTAACTCGTGATCGCGTTACTCCTCGCGACGGACATTCAGGAACTTTGTCACGATATAAGTCATTTACGTTCAAATTGATTAGACAAACGCCGAAGGAGGAATGAGGATAGCTTGCATGATAAGCCCAGAGGCCGTCTGCGAAGGGGGACTATATTTACAGCATCTCATTCAAAATGACAGACTCCGAGCAGTCTCTCTTTTCCTCGAAAATGGAAAATGCATGGGGAAGAATGCAAACAAGTAAGCGTGAGAGCGTGACTGTGAGTCACGAAAAAGGAAACCGGATATTACATATTATAGGATTACAGAATCTCGAAAGCGAAAATGAAAGCGAAAATCGTTAACTCTAACATTTCCGCTTTCATCGCTTATTAATTTCCCCGTGATTTGAGGTGGGCAGTTCACTCTTCATAGCCAGAAAAAAAATTCTTTCATGGCGTCGTTTACTCTAGGGGGCCTATTTGTTTATGTCACGGAAACATTCACCGCTGGAGTGATTCAATCTTACGAGGGACAGGGATTGCTTGAAGATGCTCCGTTGATACAGCGCCAGGATCCCTTGGAAGATTTTAAAAGGTTCGACAACAGTGATACGATTTTTCAGGAGTACGATGCACCCCCGGGGGACCATAGCAAAATTGGCTGGAAAAGATCTCGACCGTCAAAATGGTGGATGTCGCTTTGGAAGGCCGTGAAAGATGTCTTCTGTATTCAAATTCTTGGAGGTTTGACTCTCGGTACGCTTGCTATATTCATTTTGGTTTTGGATTTCAATTCCGTCGATCTTTGCTACGATAAACAGTTACATGGACACTGGAACTCGCTCCCACGTAAGATTCAGGCCATCATTGTCAGCGCTGAAACCGTAGAAGCATATGTGGTGCAAATGTGGACATTTCTTCTTATAATCACAATGTTTGGCTGGCGCTTAGTAAAGAAACTCAATTTGTTGATCCTCAATCTACTGGGTGCATTTTTTGACACATGTTACAGACTTTACCTTCAAGTTTATGGAATATATGAGAGGCCCTGGATGTCTTTTCCTTTGAATGCTTTATTTCTAATCATAGTCATAATGAATTCTATACTTGTCGGAAGAGAAATTGCTAACAGCAGCGAAAATGAAAGACCCAGGAGACTCAAGAAGACGATCAAGGTTTCCGCGATACTCGCAGCCCAATTAGCCTTTGGAATTCCAATCGCCCTTGGTCTTGTTTATGGCATCATTCCATTGTATGGTCGTCAGAACGAAACTTACAGAGCAGTAATAGCTGGTGCACTGCCCCTCTTAACGGCTGTACCAAAGGTCATAGTACGTTTGACGGCGCAGAGAATCGATTTTCTTCACCCGGGCGACTCGCACGTGCTTTTAAGCGTTTTGTATAGCGCGTCCGCCATCGTTTTCCGTGTCATGCAAGCTGAGCTCACAAGTATTGAACTGTTTATAATACTCAGCCTCGTACACGGCGCTGTGGACTTGTTAGAGAGGTTAACTATTGTTGTGCGTGATTATTTGTGGTACATTATTTACAAGAAGTTTAAACGCGACGCGGACGCAGAGCCAATGTTGAGCGCTGATAAATTTCGCACTCCAAGAAGCATGCGCTTTATCGCCGACATGAGCATCCAGATGATTCTCGGAGAATCGACGGCTTTGGTTGCAGCGGTTGGCTTTATTCAGTTGTATAGCTTCATGTACAACAATCACGGTCTGTCCTTTTCCGACATGCATCCGGTTGCAGATTTCTTCATTCGCGTTTCCATCGCTCTTAGTATTGATTTCATTTTCAATTCGTTCTCGTTTTGGCTGCAAATGTCATATTTAAATATCGCTGTGGTACGGGTTTGGAAGAAGAAATGGAGGAAGCACATGGTTGTCGGTCTAATTCTGACCACTGTGACAATGTGTTACTTTACCACCCATTTGTTCGCTGTTGTAAAAGACAAACACAAATCAGGTGCTTCAGTACGTCATTTTAACTGTACGGGACCATTTTCTGAGTTCTAGTAAGTTGAGTAATATGACCGTCCTGTCAGTACACTTTGAGATGGAATTTTCTTCGAAAGAAGTCTAAGTTAAGCGTAATGTACAGCTGCATTACTAGAAACGACTGAAAGCCGCTGCATTTCTAGTAGCGACGAAGCCATTATTGTATTGCAGTGGAACCCGGTTAATACGGACAACAATTCAAAAGGACAACTGCAAAAGTGCCCGTATTATCCGGTGTCCATCACGGACACATGTTTCACGGATACAAAAGCTAAAGCATGTAAATAAATAAACAAAAATAATAATAATAAATTATAATTGTTAATGAGGAAGACAAATCAGTCCTAGCTGGTTTTGATGCGGATCCTCTATCCTGACCGAATTAAAATTTGAAAATGTTAGTTTTCCATGTGATTCAAAAATAACAACGATGTCTGATCTCTTATGAGCAACTGGCTAAGTTCAAACAGAAGAAATTTTATGTTCATTCAAGTATTCGAATGTCTCACATTAAAACCAGGACTTAAACGGTTATGGTTTTTCAAGTCAAAAATGTAATCATTCAAAGTAGTCCTTGATTTTCTTAAAATCGGACAAACATGTTTCAAGCAAGAACCCCTCTCACTAACCGTTTAGGTAAGAGGAAGGCATACAATTCGTTCATAGGGCAAACGTACACAGCGTAAAAGTAACTTTTAAACACAAGTGTTTGCGCTAAACTATTCAACGACGCTAGAGCAGAGCCTATAGATGCGAATCGACTAAGATAATGCAATACGGAACACCCATTGAGAAAGAACAAATATATGAAGAGTACTCAAAACGATATGTTAGAACCTTGACTAAAGCAAAAAATTTCATGTGCAGCTAAAAATGGGTTATTGACCAAGCTTGTTCGGTCAAGATGGCTGGACATTGACCAAGTTCTTTTTGTTTTTGCGTGTTTGTGGACTCGAGACAAAGTCGAGGCCCATGAACTCGTCAAAAAAAAAAAGCTAATAGAGAGATTAAGTATGACATTGACGGCAGACACCAAGCGGCAAAGATAACTTCTGATTTTGAGTTCTTTTCTTCTACTCCGTAAATAAAGCGCACAAAAATGGAATAACTTCTCCTATTATTAATTGCAAATACAAATAATTTCACTCAACTGTACACACAAATGAAGAGAGACGGCAAAAGTTTCATTTTTGCCGTTTGCCGTTTGCCGTAAACGTCATGCTCAACCTCTCTAATGTCCAGCCATCTTGACCGAACAAGCTTGGTCAATAAATGATTTATTATATGGCTTTCGGGGAAATTTTTCTTGCGGGACAGAGAGGGTGGTCTCGAGCGGGCAATATAGCGCCATCTTTCCCGCTAAGGCAACCAATCACAGAGCAGGATTTTGTTCACCTTGCAGCTCACGTGTTTCCCTTGGCCTCGACTTTCGACCAAATGTACGAAGTACTTTTACAGGTAAGAACATGTTCTGTTTAATTTAATTAGCTAAACAGAATGGTTTCGGAAAAAGACTGCACACTGAATTGACTTGGTGGAAAAAAAGCTGGGAACGAGCCAATATGTTCCACGCGCGCTGCGTCATAAGACACTCATTGTGACGTCACCTTTCACTTCGCTCTTTTCCGCGGAACGGTCAAGTTGTGCGTTCATTGTGAGAAGAAAAAAGTTTTGTTGTCAAGCATGGAGGTGATATTTCCGCTTTCGGCCTTGACATTTTTCTTGGTTTTAGCGTATCTTACGCACCCTCTGAAACGAGACGGTGAGTCTTTTCGTGTGTTTCATCTCTATTCTTGTTTTCTTTTTTCGTCGCACACTAAAAAAAAGATTTAACCCTACACACTAACAAAATGCATTTTTCTCTAAATGGATACTTAGGGTTTCTAAACAAATCAGGTAGTTTTTATTGGCTGATTGCAAAGAAGAAATTCACGGCAGCTTTTAAGAACAAAATGTTTGGTTCTTCACCGTTGGGAAAGTTGACAGACAAAACATGTTTCACTTTTTCGGAAAACACAAACAATCATGGTTGTCATGGAAATCTTCACTTGGTAACATTGCGCGAGCGTCGTTCGGTATTTTCTCTTTGAAGCGCGCGCTTAAACGGTTACATTTTTAATTTTACGAAATTTAAGTATGTATTAAACGAGACGAACAAACAAATGGATACATACTTAAATTTCGTTTTCCTTTATTTTGACTTGTTAAAAGGCTCCATCAAATGAATAAGTAGTTCCTTCGCTTTAACCGAAATTCATGAAGTTACAATTTATATAAATTGATCTTCGCAGAAACTCCACAATCTGTTGAGAAACTGGATTTCTTCTTCAAGGATTTTATCCATGGCACGACCATCACGGGAAGCTGGATTCATGAGGTGCGTAAGTTTGCAAAAAGCCAGCTCAAGGCCATATTGTATTGTTCTCTGTTTGTTTGGCCGGTTGTTGTTGTTGTTGTTGTTGTTGTTGTTGTTGTTGTACGGCGCGTTACGCTGTGCACCGATTTTTATTAAGCCGGACTCGCGATCGCTTGGTCCGTCCCCGCACCCCCCAGGTCCGTTCCCCAGACCCCAGGGCAAGACAATTTACTGTCAGGGTGCCTCTCTCCATCCAGGCCCCGGTTGTTCAAAAGATGGAAAACCCTATCTACCGGATAAATCAAACTATCCAGTGGATAGTGCGGGTTTTTTTTTTTAATTTTTTTTTTTTTTAATTTTTGTCAACGCATATCCACCGGATAGCGATTTATCCGGTGGATAGCGTTATCCAAGCTTTGAATAACTGGGACCAGGCGTATAAATGGGTACCGGCTAATGAACTATTATCCCATCCCTGAAGGAATACAAATAATCCTAATCGCTTTAATGCTACATAAACTGGAATGAACTCCACAAGATGGGACACGTTGGCCCGACGTAGAAGTCGCCTCTTCCTCATAAATTCCTCCAATTTTACTGTACAATGAGATGAGAGACCGTCATAATTATTATTATTATTATAATTACTATTATTATTAGTTATAATTATTATTATTAATCAGAGGTCGCTTAAAACTCGACGAAAAAAGAAAAGTCATTTGCAGTAACTTGCTATTTTACTTGGCACAGGATTACATCGTTAAGATGCAAATCAACTCCATCAGATTGGACATGAAATTGGTTTTCGAATTCACTGAGAACATGGGCTCGGCAGATAACAACAGCTCACCCAATGGTAACAGGACACCCAAATATGACAAGGTATCGAACATTTATCTTTACTACGTGAGGTAATACGTTCTCAGTAAAGAACTAAGTTCAGTTAAGTTCTCGGTTATATGTGTGTGCCGGAGAGCTCTTAAAATAACTTTCACACCTAGCACAATACACATATTGGTCTGTGTGAAAGACGGTTTTAGAAATTTCTTGTCAAATCTATTGTCAGATCCACAAGTTCAATGAATGCCCTAAATATCCCCGAAATGCCACATGTCTGGACTTCGAAACATTCAGACCCAGGACTCTCGGATTAATGGCGAGGGCATGGGACTTTTTGTGGACAATGATGGTTGAGGCACGGAACAAATGTTATGACATTACGGTAGCAGTGGCTACTAGGGTCTGGGATGGAGTAACATGTATGGCCGAGTGGATCTGGAATAAAGTTTCGTGGATGGCTGCAAGGGTCTGGAATGGAATTACATGGATGGCTAATAGGGTCTGGAATGGGGTTACATGGCTGGCTGATGGGATCTGGAAAGGAGTAACATGGCTGACTGAGTGGACCTGGAATGGAGCTACTTGGTTGACCAAGTGGACCTGGAATGGAGTTACTTGGCTGACCAAGTGGACCTGGAATGGAGTTACTTGGGTGGCCGAGTGGACCTGGTATAGAGTTACATGGCTGACCGAGTGGAACTGGAATGAAGTTACTTGGCTGGCCGAGATGATCTGGAATAGACTTACATGGATTGGAAGATTGTTTCTTCCTGGCAACTATGTAACTGATGGTGCTGTCAAGTTCTATTATGGATATTTAGACAGTAAGTGAAGAATCCACTTGATCGCTGTGATAATAAATTCGATTGATTCAGTTTTGAGTGAGAAGTGAAGCATCACCCGAATATTAATTCTCCAGTGAATTACTGACCCCTTTCTGTTTCTTTCTATACGGTTCTTTTAGTCAACATCAGGTCGTTTATTTTCTGCTTGAGTGAAAAAAAAAAAAGAGAAAAACCTGAAAAGTGTAGAAAAGTAGGTGATAGACTGCTAGAGATTATTAAAAGGCGTTGATGTTTTCGCCACTAAAGGCCGCCAGTTTTCTTGGACCTTGGTATTGTCAAAACTTAACAATGAAGTGTGGTTAATTGGTAGAAACTTAGAATTGGTTTGGTTTGGTTTCTTCTGGCTTGCCCTGTTTAGTCATCTGGTTCTCACGTTTTCTCCAACAGGCCATGTGAATCACATTGAGGCTCGCATTGCTGCCTCCACTTGGCAAGATGTCTTCTACATGATGTCCGCTGTTTTTGTCGTGAATTTTGCTCTCCTTGCCATTTACTTGTTGTTTGCGTGCTCAGTGAACTTCATTCGACGACTATGGTGAGTTGTAAGACGGAAGTCCCGTTGAGCAGTGTAGTCTTCGTTCCCAGTCTACTCTCGTTATCGATAGCGTGACGTTTGAGTTCTCCTTCGTCACTCACCACAGACCTCAAACGTACACTCTATATCTGAAGGTCGCAGGTGATTTTCAAGGGGATTTTGAGCTAATTAGCTGCATGTCGCTACCTTGTGACACAGCAATCGGGCTCTAAGGACAGCAGACAGGTCAGAGACTTGCACACGCCAGGAAAACGTGCCACACCGGGTCAATAACAGCAAACGCAAATAATGCAATGAACCAATCGTCGATTGAAGAGAAAGAAAACTTCAGTCAATCATCAGCGGGGGAAACATGTTTGGACCAGAAGGGTTTGCATTTGACTGGATTTTGATTGACTACTCCAAACGACTTAAAGGAGCTATATCACAGTTTGCGCATCTTGAAAGTTCAGCCTAAATTTTTCAATTAAGTTCGTCGTTTGTAATCCGTGTTAATCTTCTCCATCCTTGACCATCCGTGTTCCTTTATGGTTTATTATGATCTCTCTGGTGTTTTTCTATCTTAGTAAATTGTTATTTTCAGGTTTTCGTTACTGAACATGTACTTCTGTACCTGGCAAAAATAACTCAAAATACCGTGACTGAGCTACTTTAAGTAGGTATTCATCGCTCGTGTGCTGTAATCTGATTGGTCAGTTTTGCTTAAGTGACCCCGGACACCGTAGCCGCAATTAACACATGTTTGCTTCGATCAGTTGTTAATATTGATAATTGCAAACCCACAGTTATCAAGAGTTACCCACCTTATGAAAACTAACTCATTTACTGGTTTTCGTCTTGCAGGCAAGCTCGCAAAGACAGGGTAACTGCGGCCAATTTACCCCTTGCTCCAAAGAAACCAATTTGGCGGCCAAGGCCGAAGAAAAAGCGCAGAAAGAGTAAGAATAGCTGGTAGCACGGCGCATTACATTATTGACTTTTTTCGTCTGAAAAAAAAAGAAAAACTTTCTGAATTGTTCTGTTAATATAACAATAACGTCAAAGTTCTCTGAAGAAAACGAAATAAACAAAGTTATGGAAAACCAGCAGATTTTTGCTTGGATTTTGACCGTTTAGGCTGGTAGTTCAGGCGGCTGGGGAGAAATAATAACCCCGATTTCACGTCGGTGTCCCCCCTTCCCTTAGGAAGCCTCTGTGGAGGAGAGAGTCAATGTTCTATGCAAAAGTTTTTCTAACATTTTCTTCCGACAAAGCTAAACAGCACGAGAACTTTAGACCAGCATGTAAAAAGTGTGTTAGTGATGATGACCTCTCAGAACCTTGAGAAGGGTCCAGTGCAGTTAAAAAGACGCATTTTAGTTTGCGAAGTCTTCTTTTCTCTTACGACACCGAACAAATAAGGGGTAAAATAACACAATGTCACAGAAGTTAAAATAAAACCTACAAGCATGTGCTTCCTCCATTTCTTCTTCCAAACCCGTACCACAGCGATATTTAAATATGACATTTGCAGCCAAAACGAGAACGAATTAAAAACGAAATCAATGCTAAGAGCGATGGAAACGCGAATAAAAAAGTCGGCAATCAAATGCATGTCGGAAAAGGACAGACTGTTGTTGTTGTACATGAAACCATACAGCTGGATGGCGCCAACCGCTGCTATCAAAGCCGTTGATTCTCCGAGAATCATCTGGATGCTCATGTCGGCAATAAATCGCATGCTTCGTGGAGTGCGAAATTTATCAGCGCTCAACATTGCCTCTGCGTCCGCGTTGCGTTTAAGCTTCCTGTAAATGAAGTACCACAAATAATCTCGAACAACAATGGTTAGCCTCTCTAACAAGTCCACAGCGCCATGCACAAAGCTCAGAAAAATGAACAAACGAAGACTTGAGAGCTCAGCTTGCATGACACGGAAAACGATAGCGGATGCGGTGTACAGAGCGTTTAAAAGCACGTGAGAGTCACCAGGGTGAATGAAATCGATTCTCTGGGCCGTCAAACGCACTATGACCTTTGGTATAGCCGTGACGAGAGGAAGAGCACCAGCTATGACTGCTCTGAATGTTTCGTTCTGCACACGGCCATACAATGGAATCAGGCCATAAACAAGACCAAACGAAATCGGAATCCCGAAAGCAAATTGAGCTGCGAGTATCGCAGAAACCTTGATAGTCTTCTTGACTTTCATGGATCTTTCAGTTTCGCTGTTGTTGGCAATTTCTCTTCCGACAAGTATAGAATTCATTAGGGTTATGATGAGAAATAAAGCATTTAAAGGAAAAGACATCCAAGGCTTCTGGTATATTCCAAAAACTTGAAGGTAAAGTCTGTAACACGTGCCAAAAAATGCACCCAGTAGATTGAGAGTCAACAAATTGAGTTTCTTCACTAAGGGCCAATCAAACATTGTGATTACAACAAGAAATGACCACATTTGGCATACATATGCTTCTGCAGTGTCGGCGCTGACAATGATGGCTTGAATCGTAGGCGGAAGCGAGTTCCAATGTCCGTGAAACTTCCTATCGTAGCAAAGATCGACGGAATTGAAATCCAAAACCAAAATGAATATGGCAAGCGTGCCGAGAGTCAAACCACCAAGAATTTGAATACAGAAGACATCTTTCACGGCCTTCCAAAGCGACATCCACCATTTTGGCGGTCGAGATTTTTTCCAGCCCATTTTGCTGTCGTCCCCTGGAGGTGCATCGTACTCCTGAAAAATCGTATCATTGTCGTCGAACTTTCTAAAAGACTCCAGAGGATCCTGTCCTTGTATCAACGGGGCATCTTCAAGAAATCCTTGTCCCTGGTAAGATTGGATTACTCCGGCGGTGAATGTTTCCGTGAGATAAGCAAATAGGCCCTCTAGAGTAAACGAAGCCATGAATTATCAAAACAATGAACTACAAATCTCTAAAAGAAACGATACAGGAAAGGTTTTAGTTGAGTTCGATCTTTCTGGCGCTTTCGAACCTACAGTAATGCGATCTGCTTCTTTCCTTGGCCAGCGGTTTTGACAGGTGTAGTTAGGTGTGTTACGTATGGGTTACTGACCAAGCTTGTTCGGTCAAGATGGCTGGATATTGGCCTCGTTCTTTTATTGCGAGTTTATGGACCGAGACTCCGTCCAACATGGCGGCCGGAAATTAACAGAAACATCTGTCACTGAGTTTTGCAACAAAAGCGCGAATTTATCCCTCGAGGAACTCTAAAACATTAAAATAATATTTTTTCTAAGACATGAACTGTTCAGATAGCCAAGTTCCCCAAAATAAGTCACTTTTTTAACCATCATGACAGCTCTCTAGGCCGTCATGTAAATGCCGCGTCACGCAGAAGCTTAGAAATTCAAGCGTAGTCTATCACAAAACCAAGTACCCATTCGGAGCGAAAATTTGTATGAATATTAGTTTTCAGCTGCTCTTATACATCATTTAAGTAAAATCTCAGGAAGATCAATAGTTTTGTAGTTCGAATTTTAGTGACGTCATGTGAAAACCAGCTATATCCAGCCATCTTGACCGAACAAGCTTGGTCAATAAAGGATTTCTTGTATGGCTTTCGGGAAAATTTTTCTTGCGGGACACGGCGGGTAGTCCCGAGCGGGCAAGATAGCTCCATCTTGCCCGCTCGGGTAGCCAATCACAGCGCAGAATTTGATTCATCTTGCCCGCTCACGGAGCTATCCATATAATAATAACTAGCTCGTTACTGGTTGTGTTACTTGTGTGATGGTTTATCTACTCGATCACGCCATGGGCAGTCACTGTTTATTTTGTCACACTGGAACATTCAGATAAGTCCCCGTCCACCACTGAAAACGCAGCTTTATTTCTACGGTTGATGTAGGCCTACCGTCCACACCAATCTGTCACGAAAAAGGAGCGTTTCGATAACGCTCGAAGAGTGGAATAACAAACAAAGACCAACAAAAGGGAAGCTCTTCTGTTTGACTAAAACAACTCCTAAATCGGCAAGAGCTGTACTAGGAGGTAGAAAATTATAAATTAAGTTATATTGTAAATTACAATCATCAATAGTACTAGATACAACATGAATATGAAATACTAAAAAAAAGAACTTAACTATTTGCATTATCCATGATGGCACCACTATAAGGTGGCCGAGAGTGGCCATCAAAAGTAACAAACATTGAAAATCGAAAGTCGATTTTAAAGGTTAAAATTCCTATTTAAAATTGTTAATTCGCAAAGGAAATTCGATTTCAAAATTTAAGATTCAATTGCTGGGGTTGATTTTACAAAGTCGAACTGACTTCAAATTCGGGCTAGACAACAGTGCAGGTTCGAAAACATAGTTCTCAATTCTCAATTTCCACTTTGACCACCCCTGGCCCCTTTTTCCACGAGGTGGAAGGCTCGTGCGGTAAAAAGCCTAGTCATTTGGTCGCAAATGCACTTGAACATTTAAGTTATCAAATAAGATTGGGTTCAAATGAATTTCTTGAATGCGGAGCAGCGATCAGCTTTGAATTCTTCGTTATCTGAACCGCCTACTCACTGAAGTCTGACTGACCCTAATCATAGCACGAAGTGACGCAGAAACAACAAAATTAGACAAAATCGATTTGTTTGACAAGATGACATCATGTGCTCCTGGTTTAACCATCTGCCTAAGCACGTCATTCACGAGTCATACTGATTAGGATAAAGTGCTATCAAAATTCCTCGAGGCTGTCTAATAGTTCATTATAATCCGTTAGCCGATCTTGGCCCATAAACGGAAACCTGATGACCACAAATATTACAGTATTCTGAAAGCAGAGAATTGTCAACTACAACTTTTTCGTCTAGACCGCTTATTCCCCGAGTTTTAAAGCGGAAGTTCACTCTTTTCATAAGTTGAGAATTATAATATTAATATTAATCTAGACAAGATACCCAGGCGACTAGGCGGAAGGTCAGAGTTTATTTTCGCCATTTTTGTCCGAATCAAGCAACTTAACAGTGAATGTCATAAGACTGACAGCAATCATGATTGCAAGCCAATAAAACTCCGCTGCATGCAATAAAATACTGCCTCATGCCTAGTAAGTGTTTATCCCAGAATAGGAATTTGCCCACATCACTATCCTTCCACATCAAGATCAAAAACACAGCACTAGATACTACTGTTCGCGTTTTCTATTTGCTATTGGCTGCAAGTATTTGTAACTATGGACGCGTTCTGTCAATGCGGGAATTTTGCTTATTTCACGGAAACATTCACCGCAGGAGTGATTCAGTCTTATCAGGGTCAGGGAACTCTTGAAGAAGCTCCGTTGATACAAGGCCAGGATCCTTTAGAGGTTTTTCAAAAGTTTGACATCGATGATACGATTTTTCAGGAGTACGATGCACCCTCGGGGGACGACAGCAAAATGGGTTGGAAAAGATCTCGACCACCAAAATAATGAATGTCGCTTTCGGCTTTGGAAAGACGTGAAAGATGTCTTCTGCATAAAAATCTTTGAGGTTCAGTTGACTCTCGGCTCGCTTGGTATTTTCATTTTGGTTTTGGATTTCCAAGCCCATGATATTTGCTATGATAGAGAGTCTAATCCCCATTGGAGACATCAGAACTCGCTCCCGCATAAAATGGCAGACACCACAGAATTATTTGTGGTGAAAATGTTGCCATTTCTTCTCATAATCACAATGTTTGGCTGGCGCTTAGTAAAGAAACTCAATTCGTTGATCGTCAATCTACTGGGTGCATTTTTAGACATTCTTTACCTTCAAGTGTATGGACTACACTGACTACACGAGAAGCGCTGGATGCCTAATGAATGTCCTAATGAATTCTATACTTGTCGGAAGAGAAGTTGTTAATAACATCGAAACTGAGAGATTTAGGGAAGTCAAGAAGGCTACCAAGGTTTCTGCGACTCTCTCAGCTCAACTTGCCTTCGGGATACCGATCTCCTTTGTTTTCATGTCTTGCGTCGTTCCATTGTATAGTCGTCAGAACGAAACATTCAGAGCAGTAATCTAACGCCTAACCTTCGTGACTTACTAGTTACAGCTACACTCTCTTCTAATTCTTCCAATCCCCAACTTCCTTCTGGTTCTTTCCGTTGTGGCAAAAACTGTACTTGTCCCTACATTTCTCACGGACTTACTACATATACCTTCTTTTCTACCGGAGAAACGCGCCCCATAAAATCTAACCTGACCTGTGACACTAAAAAACCTCAAACCTCAGCGCCGTACCATAGATAACCCTAACAACAAATCTAAACCTACTACAGCCGCAGAACATTTCCTGTCCTCTCCTAACCACACTGCTAACGACACGCGATTAGTCCCCATCGAAAAAATCTTTTCGAACCGAGACTCTATCCGTAAGGCCAGGGAAGCTTTTTTAATTCAAAAAGGCAGAACAATTGATCCTGATGGTCTGAACATCGTGATGATATTTTATTTTACCGTATGCTTATCTTTAATTTACACTGTCAATTAGTTTTACGTATTTCCGGTATTACGAAAATATGCTACAAAAAAAACCGTCTCAATGTAAAATTCTCATTGTACCTGAAGAAGTCTAGTTTGGCCAGCAGAAATACAGTACACCTTCAAAAAATCATCCTACGTTGTGCCGGTTTCTGCTTTTGTACTCTGAAATAGGGTCAGTTTTATTGTTGGTCGGGTTACAAATAGAGTGTAAGGAAAATCGCAGATTTTGGTCTTAAATAGGGGTAAGTTTTGGAAAGTGGGCCGCACGCCCCCACCCAATTTTTCTGAGAGTACCCCCGGGCTGAAATCTTAGTTTTTCAATTAAATTGTTGACAATTTCTCGACTCTCAGTCAAAATTTCAACCCATTCCTCAGCTATCAGTGACTTTTTCAGATCCCAGATCTCAGCTATAAGTTAATAGCCGACAGCAGGAGCTTGACTGCAGGTTCAATTCTCAGCCAGTAAATCTTCCCCACTTCTCCCACCCTCGGCCACGCGCTTGGGCCATTCGATCTCCGCGACTCAAAAAAAAAAAAAAACGTGAAGCTGTGTAGTATGTATATATTTATAAAAACGTAGGTCAAAACCTTCGGACTAGTTCCTTTATTTTTTAATACATTTCATTCACGTTTTTCCATTCAACTTGCTTTCCTATGAACGCTGCTTTTGAACGTCATCGCGACGCCTGTTAGAAACACAAGCTCTAAATGGCCTCTTAGTTTTGGATATGGATAAGGAAACAAAGAGTAGCATTGATATTTCAACAAAGGAATTAGTTTCTAAAGGAGCTGTTGTACTGCGGTGAGGGACACTTTGCTGTTTATCAACTTGAACTGGATAGGCCACTTTGCTATGACGAAGGGCTGATGCTCAAAACGTCAGCTTCACAAATTTTCTACGGCAGTTAACTTACCTTTATCCACTTGAAGGCGACGATAAAATGGCTAAGTGACTGACATTTCAAATTGGGTTTGAGTAATTGTTGCTCTGTTTGCTATGTTTTATCGAAGAAATTATTTTCAAAGAAGCACCGATAAGCGGCGCTTTTTCGAGATACGCTGTGTCCGAGAAAGATTGGGAATGAGTTCCGCGTTCCCGCCTCGCGAAGATCGAATGTTGAATAGTGCACAAGTGCATAATTTTCACCGATCTGCAATGCCATCATGCGTGCTTCTATCGTGTTTCTCTGTATTTTAGTTGCATTGCTAGCTATAGTTTTTAACAGAATATACCAGAGATTGTTCAACGTGTTCGTTCCAGACGATTTCCCGAAAAATTCAACATGGCAGTTCAGGATCGTAGGATTTAGCTTCGGCCTGACCAAAGACTTGGTAAGTTGATCGAAAAATCAAGCGTGATGTGTTGCTGAACAAGAACATTTTCAGGCAGTGGAACAGTTAAGTCTCTTTAAAAATACAATACTGAGATGTCTTTCCCGACGCAGGATGGTGACTGAAACTGAAATATACGAAATAATACTAAAGTTGCTTGAAACTTTAAAATAAGCTTAAGCTCAAGCTTATTAAGCTTAAATGCACGACAATGAGTTGAGATTTAACGTATTTTAACTTGAAATCTGGTATCATTGGGTTGAGTTGTAATCCAAACACGTTGGGTTGCCCGAAGTTCGTATTAATTTATCCAGGGTAGTTGTAGGGAGGGGTGGGTGCGGATAAAACGTTGCTATTCAATCACTGAATATTTAGAATAGTGATAGAACCCAGGAAAATGTTTAGTTTATATCCTGGGTCTATAGATATCGAGGGTAGTTGTTGGAAAGGAGAGGCTGTGGAGGAAACATTGCCATTTTGTCAATTTCTAAAGATTCTTGAATATCAGCTTTTATAATCCATTAAATATTTTTGCTCGTGCACAATTGGTCTAAACGCATCATGTAACTGAATATTCTCCAACTAAAACTGGGCAAAATCCAAGTAATATTCCCCAATTTTCAAAACAGCGCTATTGTGAAAAATATTTGAAGGATACTAAATACAATAGCCTCCATTTGGCGTGAAAATATGCTCGGATATTCGTCCTTGGACATTACCGTATCTGTTCCTCAAAGCTCACAATTTCCTAAGAGAAAACTGTTTGCTTCTCAGAACAGATAATGTCTGGGGACAAATATCTTAGCATATTGTTGTGCCAAATGGAGACTACTGTTTATATATAATCTATCAAATATTTTCTTTGTGCGCTTGTGATTGTGCAGTTCCAGAAAATATCCATACTCCCCCAACAGAAGGGATTGGAATTTCCTGGGGAGTGGGGGATTCTTGAAGACCAAAACATTTAAAGAAATGTATGAAGTTTAACTGGAATTTCCAGAAGGGTAGGGAAGTCTTAGAAAAAATCCCTTCCATGGGGAAGCTATGGGTATTTTCTGGAACTGCACATTGGTCTAAAGGCATCACATGACTGAACATGCCTCGGCTAAAACTGGGGAATATCCAAGTGATATTCTCCACTTTTAAAAAATATTTGAAGGATACTAACCACAATTACCCCCATCTGACTTTAAAATATGCTTGGCTATATGAAGCTCACAGTTTTCCAAGAGCGTGGCTCGAGGAAAACTGTTTGCCTCTCGAAACAGATAATGTCCAAAGACAAATATCTGAGCATATTTTCTTGTCAAATGGAGGCTATGTAGTAAGACCGTTGATTAAAAAGGAGGCAGGTGTAATAGAGCTTTTATGTTACGTAATTTGGATTTAAACAAAATTATTAAAAACTGGATCATTGGGTAATGCAATTAAAGAGTTTTCAATGGCTACACCATCATGGTCAAGTGAAACCCCACCTTATGGCCACCCTGTTAATACAGCCTCCTCGTTATTACGGTCATTTTATTCTGGCTTGAACGAAAGCTCAGTCAGTCATTTTTTTTTATTTAAAGAACCCATTTAAGACAACCACCTGGTTAATATGGCCAGATTTTTGTGGCCTGTTGGCAGTCAGATTAATGAGGTTCCACTGTATATGATCTATTATACCATGCTCTACAAATATAGTAAGCTTATGTAAATAGGAGAGAATTTTTATTTTTATTTTATTTCAGTTTTCTGTATTTTGGGGGCATATTAAAAAAAAAAAACAATTCAATTCAAACTCGCACTTGTTGAATATGAGATCATTTTGGCTAACTCATATCCAACACATGCTCATGGAATAATTGGTACCCTTAAAACTGTCATAAGTAGTATACTTCATATTGATAAGCAAGCATGATTGTATCAGGATTGCATGATTCATTAAACAATTCCTTTATTCCCCCCTCAGGCTTACCTAGGCTCTCTTGTTGGACTGGGCGATAGTTATTACTCAAACATGGCTTCCTTGTTCGCATTCACAAGCGGAATATTCAAGAACAACAGTTACTACAATGTTTTAGAAATCAATGACACAGAAATATTTGGAGTGAGTGTGAGGATATACAAACCTGTGATTAAAACAAACAAGTCTGCAAAAAACATAGCTAATGAAGAAGGGTTGCTGCCAGGAGTAATTTATTTTCATGGCGGTGGGTGGACGGTAGGTACTTTAGGTGAGTCATGAGATAAGATAAGATAAGAACTTCGGTGTCAAGCATTTTTATCTGTAAAGAAAATGACACCCTAATAGCCCATTTCCGAGTGCCTAATAAGCCTCTCTATCAAAGTGAGGACTGGTGCACAATCATTCATATGGAAATGAGTTTAATTTGCATGTGAATGAAATCTCATTTTCATATGAAAGGATGGGTACCAAGACTCGCTTTGAGAAAGAGGCTATTTAAGGTTATTTGGAAATGGCCTATTGGGAGCATTAATTCTAGACTAAGAAAGCAGGAAAAGAATCTAAAAAAAAGCTTAACACTAACTGTTGCTCTTAGAACACTGTTTTGTCTCAAAACATGTTGAGCAATCCCCTGAGCTTTGTCTTGTGAAAATTTTTTCAAGTGACTCAACATTTTGGAATGAACATGAGGACTTTCTTGCTGGAGCAGAGGTATATAATTATCTAACTCAGTGCAGTAACTTTACAATGCTGTTTTCCTCCCTGAACATCGTTATCACTGGATTTCTTGTGTTTTTTCATTTAATTTGCACAGTGCCTCCCTCCATTGAGAAGTAAGGTGGATTGTGAGGGCAACCAGACATAGGAGGGAGGGGGAGGAGCAACCCTACAAAGGTTAGGGTCACATCCAGGGGGAATTGCAATACTCCTTATTGCATGCTGAGGAAACCAGATTTAAATATCCTCAATGGTGATTACAATCTTACTGTCAT
The DNA here is from genome assembly GCF_042242905.1 of Orbicella faveolata. Taxonomy (NCBI): domain Eukaryota; kingdom Metazoa; phylum Cnidaria; class Anthozoa; order Scleractinia; family Merulinidae; genus Orbicella; species Orbicella faveolata. The sequence continues at coordinate 7,101,535 of NW_028301553.1, forward strand.
CCCTTTGGCTCCTCTGTGTAGTAAATATAAGAGATCCACAGTTTTCCTCGTCTCGATCCTGGGCTTTAAGTGTCATTTCATTTTATCATGACTCTCTTTGCTGTTCAAAAGTTCTTGTTCAGCTGACCTCCTCTGTGGTTTTTTGGCCTTCCTGTTTTCTTTGGACTCCCTACCTTCCTTCATTTTAAGTTCTCTTTTGTACCTGCAGATGGATATGATGATTTTTGCCGCAGACTTGCTGTCTCAGCTCAAGTCGTTGTTGTGAGTGCAGAGTAAGAACCTGTCAACCTTTTTTTTTTAAACAAATTGTTTAGGTTAATATAGACATATTTCACAATGCAACATTTAATTTTCAGCCATGAGAACTGCATGCTCAGAACTGGAGAATCCATGAATCCATACTGTAGTGTGCTTTGAAATATTGGACTACAGATGCTTAAAATTAATTAAAAGTAAGAAAAAAAAATGTTAATTTTTATGATCAGTCCTGAGCAACAATAACAACAAGTTCTTGAACAAGGTCTTAAAGATGATTTCCAGTCCGCACTGCACACGAGAGTTTGTTAATATGTTAATATGTTTGTTAGGTGTTTCATGTAAGACATCACAAAATGTAAGCATTTTGCAACTACTTACATGAAGTAAATTCAAAGTTTCATGTCAACCGCCATTATGGATGCAAAGCGTTATGCTTCATTCTTTCTAATATCACTTGGTGAATCAACTTCGCAGCTGTAAAAATCAATGAAGCTGTTGGAAAAAGAATTTAAAAGGCCTCAAAGATAAGGTATGTAGTTGGTAACGAATAGCATTGATTCGCATTCCGTCGAGTAAGACTTACAATGTTTATAAATGTTAGGGTGCTGAGACTGTGCAGTATACGGACTGGAAATCATCTTTAAGGTTTTACTGTATACTTAACAATTGTACACTATTTCATATTAAGGCTAATTTGTTAAATTGAACTTTCCAGCAACTTTCTTTCATCGTGAAAATCAATTGTATACCAGAAGTCAACATCAAACTGAGTCTTCCACCTACCATAAATTATACTTCAGAAGTATCCAAACATGCAGAGTCAATTAAACTACCCATGACATCAACTCAGTGCGGCATAATGCAACACAACATGTAATCAAATCTTGATGAGTTCCTTGTTGCATTTCTCTGACTAACAAAGTACCTATTCTCTCAGTTACAGGCAAGCTCCTTATTACATTTACCCAACACAGTTCAATGACTGTTACAATGTCGCAGTGGGACTCCTCAATACTGGCACAAACTATGGTGTTGACGTCAAACGTGTGATATTGGTTGGCGACAGTGCTGGTGGCAACCTGGCTGCAGCAGTTTCTCATTATCTTGCAATGATCTCTGAGAAGCACTGTAGGCGGAATTTTCTTAGAGCTCAGGTATGCAGTTGAACTATGTACAAAAAACTGCCTAATCCAAAATAGAAGCTGTTGTCACTGACTGCCTTTCATTTCTTGTTCAGTTAGTAATGAGAATTAAGTGTTACATCTCTTAGTTGATGTTTTCACTGTTTGTTTCTGATCAAGAAAGAGCATTTGACAACATAATTATGTTTGAAAAAAGTTCATGAACAGAGAAGTGAGTGAAATTCAATTGAGAGTAATGAGACAGCCATGTCCACGGGGTGGGTACTCCCAGAAAAATTGGGTGGGGGTGTGTGGCCGCTCCCCAAAACCCTTACCCTATTCATGACCAAAATCTGCAATTTTCCCTGCCCTGTTTATGGCCTGACCAAAAATTTGATACCCTATTTATGACCTGACCCTTTTATTAGCAACATATTACCAGTAATGCTGTAAATCTACAATTGGGTTTCATATGGGACCATCCCATGATAGAATGTGTACAAACTTAGCAAATGAGGCAAGTTGTTCTTAATAATTTGTTAGTCTAAGTTTTCATTTCATTACTAAGCACAATTTTATATGACAGCCTTAGATTGGAGTCACCAGCACTCCACTGGTAAGTTCAAGTAACATAGCCAAGATGCTGCTGGTGTTAAGCTGCAGATTGCCAATATGGTAAAGAATGTACCTGTAATAATGTGGAAATTTATGACGCAACATTATTTTGTTTTTCTTCTTGCAGATTCTTATCTATGCTCCTTTCCAGTTCTTGGACTTCAATTTGCCCTCATACAAGATGAATGCAGCAAATGAAATCCTTTCTCAAGAAGATCATGTCAACTTTGTCTCTTTGTACCTAAATGGTTCTACAGACCTCACAGAAATTCTTTTATCTGGCAATCATTCACAACATCTGCAAGGATCACAGTTCATGTCATATCTTCACAAGTCATCGGACAGTCTCATGCATGAAGACCCACCAACAGAACTGACCTCTCTTGCATTAGAGGCACTGACACATTTCAAAGCATCCCCTCTAATGGCAAAGGACTTCAGGGGTATACCACCAACATTTGTTATTACTGCTGAATTTGATGTTTTGAGAGATGAAGGTTTCCTTTATGCAGAGCGGTTATGGAGTGCAAAGATTAAGGTCAAACACAAGAACTACAGGTCATTTCATGGCTTTGTAACATTGGCAACTGAAGGAGGACCAGCTATGACTGATGAAGGAGATGAAGCTTTTGCTAACATAGTAGAGTACATAAAAGACATGACAAACAGTTAGTGCTACGAAAAACAAATGTCTCACACACAATCCACATCTCCCATACATGTCATCATCTGATTTTGTCGCTTCAGAAGGTGCATAAGGCTGTCACATTGCAGGGGTGTCATTAAGGGTTGGGTACCGTGGCAAATTAAGGGTCAGGTACCCTGGCTGACTGAGGCAATTTTTCCTGCCTGGTTTGACCAACCAGGGGAAATTTTTCAGTTCAAAAAGTTTTGCCCGCCTGCGAAAGCCAGTTGTCCCCATGCTGGAAATGTTAATGAAACCCCTGTGTTGATGGCCCAACACTCGCTGCTCCTTGCCAGCACTTTGGCCATTTTCAACCTCATTCACCCAGCTTTGTTCCTGATCCTTTCTCAGCAGTCCTACTTGAACTGGTCCTGGGTTTCCCTTGTCCACCTCATTTGCGTCAAACAGTCATTCTCACCTTCTTTTCTAACTACTAGTTGGCTTAGCCAGTTCCACCGTCTATGTTGTATCATTCTCTTAATTTGCATAAGACATGCACTTGGTGCTTAATGTTAGTTCTTGAAGAGACAAAGTGATTAGGATAGCTGAAAAAATTCACAGTAGCATTCAATTTTTATATTTTATCAACATTGCAAATGTACTACTTAATAAGATAGTTTTAACATCAGTTTAGAGACGTACATGTTGCCAGATCAACACACTCAAGGGGTAAGTTTTTTAAACTACACCCGTTTACAAGTCAAAAAATTGTAATCTTGATGTTTCTTGTACAGCTGTGAATACTGTTGAACATACCTTTTTAGTACAGTGTACAAAATAATCACCTTGTTCAGTAATTTAATTGGAACTCAGTTCTTAATTGTTCATTGTAAGGTATTTTTATTTATACAGAATACAATGTATTATAGTAGGATTCTGTCAACAGCTTTTAATTGTTTTTGAAAGAAGCCCTTTTTAATCAAAGGATAGTAGACAATAAAGCCAGCTGAGTCAAAACAGAACACTCAGTAGACCATACTCACTGTCATCCTGGATTGAGGGGAGGACAACAAACTTTTTTAAGATAACTGGACATAGGTTAAAATGGTTTTTTAATTTTGTATATAGAGAAAAATAGTGTGAAATCAATTAGTACAACCAAAACCCAGGAAGGTAGTTACAATTTTTATTCATGTCTAGCCTGATTTTATCAGAAGATCATTTAAGAGGCGATGCAATCGAACAATATGAAAACTATTTAGACCTGAATGAGCAAGGATACAATAAATTAAAAAAGAAAAGGCTATGTGCAGACTATTTTTGTTTCCTTCTACTATTTATAGTAACCTATGTGAGTTACATTATAGATCTATTACAAGGTCATTACTGCCTAACAATAATTTCATTTAAATATCAAAATCATGAATGGCTGTAATAAAAATTCTGTTAAAACTAAGTTTGGTGGAGAAATCATAAATCTGGGCATTACTTTACATTGTGTCATTTTTTAAAACTAATTGGTTGAAAACACTTCGAATAACAGGTTTTTTGACAAAATTTTCTTAATTAATGTTTGCTCACTACTGTTGCTAAAATATTCCATTGCAGAATTATATATAGTTTTGCCACTGAATTCATCCCAAACTATAGAAAAATTACTGTCAGGGTCGTGTGAGCTTACAAATTGTGGGAGGCACAGTGGCCTTATGGTCAGAGCGCATCATGATGTGGCATTTATTTGAATAATAAACTCAAAGAGCAAATGCAGTAATAATCAAGTTTGAGCAAGCCTAAAAAAATTATTTTCCTTGGTTGTAACAATGTTTTAATATCAGTACATTCGAAGCTCAAAGGAATATAAAATATAGGGAAATAATATAGGGTTGTTTTCATAAGGTTGCCATGGTATATATTAAAGTAAAGGCTTGTGTGTATACCTTGAAAATACAAGTGACTTGTAGGATATTCCATGGTATACCACCCAAAAGTATGTATATAGTGATCTGTCAGGTGGTGCTGTAAGTTAAAATAACATGGAAAAGTGCTGGAATGAAAAATTCCTTAATTGGAGACTTAACAAATGATGATTGCTGACAAAATAATTGTGGGACTCGGAAAACATTACAAAACTCATACAACATCTACAGGTATATTTGTAAAGCCCTAGAATAAGTTACGTGTACTTCAGTTCTGATAGGAGATAAGTTCTGTGAGAGTTAAGTGTTGTTCCAAATAACAAAGGGTAAAGGCTGGGACAGATCTGGGGGGTGTAGAACAATCATATAATAGGATTGTTTTTGCTATTTTGTATAAGCACCCCATACTGTATGTATGGAAACCAAATATAACAGTCCATTCAAGAATATTAAAAGTAGGAGTTATTTCGACTGGTGGTTTGGTTGAACCCCCTAAAATTATTTTAAAAAATGAGACATTATATTACACACTGAGGGGACCTCTGAATGCCAGAATCCCATTTCTGAGGACCTCAATTCTAGATGTGGCCAGGCTCCCCTGCAGTGGACCACCTTTGACAGTCTATCTTAATCCTCTACTCTAAAATCCTGTATCCACCCCAGAAAGACTTTATCTTCGGATCTCGAGTCCAATAAAATCTGATCCTAATTTTAATCAGTCTTAAACACTGTTCTGTACAATATTCAATTATATTTATCAATCAACAGATATAAATTACTTCATGGAAAATGCAAGCATATTCATGAATATTCTGGTACAACCCTACAGCATTTTGTCAAATGGTGCACACTTGGGAAACCCACTCAGCTGCTAGATTAGCTAAAAATGACTAAGACAACAGTTTTACTTTATGTTTTGAATGGAGTGTTTTGCAAAGCTTTTCAAATGCTAGGTCATTGGTGATGCTAACTGGAAAGGACTCATTTCTTTTAAGATGCTTAAAAAAATGGCCACCTTACCTTACAATGACAGTGCAGACACTTTGAAAAGATAAACTCGCTTTTGTTTTCGTTGCAGTGTTTTTGTTTTGCTGTTCTGAAATAAACGAGTCAATGGAGCTGTCGAAAGACACAAATATTAAACTTGTTTCTGCCAAGACAATATTTCAAGAAACAAAACAATATCTTCTATTTTGTGTTTTTGTTCTCCATGCTTTCAACTAGTTCTCTACTAAGTTCCATAAGCAACAAATCCCCTCCAACTTATTACAGAAGTAAAAGAACTTTCAACTTTATAAAGAGCCCCAAGAGCAGAATTGTATGATTTTGCAAACAATTTGAAAAGTGAAATGCTGCTTGGCTGCCAGTGAACCTTGAATCAGAATATCCTTGTTATGGTTTACACTTAAAAAAAAAAAAGATAAATGGCTCCTGACTGGACCTATTATTTTCTCCACTTGTGAAAAAGGTGATATGTGCCATTTGATTGGCTTTTGCTTACTTGTTAATGAAAACACAAGCAGGGGAGCTTTTACACACAAAAAATTAAAGCCATGATCAACTGTTAATTCTTGATTATGGCTTTTGAACAACCTGACCCTAAAGTGTTTAATCTATGTACCTTTAGACTTTTTGGTGGCTTTGTTTTCAGGAGGGCTTACTTATGGGTGGGCTTATTATCTGACTTTATAGCTTCAGAAATATGAAAAATTTGATGGACATGTAAGAAAAAATAAAACATGTTCTACCATCATTGCATTCACTTCAAAGTCAGTGAAATAAAGCAATGGCATAAAAGGGAGAAAAAAAGAAATTTTGTTCTTTTACTCAGGGTCCGAAATTAACTTTTTCAGGCAGGTGCCAACTGGCAACTGAATTTTTTTTTAGTCACCAAATGGAAAAATGTGGTCGTGTGTTTCTGCCATACGCCCATGGTGTGGCTGACAGTTGAAAGCGCTGAAAACATGGCAGCACTAAATTTTGATTACAGTGCGTGGAATCTTACCTTCATTTTTGACCTAAGTTATTTTGTTTGGAAGTTAAAAACTTCGCAGAGACAAGGGGTAAGTTTCTTGCTTGAAACCAAACACAAAGTTTTTCCATTTAAAATGAAATCAATTCCTTGAACACCAGTTCAAGAGGCTAAAAGTTAGTTGCCTAGTGGTGACTAGTCTCAAAATTCTGGTTGCCAACACTCAATTTTCGGTTGCATTGGTGACCAGCTGGTCACAATTTCGGACCCTGTTACTGTTCCATGGGCTTATGTTCATGAGAGCTTAAAATTAATTGCACCTAAGGTTTGGGTAAGACTTGGAAGTTTATGGTATGTGATACAATGTAGTGCATGCAGATCTAGGAAATGTTTACTCTAACAGACATGAACCATATGTTTATATATTCAATCACATATAATGCTTCCTGTGAATTACTTGGCTAAGCTGGATGACTGCTCGCCATATAACAAAAAGCAGTGAATGTTCACTGGTCCATACCATACCTTACCCCTGTTGCATTAATTCTAGCTAATATTAACCATTTAACTGCCAATTTTTAATCGTTAAATCAGTTGTTTGGCTGCCATGATGTAAAATGAGCCTTAGTTTTGCTGAAAAAGCTATTTCTTTTTCCCAAAAAGATAAATTTCCCGAAGATTAAGTGTAAAAATTTACAAAATTTTAATTTGGCGTGTGCACATAAACCCAATTTAAACTTTTTTTTTGTGATTGCCTGTTCTGAATTTTTTTCTTGCCCCTTTCCTTTCCTTTTTCTCAGCCCTTTTACTCTCACTACCTTTTGTGTATTCTTTCTGGCGTAAAAAGTTAGGTATTAATTATGGGCAAAGCCTGGAAATGAGACCTTGATCAATTATAGATATAATGATCCATTTTAAGACCATTATTGCAAAATGTGGTCGATACATAATAATACATAAGGATAAGATACATAAGGGAGATTCATAGTAAATGAAAGTTCATTGATCTATAGCTCATCCTGTATAGACCACTCGACAACCTTTGCTAACTCTTCTTTGTGTTCTCCTTCATATTTACCAGTAGAGTTTCTGATAAACTCAACCACTAAACATCCTGGTAAGCCATTACTTAAATCGAGCAGAGAATGGGTTTTCAGTATGTCATACAGTTTTAACGTCAGATGAGGTTGGGGATTAACAACGCTGGTTTGCAATGATTTCCGTATTTTTTCAACAGCATCAATCTCTTTCAATGTAAGAACCTCTTTGAATGGCTTCTGTGTTACAATACCAACCACCTTTAACTGACCGTTGTTGATCCAACTCATTACTGGACCACCTGAATTGCCAGAGTTGAGTGGGCAATTTAAAGACATCACTGACGAGCTTATTTTAGATACGTCACCAGTCACAAAAAGAGCTGTATCTCCCGCATAGCCCATGGGATAGCCAAAAGAAAATATTGGCATGTCTGGTAACAATGACTGGTTGGACAAATGCAATGGACGAATTCCACTTCGCTCTAAATTAAGATCTGGACAATAAAGTAAAGCCAAATCATTACCCGCATCTTGGTATACGACCTTACAAGGTAATTCACCAATTAGTGCATTGGAAATACGGATTTGATGACCCTCCGCCTCATTATAGGTTTTGAGTACATGCGCACTGGTAACTATAAAATGGTTATGAAGAATAAACCCTGAACCTATGCCAATGTTGAAATAATTACTTGCAGTGGCACCCTCACTGCCCAACTCAGTCTGTCCACGTTCAACAACAAGTCGCTTACTTTCCTGCGTTTCCTCTTGAGTATCTTTGCTTCTGTCACAAGACTGGTAAACCTTTACTGCTATATCTTTCGTTTCATGTCTCTTTGTAGGAAATATGTCTCTACTGTCTCCAAAGGTAGCCTCAGTCTGGGAATATTCACGTAGAATTTTATCTTTCCCACCATCTATAAGCGCAAGGTCTGTCAACTCCTGCCAACATCGCGGAGATGCCATCACTTTGCAAAATCCGGTTCTCGGTACTAATACCATCTTAGGAAACGTGCCAGTCACATTGGCAATACATCCAGTTTGAAACTGTCTTTCTTCTGCATCGAGTACCACACTTGCGAATGCAACAGCTGTCGGTGAATGGACTATCTTACTTTCCAACGCATCGTCCATCAGGCCCTCGTAAACGGCCGATATCGAGGGCTGCGAAAGATTACTTAATATACAGACCTTTACACAAGCATTCAGAGCCTCTCTTCCATCATCGCCCAACAGATCAACGCTAATCATGGTCTGATGTTAACTGTTTGTCTGATGATGTTTCAGTGGTGCTTAACATGTACAAGAAAACATTCACAACCCAGGGATGTCCGATCGCTGAACCAAATCCAAGGAATCCAAGGATGATGGGGGTGTTTCTACCTCACGGGCGTAGATTGAGGGTGACTTCCTCTCGGGTTCCTAAACGAAGAAACACTATGTCAACTAAATATGACTTAACATTTTAAGTCTTGTAACTATTTTATGACGAAAAAGAACGACCTAATTTCACACTCACTGGGAGTCGAACTCGGGCCACTGTGCCCTTCCTTACCACTGTACCACCGTGCTGCCAGCTGCCGGAAAGGTTAAAATTTAAACTATATATAATGAACAGTAATATAAATTAATATAGAGTTACCCTAACATACAAATGAAAGCTAACCGCAAGCAAAATGGAGTGACATTAACCGCAAGCAAAATGGAGTGGCACTAACCGCAAGCAAAATGGAGTGACGCTAACCGCAAGAAAATGGAAAAATATAACGCCCGGCGGAGTATGGGGTTTGGACGCCTGGATGTTGCTTATACAAGCTAGACGTGTTAATAAACCGCTGTACATGTTTACCTTGCCTGCTTGCGGTTAGCACGGTTAGGTTTGCTTGCGGTTAATGTCACTCCATTTTGCTTGGGAAAAATTAACGCCCGGGCGGAGTGTGGGGGTATTCAGCGGACACACTTTTATGTAAAAATACGTTGTGTAAGTGATCCCATAAAATTAAAGGACATTTCACTTGCACATACGTAACAAGACATACTTTTCCCGCGTAAAATGTAAATATGGCGGACAAAGTGGACGAGGAATATCTCCGTCTGCATTTGCATGATTAGAGAAAGGAAAATGGCTATGTCTTTGGTTTTTTCGAGGGTGATCTTAAAGAATTTCTCGAAGAATATATGTCTTCGAATTCAAGCTGCTTTGTTCTTTCAGATCGCCATAGTAAGGAATCTTACTTGCAGAAGGAATGCGAATTTATGCAAGATTTACTGAGATGATGACGGAGAAGACTGGGTGGGCTGCGACGGGTGCGCCCAACATTTCCATGCGAACTGCCTCGGTGTCAATTATTCCAAAGTCCTCTCACAGCCATTCTTCTTTTGCCCTCATTGAGAACCATTTTTAGAGTCGATTGCATTATAAACTAGCCCCAGATTATTTGTCTTAGACAAGATTTATGTTTTTAAACCAGTCTTGAACAAGGCATAACATTATATCGATTCCATGTCAGTAAACCTAGAAGTGAAACTAAGAAAATACTCTTCTTTTTTCCTTTGCCATTAAATTAATTAAACCTTAGTCAGCTGCCACAGTGATGGAACAACGTACTTCAGTATGCCTCGGAAAAAGGCCACGCTTGTCCGCTTTATATCAATGCAGAACTCGGAATGCTACCATTCGATAGTAATGAATTTTTGCCGGACGATCCGCGCGCAATGGCGTAATTGTAACTTATGTACAGAAGAGGGGAAAACGAATTAAGTATGATAAATTCGCAAACAGAGGTAAAAATGATACCAGGTGTGCAACATTGAGCGAATGCACACTTTTGAAAGTTTTAAGGTCATTCCTCGCATTTACATTGCGCATCCTTACTGCGCATAATTTATGGCGTCATTAGCGTGCGCTCGCGTACGCGCATATTGAAAACGTGACGGATTTGCACCATTAACACATGCTATCAGACCGATGTAAAAATGTAAAGTCGTCTGCTTCTCACAAGCTGTAAGGATAGTCTTGGTTGCAGTCGTGGTTGCAGGGTGGAACTGTGAGCTGATGAACTAAAACCATGCGGGATCGGGAGCTACTTGCTAGCTCCCGGCAATGTGAATTTTCAGAAGGGTACATAACCTAGACCTCAACAATGGCGCACGCTCCCAATGCTGATGCCTATTTAGTCGGAGAGAAAAGCAGTGAATAGCACTGTGAAGGTGTCAGTTTATGGTCCGCCGACTGTACGACTGTACAAGAAGGATCAAGCTCTCAAACATTTACGGCGCTGTTATCCAGGTACCAACTTCATTTGGGTGAGAAGCGTAAGTGTGGCATAAGGGAAATTCATGACGTACTTAAAGACTTAGACCAATTATTCCCTGTAAAAGGGTGTAGTGATGAAATTTATAATCGAAGGCAGTGGATTGAACTTGAGTCTGCAAGGGTCGCAATCAAAGAACTTATTGAGAACGAACATGGTACTGGGTTTTTCATTAGTGAACATTTTGTCCTTACCAGTAAACATGTTATTGACACTGAAATGACTGATGACAGTCTTAATCCTATTTATATTTCCAATGATATCATTGGTGAAAACATTCTGTGCGAAGTCATACATGTTGATCCAGCCAGTGATCTTGCACTTCTTCATTGCCAGCATACAGTAAATGGGGTTTATTGTCTACAGCTGTGTGACGATGCCCAGTCAACTTTAATTGGTATGCAAATTGGTTGCTTTGGATTTCCCAATGGTCATAGTGGGAAAACTGCACTATTCATACCTGGATCTGTTTCCAGTATGTCTCCCCGCTATGGGGAGAGCCGTGAACCGTTGATGGTCTTATGTTGCCCACTTAGCCATGGTACTTCTGGTGCCCCTGTTATATCATTGCCTGTTGAAGGACATGCAAAGGCTGTAGGAGTTGTACTCCAGAAACAGATTCTAATGGACATCTTAACACCAGACGAGAAATTAATCATTGCCAAAGTGCAAGAATCATTAAACACCAGTTCCTTATGTGACTTAGAGGATGATGAAATAAGTAATGCAGGGACAGTACAGCCTGATCCATGTCAGACACAGTTAAATCTACTGCTACTGAAATTGTATAACTGCTTAGAGACACACTGTCAATCTGGACTGAGCAAAGCAGCACCAGCAACTACAGTTCAAGAATTTATAAAGGATGCTGTTAAAAATTATCATGGAGATAATTGTGAAGAACTCGTTGAGCTAAACAATAATTGAAGAAGAGGGAATACGAACATCCAGAAAGTGACTTTAATGGTGATGTACTTTCTCTATAGCATGCCATAGAAAACACAGCCAATGAAAATATAGGAAAGCTGCTGTATACTCTACATTCTTATATCTACTTAACAGTAACCTTCCCACTGAACACAACACGTATCTCACATTTTTCACATTATTTTCTCAGATATGTTAAGGATAGAATGCTAATGAGATTCAAATTCCTTATGATAAGCATCACAAAGTGTCCTCATTGGTGAAAAGTCACCAGAACACACAATATTCTGTCAAGTATGAAGTAATATGAAAATGCCAAATGACCCTGCCAAATATGAAGTACTGATTTTAAAAACAATACTTGCATTCAATCGTGGACACAAGTGTATTTTCTATGGCATGGTATAAAATAGTTATGCAACATTTTCTTGTGGTATACCATTGAATAATCTGCTTGTTACTTGTATTAATTTTGTTTGCATGAGCCTACCACAATGGGAATTTCACATAAGATTTTCCACTTTGGGGAAGGCTATTTTGTAAGTCTGCGAACCCCAACCGCGAACCACAGTCTCTTTTCACAGGTCCCGAAAGATTCCTGCCAAAAAATCCAAAATAAAGGCATAATGCCCTAATATGGTATTTATTACATGCGGGGTGCCTCCACTGACGCCAAACTGACCAGTCAGAGACCAGTGGGAATATGCAAGGAAAATGGAACAACATTTTCTGATCAAACCGGACCAACTAAGAGGAATGGCTCTTACCAGTTTTTATTCCTTTTCTGAATTTTCTACTTAAAGTGCTACTGAAATGAAATTTTTGTACGTGAGATTTTTGCTTAGTAATAAAGTTTTAACCTTACTTGGAAACACTGCAGACTTTATTTTTGCATACGGTAAGGGAAAGCTGCTTTTTCAGCCGTTCGAAGTTGGCTTGTTAAGCCCAAAATTGGCAGCCATCTTGGTGCAGCCAAAACAGCCCAGTGACGTCATTGGTTGTATTACTCTCATGCCGCAATGAAAATTTAGAGTGATTATAGGAGAAGAGAATACTCTTCGAAGCCCCCCCAAAAACCATTTTAAGGATATCTCAGAGCTGTAAAGCAGATAATAACAGTAGACTTAGACATGAAGAGGTGGAGAGTTGATCCTGGGGCTTTTCAGTCTATTTAATTGATATTTGCAGGATATTTTATGTAAGCAAGCAAACAAGTGCAGGTTCTTAAATCGCAAAATCATCGGGACACTTGGTGAAATCACCAGCACTCTCGGGGGGGGGGGGGGGGCAACTCCCAGAAGAATTGGGTGGGAGTGTGCGGCCTGCCTCCCAAAACCCTTACCCTATTTATGGCCAGAATCTGCGAGATTCCCTACCCTATTTATGACCTGACCAGAAATTTGAAACCCTATTTATGACCTGACCCTAAAACCAACACCCTGTTTCAGAACTGAGTTAAAATTAGTTCCATAGTTCAGAACAATGTTAAATTGCCGTAAACATAATTTGTGAAGGGCTTTTGTTGATTTTCTTTTCAATAAGGATGAAAAAGTGGCTTCTTCTTAAAAACAGACCCATATCAAGGCTATGGTGCAAAAAGCATACCCTATTTATGACCAAAATGGCCAAAATCAGCTAAAATCAATACCCTATTTATGACCGAAACAGCTGAAAAACCATACCCTTTGGGGCCGCACATACCTACATAGCCCATATAAGGGAGTACCCCCCCCCCCCCCCGTGCCAGCACTCAATTAAACAATATCTACACTCATAAAGTAAAAAGATCTGAAAACAAGAGAAAGTGGCTTTTGAAAATATTATCCGGAGTGCTGCTGCACGAATCGCAGCAACAATGCTTCGAGTTTTCGAGGCGCTTCACTTCAAGGAAACCGTGGACGCTTTGTGAGTTTCAGCGCGGACGAGATTGTGCTACAGTGACCTTTAGTCCAGTTGTATCTTCTACATCCTATAAGTGATCACAACAGCAGCAATTTAAGAAACCCTCTTTCATATGGAGGGAACAAATTTAAAATTATCAAAGGGAAACTAAGCTGCCAATGACCCTACAGGTATGTTTTCAGGAAACAAGAGAAAGTGTGACAATGTCGGCAGTGAAAGGTCACATATGCAAATTAGTTCAAATTCTGTCAATAAACCTTTGAAAAGAGTGTAAACTTAGTAGTGACGTTTTAACGAATTGCTTTGAACTTGGATACTATTAAATGAAGATTATAGACATAAGTGTGCACTAACGAACTCCAGTTCTTGGACCTCAATTTGCCCTCATTCGAGATGAATGCAGCTAATGAAATCCTTTCTCAAGAAGATCATGTGAACTTTGTTTCTTTGTACCTAAATGGTTCTACAGACCTCACAGAAATTCTTTTATCTGGCAATCATTCACAACATCTGCAAGGATCACAGTTCATGTCATATCTTCACAAGTCATCAGAAAGTGTCATGCATGAAGAGCCACCAACAAAACAAACCTCTCCTGCATTAGAGGCACTGACGCATTTCAAAGCAGCCCCTTTAATGGCAGAGGACTTCAGGGGTGTACCACCGACAGTTATTATTACTGGCAACTTTGATGTTTTGGGAGATGAAGGTTTCTTTTATGCAGAGCGGTTACCGAGTGCAAAGATTAAGGTCAAACACAAGAACTACAGGTCTTTTCATGGCTTTGTAACGTTGGCAACTGAAGGAGGACCAGCTATGACTGATGAAGGAGATGAAGCTTTTGCTGACATAGTGCAATACATAAAAGACATGACAAGCAGTTAGTGCTATGGAGGTAAAAAAAATGTCTTGCGCACAATCCACATCTCCTATACATGTCATCATCTGATCTTGTCACTTGAGAAGGTGCATAAGGCCATCACATTGCAGGGGTGTCATTAAGGGTTGGGTACCCTGGGCAAATTAAGGGTCGGGTACCCTAGCTAACTGAGGACAATTTTTCCTGCCTGGTTTGACCAACTAGAGGAAAATTTTTCAGTTCAAAAAGTTTTAACCACCTGTGAAAGCCAGTTGTCCCCATGATGGAAATGTTAATGAAACCTCTGCATTGACGACCCAACACTCACTGCTCCTTGCCAGGACTTTGGCCATTTTCAACCTCATACATACAGTCTTGTTCCTAATCCTTTCTCATCAGTCCCACTCAAACTCAGGTCCTATAGGTTTCCCTTGTCCACCCCTTGCATCAAACAGTCATTCTCACCTTCTTTTCTAACTGCTAGTTGGCTAAGCCAGTTCCACCTTCTATGTTGTATCATTCTCTTAATTTGTATAAGTCATGCACTTGGTGCTTAATGTTAGTTCTTGAAGAGACAAAGTGACTAGGATAGCTGAAAAAATTCACAGTTGCATTCAATTTTTTCTATCTCTTATCAACATCGCAAACGTACTACTTAATAAGTTAGTTTTAACATCAGTTTAGAGACATACAAGTTGCCAAATCAATACACTCAGGTTTTTTTAAACTACATCCGTTTACAACTCAAAAAATTATAGTCTTGATGTTTCATATTATTTACCCACTAAGGTTACATGTACAGCTGTAAATACTGTTGAACATACTTTTTGAGTACAGTGTACAAAATATTCACCTTGTTCACTACAGTAATTTAATTGGAACTAAGTTCTTAATTATTTATTGTAAGGTATTTTATTTATCCAGAATACAGTGCATTATAGTAGGTTCTTGTCAACAGTTTTTAATTGTCTTTGAAAGAAACTTTCTTAAAAGGATAGTAGACAGTAAAGCCTGCAGAGTCAAAACAGAACACTCAGTAAAACATGTTCACTGTCATCCTGGATGGAGAGGAGGGCAACCAACTTTTTAATTGGATGTGGGTTAATATGGTTAGTTTTTTTTTATTTTGTATATAGATAAAAGTAGTGTGAAGTGAAATAGTACAACCAAAACCCAGGAAGATAGTTACGATTTTTATTCATGTCTAGCCTGATTTTCTCAGAAGATCATTTACGATGTGATACAAGCAAATAACTACAAAAGCTATATAGAACTGAATGAGTGAGGATGCAATAAAGTAAAAAAAGAAACAGCTGTTTGAAGACTATTTATTATTTCTTTCTACATTGCTGTTATGTTGTAGATCTATTACAAATCGATTACTGCCTAACAATAATTTCATTAAAATATCACAATCATGAATGGCTGTAATAAACTTCTGTTAAAACTAAGTTTGGTGGAGAAACCATAAATCTGGGCATTACTTTACATTGTGTCATTTTTTAAAACAATATTTCTTTTAATTCTACATATCCCACGTTGCTCTCATTCTGAAATCAACAGCAACTGAGTTGTTTCTAAAATCCGATACATACACAAAAAATGTAGTGTAAACCCCAACCTGAGAAAGAGGTGACTGCTTGAGGTTATTCACTAATTCTAGATCCAGTACTGTATTAATGTAATAAATATCTTTTCTTTTAAATGGGAGTGAATCAAAGTAAATAAGAAATCTGTTTGCACGATAAACCATAGCCTTCTACACAGACACTCTTCAGGCTCATCATGCAATCTTCCTCCTGTTCGTGGGGGAAAACGCATGCATGACGAGCCTAAAGAGCATCTGCGTAGGAGATGAGATAAGCCATGACAAAGAGAAGCTGTTGTAAGTGATCACCAATGGGACTTGGGACTAGTGGTCATAGCTAGTAGAGCTGGTAGGTTCCATTAATGAAATCTCATAACTGACCACTCACAGTGTAGACGTACAAGTTGGTTGACTACATGCAGTGGTGGATCCAGACCTCATTACAAGGTGGCGACCTAAATTTTTTCTACAGCTAAGGTGTGGTGCAAAATATTTTAGATTTTAGGCCCTTCAGGCCTGAAGTATTTTTCCTAATAAGGGGCTTGGGAGGGGGGGAAGTATACTCGGAATGCAGTGTGACTCCCTGCATTCAGTCTCAGGATTTGTCACTTATAGCATCTTTATAAACAAGGAAATTGAACGTTCAGTGTACATTTTTTGGTAGTCATGGTCACATACGGGAGATGTGACGCGTGTAGAGCTTTTAGCAAGTGATGTTTTGTGAAGGTCTTCGTATTAAATTAAAGCTGAAAATGAGAGTGGTCACTTGTATTAGGAGGGCTTCAATATATGTATCAATATTCTTTTGTATTGATTATAATTGTGTAGGATGAGCAGGGAAATAATAACAACTAACTGCCTCATTTATCTTTGGATCACCAACCTATTCCCTTCAAAAGGCGATTCACAGTGATTTCTGACAAATATTTAATAGTAGTGAATGATGGGAACAGGAATCGAAACAACAAAGAAATGAGTTAAAATGCATTCAGCTAGGAATCAAACCCAGCTCTCCTGGTTACCAGTCAGATGCCGTACCACTAGGCCACTGAACCAACCCCGCCATTCAGCCGAATTGGAAGGACCTTGATATGAGGTGAAAACCACATGCTGGCCACCGTAGTACTGATGCATAAGTACGCATTTCTCTAGGAATTTTAGCAAAATGTAATGACCAGTTCTCTCTATGAAACTCACCTGCAGGGAATCAGGAATCATGGTAGACCTTGTATTCATCAAAACAGTAATATCCAGTCTAAGATGATGAATACAACTAAAATGATTCTCTGCAGGTGCATCTAATAGAGGGAATTGTCCATTATACCACTGTCCTACAACTCTTTCAGATAATCAACTAAATCTCGAAACATTTGATTAAACTCTTCTGTCGTAAACATAGGGTCATTCTGAACAAACATAAAGGCGTGATACGTCATGTAATTGTAGTGTGTCACTTTAACTCCCGCATCTTGTAAACGTGCCTTATACAAAACATTTTCATCCTTAAGAATATCAAATTCACATGACATCAGTAAAGTTTTGGGCAGCCCCTTCAAATTATCTGCCATCAAAGGGCTTGCTCTGTAATCAGTAAGAGCATCCAAAACAACCTCGGGAATTCCATCCAGTGGCTTTATCTGAGGTTTGCGCTGCCCCTTCTCCTCAACTCCGATGTAAGAAGAGTACTTTGTGTTCTGAAGATGCTTTGAATGACTGTGTGCCAAAAATGAAGAAACCATGTCTGGAGTTCCTGTCATGTAGTAGGACCAGTAACTTGCCATTTTGTACGTTGTTAGAAATGAAGTGCTTAGCTTTTTATAGGAAGGGAGTGAAAAGTCCATGAACTGTAGTGGGGGGTATATAAGAATCTGCAACCAGAAACAAAACCGGTATTAACTTATAGTTTTAGGTAGCACAGAAGTCGTTGTTAATTACAACTGCATTTGAGCCCAGTGGCCCATCAGGTCAGCACTTATCTACACTAGTTCCTGTATTATGAAGCAACTAAGAGTATTTCTACTCCACCCTGGATGGGATATTAGTCCATGGCAGGGTTACCCCCAGCATTAAAAGGGCTGGTTCCCATTTATACACCTGGGTGGAGAGATGCACCGCGAGAGTGAAGTGTCTTACCCAAGAACACTGAACACAATGTCCCCAGCTAGGCCTCAAACCCGGACCACTTGATTCAGCACCCCCCCCCCCCCTCCCCCCACCTGCCCTGCAGCTTCACTGGAGCTGGTCTGAGGTGTCCTTACCTGAGCAGCCAGTTGTTGTTTCCCTTCATCGCGAAGCTTAAGAGCTACAGCTGCTGCTAGGTTACCACCAGCACTATCCCCGGAAACAACAAGGCGGCTAGTATCAATACCATACTTATCACCGGTAGCTAGCAAGGTCTTAACAACAGCATAGCAGTCATGGAATTGGGCAGGGAAGGTGTACTTGGGAGCTAATCTGTACCTGAAAATATTAAACGATAACAATGTCAGTTGTAGCTAAATTCTGATCCAAACCTTAATGGACTAGAGGAAACTGATGGTGTAGCAGATTGCTTGCATGTAACTATGGCTTCTTTAACACAAAGTGACTAGAAATATTTGCTACACTTCCTTGATCTGGCTAGATGGTATGTTAGTTCATTGTACTATTCACAGCTTGCAGAATTCTAGGCAATTGTTTTTCACAAGGCCGCCCATGAGTTTTGATTTCTCCTGCTAAGACAAAGAAAAGTCTCAAGCTTGCAGAAAATAGAATTAGTCTTGGCATCTTGGAAAGCCTTGAATTAATAGAGCCATTAATTAATCACCCCGTAATTAAGCTCTCTCCCAGTTTATTTCTGATATGAAGAACTAACAATGCTCTAGCACCCATTTACTAAAGAGTCATTTGCAGTCAGAATACACATTAATGATGCCCTGAGCTATTTAAGCCTTGGGCAAAATGGAGCCCCCTCAATCATCCAACTAATTCACTTTAGTGCAAGTCTAATGGCCAAGCATTTCATCTCAAAAACCATTTTCGTATTAGCTTGCTTACTCAGGCACTACATCTATGCCGTTGCAGATAGTGAGTAGCCTGGCAGTGTGCAGTTGCTAACAAAATGGCAGCCACTTTGACATTTCCAAGTGTTTGCGAGGAGGATTTAGATAAAGTTTTGAACTACTAGGCATACATTTATACTGTCTAAAACAATTAGATTGATGGCTCTTAATTTTGTTGCATGATAGTTGACTCAAGCTGAGCTGTGCCCTCGTCAGCTATGACAATATAAAAATCTTGAGCTCATAATAATTATAACTGTTAATGACCATCACAACACAACACCTCCCAGTCTCTAATGTGATACAAATTGAAGTTAGCAAGTGATTGCCCTTCTGTATGTTCACTTACTCAACAGACACCAACACAACATCAGCTTCTTTAGCCAAACGAGAAATCACTGAGTGATACATTTCTAAAATAAAGGACAAAACCAATCAGGAGTAATAATGTAAGAGACTTTTTGGCAAAGACAGGGATGACTGGTATATACCTGCCAACTTTTTCTGAGTTATAGGCGCGAGATTTTTATCCTGGGAGTGCTGGGTTTTTTTGAAGACAACATGAGCATATCCGAAGATTCCCGAAGACGTCCAAAAACTTCCAAAGACAAGTGACTTTAAAGGGTTTATTTTGACCACATTTGCATACAATAGCAGAAGGGGAAACAGCCCTGACCATTGCAGTTCCAGTCTCTGAGGATGAGTATCACTTAACGCAACCTCACTCCCAGTGCTTTCTATTTGAAGAAGGAAGTATTGTCATTTACACATAGTTTTCATTTCTTACATCGATTTGTGAAGTCTTGGAGCCGACTGGCTCATAGCTGCCAGAGCTTATCCCGGTTTCTGTAGCATGAGGCGGCTAGGAGTATTTCTACTCCCCCTGGACAGGATGCTAGTCCATTGCAGGTCACTCCCCCACAACTTGTCAGGTTACCCCAACAATTGTCCGGTACCCATATCCTGGGTGGAGAGAGGCACTGTAAGAGTTACATGTCTTGCCCAAGAACACAACACAGTGGCCCTGGCTAGGACTCGAACCCGGACTGCTCGATCCAGGGACGAGTGCACTAACCATGCGGCCACTGCGCCTCCATAATCGATTTGAGTTTACCACACATCGATTTGAGGTTACACGTTTTAGAAATTGTGTCAAGCAAAGCTGCAACCACTCACATTTTTCAATTAGGTGTGAGAATTTGGCCCGTAAACCTGAGTCAGCGTGAGATTGAAGTTTTCAATCCGCAGGCATGAGACTCGCGCCTAAGGTGTGAGAGTTGGCAGGTACATGTATACTGGCACTGGTGGGATTTCAACCAGGACTCCTAATGAGAATTTACTTCTGCAGAATTGGCTAGCTGGATGATGATGGGACTTGGAATTCTCACTAGGATTCTGGCTTGAAACCTGTTGGATATTTGGATGATTTTTATCTTAAAAACTGTCAATCCAACATTTCATGGCGTTTTCAACAGGCGCTTCAGTCTGACAAAATAAAACTTTCCGTGACTTTCACGCATGTGATTATATAGGAGAAATTGTCTCAGCTCAGGTAGAAATTATAGACATTTCTTCAAAAGAATCCTAGCCTTGAATACGGTGGCTGTGCCTGCAGAACAAGCGGCAGTCAAAATTGTACTGTCAAAATTAAGGAAAGGACATAATAAAAGCCTTATAACTTATTCATTTATTTATTATTTATTTATAATATGATTTGTAACCCACCAACAGTTCCAATAGTCCATCCACCACCGTGCAGAAAAACAAGCCCAGTTGATTTCTTGCCTGCGTCAATTTTCTTTGGTTTGTAAATACGAACAGGAATGTTGGCTATCTTTTCATCTCTGATTTCCAAGAACCTTTCATGATCATGATCTTTTTTAGTGGCAGTTTTCAGTGCAATTGCCCAGCCCTGCATTGTTTTCTCATTTTCCATTGGTGAGTCACCAATCCTAAACAGTGAAGCTGTATAGCCCTTGAAATAAAAATCAGGATAAAATCAAGCCAACTAGGATAATATTTAACTCCGAAATTTTCAGGAAAATAGCGGGAACTTGATGTCCCCAGCCCACCTCCCAACCCCTAATCTACATCCAGTGGCTTTATAACTAAAACTGTGGTATCAAGAGTTGGGGAGGGCAGTAACGGCCAACTCTCTACAATAACCACTTTCCTCTGTCCCCAGTTGTTGTGGAGAAGTACGCGACTGTACAAAATGGCTGCGTCTTGTTTCCATAGCTAGGCTGATGCGAAAGCTTGACAAAGTTTGGGAGAATTCGGAAGTATTCATATGAAAACCTGATTACCTGGGACTCAGGTTTGATTCCCTTTAGCTAGATTTTAAGTTTTTTCTGCGGCTCAACTCATTAGGCCGGTGTTGCTCGAGGTCAAATAAAGTACCGCTATGAATTAGTACAACAATAAAACAATACAAATTCAAGGTAAGATATTTCAGTTTTTATCATGTTCCGCTGGTGAGGCATTTTACTTCACATCTACATTACTCAGCGTATTCTGTTCAGCCAACTGTGTTAGTCCACTTACCAGAAATTGAACGATATCCGAGGCGACACTCAGCACTCGCAGACCGGTTAACTGATCGTTAGGCATTCCTTCTGGTATAGTTCGATTGAAGTACATGCCAACGATAATGGCGACCAAGATCGCGAGAAACCCTGTGAAAATTAGACAACAGTTTGCCATGTTCGCCGCAGTGCATGCCCCGACTATGGCCGACTTCTTTTCTGTAACGAGCGTTACGTGACGAACCTAAACGAGCGTTTCATGTGGTGACGTGATGTCATCAACTAAAGTGTTTACCCACTTCGTTCTAAACGAGGTTGACTTTAAAATCCTTCATCAAAATCATGAGACATACAAAGAGGCGCTGAATTCATATCCTTTTTGCAACTTTTCAGCTCCTTAGCTTCGTTCGTTTGGAAACCAGTGTATTTGGAATTTGGGTAATAGCGGCGCGTGACAAAGCTAAAATCACGCTCGTGATTTTCAGCCATTTGAGATTGTAGGCATGCCGCTCTTTGAAGATGAATTATTTCGTTTAAAATCCTTACAAAGACTTAGAACTCTGCGAAGCGCTCACTCCTAGAAAATGACATTCCACATTAATAAAGAATCATTGAAGAGCCCTGAAACAGCAGCATGCAACACTGTCCCTTCGTTCGTGCCCAGATCCTACCGGCTAAGAGAAGCTATAAGGGCTATGGGGACGAAAATGAACTGCGGTTCGGCCTTATCTCCGAGCGCCTAAAAAATCATCAATAGCAGGTCGGCCCTAACGGACAGGGGTTCTTTGCAGCTCATATGGACATGTCAATATGAACCGTGGGTGCTTCGGGAAAACGCTGTTTTAAGGCCTTGATGGGGGCCAAGAGACCATTCATTTTCTCTTATGGGGGTATATTTTCGCGGCGTATAGTGGATTTAATTCAGTTTTATCACAACGAACAAACGGGAAAAAAATCATAACAGCCCCGACTGCTTTGAGGCAAGAACGCATTTCCCTTTGTTTCTCGAATGGTTTTATTTGAACTTTTTAATTCAGTTTATAAACAGAAAACGTTTCTTCAACGATGAGTCCAAAAGATGCTCTTGATAAGCGGGATAAAAACCGCTTTGTGGTTTACGGTCGCGAAGAAAATATTTTTCACAAGAAAAATGAACGATCGCCTCGCTGTTTTTGCACTAATATCCAGACTGGAGTGTCATTCACAAGTTGTTTTCTTCGTCTCATTACGTTCGCTCTCGCATTTTTCAGCTTTGCTTTTATCCTCTCGTTCTTCATTTGCGCGCTCAATGTCACGCCTTCTGTCACTCTCTGGTTCACGATCACGTGTCTTTTCTCGCGGGCGCTCGCGTTCACGATCCTTTTCACGGTCAGTTCTTCGATCCCTGTCACGCTCTCTTCGATCGTCGCGATATCGATCACGCGGTTTTTCGTCACGAGTTTTTCTCGTATCACGTTCTGGTTCACGATTCTTCTCCCTACCCTTCGGGTCTTTGCTCCGTTCTTTTTCTGCAAGAAACGAAAACGAAAACCTCAGGTATATCACAACAGGACAACAGAGGCGCATTTTTGAAGTATTGGAATGCTACGTCGGTTGTCGAAAAGAAACAACGACGGCAACGCCAAGGACAACGTCGATTAAAAAATGAATTTATATTCAACATACGAATCTCGCAAAAATTTAGGTTCATTCAGTTTGTCTCTTACTTGTCACGGCTCTCATGAGATATTGTAAGGAAGACGCTTTGATTAAACATTTTGACTGAATCCCATAAATCTCTAATGGGCTTTTGGTTTTGAGCAGTACTGTATTTGAAAACTTTCTCATTGCCTAGGTGTAATGCTCTGGGCCTGTATAGACAGGAGGTTATATTATTACTTATAACCCCTTGTTATATAAACCCTTTTAATAAAAATGTGATCCTTGGATAATGCAATTCAAGAGTTTCCATAGGCCATTATACCATGCTCTGTGTTGTTATTTTCTATATGTTGCGGGCTTTTTTTAATAAAACAATCATTCCACTCGCGCTTGTTGGCTATCCAGTTTAATAAGTACCTGTAGTTTCACTTGTTTTTGGCGAGTCTGCTTTTGAACCTCCCCGTGAAACTGATCTTGGCTGGTAAATAGCTCGGTCAGGTCGATCCTACGAGGAATCACAACAAGTAGTTTATTTTTAAGTCGGCAATAAAGGAGTCTGAACGAGCGAGTGCTCGAAAAACAGGGTAGGTTTGGGGTGAGTGCAAAAAAAGTGACAATACTACGTTTGGTGACTCCGAGAGGGCGACCAGACACAGAATTACAAACAATAATATTCAGCGCTCACCTACCCTGGGTGCCAGAGGGTTTTTGACTTTTTCTTTCGTGGCGAAGCCGCTATCAGTGCGCGGCTTTACGACGAAAACAAGCCTCTGGCACTGGCTATCGAACGCGAAGCGATTGACACTAAGTTTACGTTTAAACCGAACGACGGTTAAACTCCACTGAAATTGAATAATTAATAGTTTAAATATCTCTAGCGGTTCACACATTCTGCAGGCATGCGTAGCTTAATTATTCCGAGTGGTTCAGTATTACAACAGGCACCCAGGGTGGCGCTCACCCATCTAAATCGCCTACACTGAAGGTTATTCATTTACCCTTACTGGAGAAAATTATAGGCGTTCTTACAGTTCATTACTCGCTATGAAAAATCTCCTTACGGTAAAATGTCTAACTGGGAGACATTTCTGATCAAAAGTCAATTCCGCCTGCACAACAAAAGTGCAGGCTTTCCACTGATAACAACTTCATTTTTCATTCTTTTACGGCGCTCAAGATTCCTCCCCTTCTCCTACCTTTAAAACCACCCGCAAATAACCATTTTTTGTTGTTGTTTAATGCTCTAAGTCTCTAACACATAGGCACACAGCGCTTTTGCGACATCACGTATTTAAAAGTGACGAGCCAAAACGCGGCTCAAAAGGGACTACCATTTATCATGTTTTTGCTTTTTACCTTGTTTCGTAGTCGCCGCTGTTTGATCGCTTCTTCTTCACTTCGACTTTTTTCCTCCTTTGAAGTTCCCTTGGCTTCCTCTCCTGGAGGGGTGTTATCACCAACCTCTCCGCTGTCTCTAGCCTTCTTTTCGCTTTCCTTCGCCGAGTCGCTCACGTGCTCCTTGTCTTGCTCTTTACCGCGTTTTACACCTTTGTCAGAATCGGCTGCTTTCGGCAAGGTTTCTCGGTCTTTCGGCTTGTTTTCGGATTCTCGAGTTGGTCGCGAATCTCGTCGACTGTCGGGTCTTCGGTCTCGTCGGCCACTCGTGTCACTCCCGCCGTCTTTCCGAAAACGATCATCTCGTCCTCGATCACTTCCAGAACTTTCCGGAGCATCCCTTCGTTCTCTCCGATTAGTGTTTCGCCTGTCTTCCGGACGTCGCTCGTCGGAACGTCGGCTGTCGGGGCGCCTTCCGAATCTTCCCGAATCAGGTCGACCCTAGGATACAAGGAAAGAAAAGAACAAACGAAAAGTCACGATTTTATCACACGAAAAACGAGAACAAGAAATATTCAGTTATCACCGACCTTTTCTTCTTTTCCTTTGGATAGCAATTTTGAATCTGATTTGTCCTTCGAAGGTGGAGAAGTCTGAAAGGCAACCATCATAAAAACAATTGTTTACGGCCTGCGACACAGGACAGTTGTCCTTACATCAAACAATTATAATATTTCGTCTCCGATTGCTATACCTTTGAGTCTTTGCTGCCTTTTCTCTCCATCTCATCTTTTCTGCGACTTTCTTCTTTACTTTTTGCATCTTTCCTCCTTGGAGGATAAAATATTTCGAAAAATAAATAAATTAATTAACAGTTATTGATTTACTTCGAACCTTCTTTGTTTTCAAAGTTGGCATTCGATGAGACTAACACTTTCACAACTGTTATATATTTTTATCTTATAAACTAACCTCTGATATAATAACCTATTACTTATGTTCATATTTTACATTTTGTTTTATTAACACAGTACAGATCTAAGGCGGCGTCCACATCTCGTCAGAGGAATCAGTCTGAAAACGCAGCTTTATTTCTAAGGTTAGGCCTACCGTCCACACTAATCCGTCACGAAAACGGAGCTTTTCGAAAACGCTCTTCAAACCGGAGGAATTTGAAAACGCAGCTTTATTTCTACGGTTTGGCCTACCGTCTACACTAATCCGTCACGGATACGAAGCTTTTCGACAACGCGCTTCAAACCAGAGGAAATAAAACGCCGGATTTGTTTTCGTGTCGATCGACGGAACACATTTTGAAAACGGAGATTTTCGAAAACGATGTCGTCACGATAGTCATAAAATTTCCCTGACAGAGTTTTCCGCAAACACAAATCCAGAATGACCAGTGATTTTTGCGTTTTAAAAGATCTCAGACGTAGTCACTAAAGCGGACGGAAAACATTTGATGCGTTTTCAGAGTGAGACCTCCGCTTTTAAATTCCTCCGGCGCAGTGTGAACGGAAAACATCTGATGCGTTTTCAGCGTGAAACCTCTGTTTTCAAATTCCTCCGGCGCAGTGTGGACGGCGCATAACAACAGTTAATCTTACTCGTCTTTAGGTTTTTCCTCCTTGGGAGGATGGCTTGATGTGCTTTTAGCACCTGAATCTTTGTTGGAAGACAAACTTGAGGCAGAAGATTTCTTTGGCGACTAAACAAAACAAGAAAGTAAAGTCAGGCTAAACATATAGCGTTTTTCTTTACACGTTGACCTTCCAGTCTTCAAACTATCTTATTTTTCCTTTCATGGTTTGTTAATACTATAATTGCTAGTTGTGGCATAATATTAAACTTCTAGTCTCGTTTGCAATTCAAACTTCCGGCACGAACTTCGATGGTGTCGCGGGATGGGATGATAGTGCGGGGCGGGACACGGACTGCATAAATACGCTTGCTAGAACAGCGAGCTCCTGTTTGACACCTACTGAAGTTCTGAGTAACAAAGCTAACAGCTTTAACATGAGTTAATCACTACGGAACTGCCTAACAGCTTGCAAATTATAAAACATAGCAAGAGAACGTTTACCTTTGAGAGTTCCTCCCTGTCAGGTCTTCTCTTTTTCTCTGGTGTACCACGCTATGATCAGGAAACAAAAAAACAACAACAACAAAGAAAAAATAGGCAGGTTGTTTTATGTTGATTTTATAGGCAACTTGCAAAATTGCCTCCTCGTGCAAAACAAAGGTGGCTAAAACCATTTGCATGCATTACTGGAGGTATGATATTAGCCAATCAGAGGCAGTAATTACTGTCCTGATATCGTTGTGATATCAAGTCACTGACCTGATATGGCTACGATATCATGACAGTCACTTGACATAATAATAATGTACCTTTTTGGTACACTTCAGCAGCATATCTGATTACAAGACTCTAGGTCTCGCTATGGGTATTTCAGCTTGACCATGTCTCACTAAAATACAAGCCATGGCTTGACCAACTCGAGTGAAATCCGCTGAAGCATACCAAAAACGTACGATTCGGGTGTAAATATTTTGCACTCTCAGCTGCTCAAACCTGAGATCTCTAGCTGGATAAGATGTCTAACTGTACACTAACCATTAGGCCAGGACACTTCTTTCTGATCAGATTCTACCATCACTATGACTAAACCTAGAGATATATTCATCAACAGCACTTACAGAAGACACAGGTCTGCTACGTGAACTCCTTTTCATTTTCAAATACTCCAGTAATGGTGTACTCGTCTTGGTTGACTCAGATGAAGCTAGGAATCAGAAAAACTCAATTTAAGTATGATTTACACTACAATGATCAAACCACAAAAAGAACCTGTTTTTCTAGTCTTGGGCTCAAGTCATGCAAACCATCCTGTCCCCACCCAGCTGCTTCAAACTGACTTACATTCTGTTCTTGAAATAAACCAATCACAGTCCCTCTTTCTTTTTCTTGCAGAGGTTTGCACCTAAAATGTCTACCAATCAGTGGCGGTCCGGGTTTTTCCAGAAAGAAAACATCAAGATGGTAAGCTACACTGTGATTGGTGCAGTGTATACAACAACTAGGTGCTGACTGGTCCAAGAAAAACTATAACAAACAGTGGGAAAGGAATGTACACTGATGTGAAGCAGATGTGTGGGAAGAGGAGAACAGAATGTGCTGTGAGGGGAACTACTATTCTGCTAGCCTGCACTCAAGAAACATGCCACGCTGTCTCAGAAGCAATTTCTTTCCCTTGTGAGAGATAACTAAGCAAAAATTAACACAAATAAACAATAAACAAAAGCTTATGCTCATGTGCATTAGGTTCAACTCATGTTAAGTTCAGCATTTAACCATGGCCTGAGCTGAAAATTTTTAAAGTTATGAGCAATGGATTTTAAAAGTATTTACATTTTTTTGCTTCAATCTCTTCTAAATGAGCTTCAATACTTGGAGGTGGTTCTTCAGCTTTGTTGAGAGATTCCACGAATGCCAGGTAGTCAGGATCTAGCAATGAAATAAAGGATAGAAGCATAAGAAACCAATAAAATCCTTCTAGTCTCAAAAAAATCCCACACAGCAAAAAAGTAGAGAAAAAGAATCCCAAACAACCTGAAATTGTACAAAAAATATTGCCAAAAATTTGGTTAAAAATGTAGAGTTACACACCTTCAAGAATGGTTCCAATCTTAGGATCTTTTTTGACTTTCTTTTTAGGCACTGCTTGATAAGGAGCATACTCCACAACAGCTGGATATTCTCCCCCTAGCAGCAAAATAATTATTTTAAAAAGTCAAGTATCGGAAGGTTTGAGCAAAATACCATTATTTGTCATCATGTGGTTCCCAAAAAATATCCATCCCCACCCATAAAGTTTGGAATAAAAGTCTGTGTCAAGCCAAGTGGTCCCTATTGGAGTTTCTCTAGGATAAGGAACCATGTCTACTCCCCGCTGGATGGGATGCTACTTTTTCCCATGGTTACCCCCAGCAGAAAATTCATCAGTACCCATTTAAATATAACAGAACTTATTATCCATCAAATATTTTCACTCGTGTACTATTGGTCTTAACATGTCATGTGACTGAATATTCCCCAGCTTAAACTGGGGAATATCCGAGTGATATTCCCCAATTTTAAAAACTGCCCATGTTGCAAGAAAGATTTGAAGGATAATAAAAACAATAGACTCCATTTGGTACCAAAATATGCTCAGATATTTGTCCGTGGACACTGTCTGTTCCTCAAAGCTCAAAGTTCACTCAAGAAAAACTGTTTGCTTCTTGGAACAGATAATGTCCACGGACGACTTCCAAGCATCTTTTCACACCAAATGGAGGCTATTGTTTATACAACACAATGACCCTGGCCAGGACAAGCAGCTTGATTTGAAGTCCAACAAACTAAACATTAGGCCACTGGGCTTTCCAAAATCCACCCATGGTAAAAAAAAAGGTAAATTCTGATGGGAAAGGGGTTCTCAAAGGCCAAAAGTTTAAAGGAGAGTATGAGACTGAACTGGAATTGCGAACCCCCCTAAAAAACAATCTTTGAGGGGTGAGCAGTGGGGGAAGGGGGATATTCTCAGGACAGTATAGAATTTTCTGGAACAAAAATATCTTAGAAAACAAGAAAGTATTGAACATACCTCTGCTATCCACAAAACAATGACCATCAAATTGATCTCGAAATGTTATTATGTCATCTCTGTTTTTAAAATTGATGTAAGCTCTTGAAAAAGATATGGGGCCAAAGCTGCAAACAAATTGTTAAAATTTATTCCTATTTTACTTATTACAGCCTAAAAATATCTGTACCATTATTTTAGTCTAGTGTTTGGTGGTCACTTTTGTCTGTACTCTGCTGGCAATATCAAACAGATAAAATGAAACAGAACAAAAGGAAATAAAACCTTTTTATACCTCATATCACTACCAACAAAATAGAAAAAATCATGCTCTGGCAGGCCGCCAAGCTCTTCTTTCAGCTGTTCTTCAGTGAGTGATGGAGGAAGGCGTCGAATCACAACCTCAAAGGACATTGGAAAAGAAACGTGACTACATGTATGCAAGCAGTTGACTTGGGTCTTAGATTTCTTACTCAAATGCACTTGAAAAAGGCTAGACTCCATGACTGTTGTTACACCGTAGTTCTAAAATAGTTTTCCAGCAAATAATTATACAAAGCTTATTCAAATTCTAAATCATTATTAATAAATTTGAAAACGTAACTTCGACAATGCTCTGATATTCCGAGTTGATGTAAGCTTAGTAAGCTTATAAAGTAATGTGAGTGTAGGACATACGAAACTCGAATGTTGTAGAGAGATAGACAAACAATTAGATAGAGACCAAGCTAAATTCAAAGCTCAGAGCAATTTAAATAAACACCTTTGTCGGAAACAGCAGCCTTTCTTTCTTGGTTTTGGAACTGGGTGGCTTTTCGATTTCACTTTTCCCCATTTTCCTAATCAACGTTGATTTTCACTACATCTTCGCCATCTTTGTTATGAAAAACTAGTTTCAGTCTCTCGTCGATTGTTGGAAATTTCGTGTACCAAAAGCATGACGTACAAATATTTCATGTAATCACCGCTGCTCCAAAAAAAAATTGATTTCTTTCCTCACATGACTTCCTCGCGAAAATAGTGTGCTAGTGGATCGCTACGAGAAATCACCGTAGTTTCGTAAATCTTATTAGTTTTCACTCATGGAAAAGAACGTCAAGATGAAGAAGAAGGTATGTGTTGATATTTTTATGCTGCTTTATTTCTTTGTGAGAGTTAAGATGCGTTTTAACATTAGCGTGTGTTTTGTGGTCGTCAAAATTTTTGAAATCTTTTAGGTTCTTCTTATGGGCAAAAGTGGCTCTGGTAAAACAAGCATGAGGTCGATTATTTTCGCAAATTACATTGCAAGAGACACAAGAAGACTTGGAGCGACAAGTAAGTCTCTCCTTTCATTAATTTTGTAATCTTTTAATTGTTTTGAGTTCGTTTTCTCCATTAAAAAACGCTTTACATTTTGTCGCGTTCGTTAATTGTAATCTGTCAGTGCGTATGAAGAGACCGTTCCGTTCTGTGTAATCAAATTTAGTAAACCTTAATTTGTTCTCTCAGTGTACTTTCGCCTTTTTGATTTACAGTTGACGTTGAGCATTCCCACGTCCGATTTCTTGGCAATTTGGTTCTCAATCTGTGGGACTGTGGAGGGTAAAAATCATGCATTTATGTGCTAATCAGTATTTAGTTAAATCCTTATTGTGAACCTACAGCTGTAACTCAACATTCTGACAAACCATCAGCTTTTTGTGGGCAGTAAGGCCTAACGGCGTAAACGACATATTGATGTAACGACTTACGGATGGCTTATATCAGGAATGTGAACATCTACATAAAGACATAAGGAGAAGATTTGTTTTTTTCCCCTTATGTCATTATGTTCATGTTGTTATGTTGCTATAACAGTGTTTCGTATTGTCAGGATATTCACACTGCAAAGGTAACAACATAACTATACTATGCTTCTTACATCATCATGTTTATGACATTATGCCACTAGGCTAGTGTGAACTAGGCGTTTGTGCAAGGCATGTTATCTGGGCAAGAGTGATAGCAAACCCTGGCAATCAGTGTTTAATGTAAAGTCAGCGTCTAGTTGTAGGGGTCAAGTACATCATGTAGACGCTACCATTGTCAGTGAATGTTTACATACATACATACTTTATGTTTCAAGCCTTGTCAAACCCTCAACTGTTATCTTGTTAAGAGTAGACCCTCTAGCCTCTTAGAAGTGAAGCCTTGGTAGAAATAATTACCTTTGTCTTATTTTTTGCAGACAAGAGGCATTTATGGAGAACTACTTTACAAGTCAAAGAGACAACATTTTCAGAAATGTTGAAGTACTTATCTATGTGTTTGATGTGGAGAGTCGAGAACTGGAGAAAGATATGCACTATTACCAGACGTGTCTAGAAGCTATTCTTCAAAACTCACCAGATGCCAAGATATTCTGTCTTATTCACAAAATGGACTTAGTCCAAGAGGATCAGAGAGACACGGTGAGAAAAGCCTGTTATATTGAGAATTCTCCTGTTTATTTTCTTAAATTGCATACAGTTGAACCTGTCCACAATGGCCACCTTGGGGACAGCGGAAAGTGGCAGTTGTAGAGGAAGGGACCGTAATTTTGACGTATGGGTGTAATAATATTATTGGGCACCTGGTTTTTGCGGGTTGCAACACACTTTTATTTTTAAAAATGCTTATTGTAGCATAGAAATACATAACACAGTAAAATATACAGTTCATCAATAAAACAGAAACTGAACAGAAACAGGAACCACTGAATGATGCATGGTACAGATCAAGCCAAGTGACATTTTACAATAAATGGGTTTATGTATACACCATTCATCAGTTGTTGACCGACTGGCCGTGTTATTTTGGCAGTTGGGATGTGCTGTAGTCATGGTGTTGTCATCGTGGAGAGGTGACCATTGTAGAGAGGTTGAAATTAGAGTGAATGTATAGATTGTCCATTAAAACAAAACAAAATTGGCCATTAATAGCAGATGTTGCCATATGCAGGTCACAAAAATATTTCATATTTTATTCACTTAGTAATAACAATTACAATATAATTACGATGTTTTAAATTTTTATAACTGTACGCAATTTTTTTCAGATTTTCAGAGAGCGTGAAGAGGATCTCAAGAGACTGTCAAAGCCACTGGATTGCACATGTTTCCGAACATCTATTTGGGATGAAACACTGTACAAGGCTTGGTCATCGATTGTGTACCAACTCATTCCCAATGTTACACAGCTGGAACAGAATCTTGAGAACTTTGCATCCATCATTGATGCAGATGAAGTCCTCCTGTTTGAGAGAGCCACATTTCTAGTAAGCTTTCATTTATTTGCATCTTCTTCATATAACCTACCGTGCTTAAATCCTTGATTGTCATTCCAATTTCAGGTTATTTCTTATTGTCAACGCAAGTCTCATAAAGATGTACACAGGTTTGAGAAAATCAGTAACATCATCAAACAGTTTAAATTAAGTTGTAGGTAAGTCGTAAATTAATCAAGTCTTAATTGTTTCAGTTGATATTTTCACTGTTGAGACTATTTGCAGATCACACTCATTGAAGCAAGTCTGCTTTGTAGTTTTTATTAAGACTTATTGTGTTTTTCTTTTGTTCTGAAAATTTTTCCTCTAACAATTGGGCTTCCGAACCTACCTGCAAGCAGGCTTTTGGCCAGATGGGACTCTAGGCGTCCTGTAGATGGCCATTTATTAAAGAAAATCGTTTATGTTGCCTTATAAATTGTTCATTTGAGCAGGCCCTCTAGTGCATTTTGGATGTCCAACTTTCAAATCCTGGCTAAAAGCCTGCCTGCAAGTCTGCCTTATCAGCGAGTGTTGACAACTAATGTTTTGGATGGTTCCTTGCCAAGTTAACTTATTCTTCATTTCTATCTTTATCAGTAAACTACATGCTCATTTTCAAAGCATGGAGGTGCGCAATTCAGCATTTGCAGCTTATATTGATGTCTTTACCCCAAACACATACGTCATGGTTATCATGTCAGATTCTACAATCCGTAAGTACAAGCACATTAATCTACTAGCCATGAGTGATTTCACTGTATATCTTGTGGGCCGAAAAAAAATAAAGAGCTGATTTTTAGAGGAGCGGTGTTGCAATATTTTTTATGTCACAATACACTGTGGTTTTTCTGTGGTTTTTCTGTCCGTTAACACACAGTTTTGTTTGCTATAGCATCGGCTGCCACACAGATTAACATTCGCAATGCAAGGAAACACTTTGAGAAGCTTGAAAAGGTTTCAAGTAATGGTCAGCATTCTCTAAAAGGAAGATAAAGGATGTAGGATGATATCATTCCTACAAGAACATTCTCCATAATAATATTATTGCTACATAAAACAGAAAATAATGCTAGAATGGCTAATGACATTGTAAATTATAGTCTTTCCATGTTATTAGGAATAGCTCTCAGTTTTGTATGTCATATTATCATTATTGCATTTTGTTGTAATAATCATTATTTACAGTCATCAATACTGCTAGTTTTATTTAGTATCTCCTGTTTCTAAAATTGTACTTTGGGTGGTCATGTCTCCAAAAAAATTCACTGAGTCATGTCCCATCCACACACAAGTGCTCTGTTTTGTGATCCCTAGCCAGGTATGGGACACCATCCCTAAACAAGGGTAAATGAAGTTGTGATTAGCCTATTATAATTCGTTGACTCTGGATTCACAACAGTCATACACAAGAACTTGATATTCAGTTTAGGCGAGAGAGGCTTGAATATTTAGCACTCTCTCATGTCCTGTCTTCTTTCCTCCCTGAGTCAGTAAGAGGAGTGCTTGTTATTCAGCCGACACCCAATCAAGAAACAGAAATTTTGAACATCTTGTTTGCAATATGCAATGGAAATAAAAGCAAGTTTAACAAGTTTGCTGCATATACCTGGGGTGATCCTGTGCTGTAGGCAAGGGCATACAAGGTATACTATGGATTTTTAATACGGCCACTTGAAATGTTGCATGAAAACAATGTTTTGAAAAAATCCAAAATTGCAACATGACTTTATGATTATTATTTTCTGAGTGGTGCAAACACATTAGTAAACCTATCACAGTTTGCATTCTAAACCTGCTGTGGTATAAATTACACAAACTGTACAATTCTTCTGCTAGCTGAGTGATTGCTAACCTGGCCAGACCTTTGTCGAGTTGTTGTCATGTGTAAAATATATGGGATATATATGTTGCCTTTGCTGAACACAACGCGAGTAAAAACATTCATTAAAGGGAAAGAAATGTTTACAGAGTCATTAAATTGTAACTGAAGTTTTGGGTTTACACTGCTGTTTCTCTTTCGAAATTTACTAGGTAGTATGGAGCAGGAAGACGAGAAGAGATTGGGGCGACACATTCGTCTCGCACCAATTCCCTCTCGCTATACTCTCTCTTCGAGAAGTATACGTGACGAATGTCTTGGTATTTGGAAATGTTGTAAACACTGTCCTGAGAGTTAATAATAATAACAATAATCATAATCATAATCATAATAATAATAATAATAATAATAATATTCTCTCAATCGAAACTGAGCAAAGGACAATAAAACAGAGGTCAAATAACATCGTGGAAATCACCGTCACGGCTATGATTTCTTTTATTTACCAAACTAAATGATTGACTTTGGAAATGAAGGCTATTAAACTCTGGGGGTGGGGGAGCGGGAATTGTTGTTAAGATAACGTTAAAATAAACTGGCCAACAAACCACCCGCTGATTACCAAATACTAAGCTCTTTATTGTGATATAAATTACTTCTCAGCTGCTTTTTATACAAATTTTTTAAACTTTCAAAAATAAGCCCTTGTCTCGTATTAAGAAGGAGGGGACTTTTATGAGACGCTTTTGGTCCCAAACTGTCCTTTTTTATTGCGGTGGAGGACACGGGAGAAACACCTATTTCTATTGTCAAAGGTTAGTGGTATTGCTACACTTTATTAACTCTGAAGAATAAACGTATTTCCAATGTCTTGGGTGAAGAACCGTTGCAAATTCCATTCCATGTTTTTACATTGTGAAAGGGCCATATATTGGGGTGAAAATTATTTTCTTTTCCGTTAACACATACATGGTATTTCTTTGATACAACCTTACTTTTCGATAAACAAGCTTTTCTTATAATCACAAAGTGATCTGTGAACAACACAACAGAAAACGATGGTAAAAATTGTTTCTCCGCGCCAAATTGCGCAACATTCCGATTTTATATTGTCCTTCTGTAAAATGAGCTGCAGACATTTGCCGCGAGGGAACGAATTACAACTTGAAGTTCATTTTTAGAGGCCCTGCTAACATTTAAGGTCCGTCCCGCATTTTCCACAAAACCTGTCGCCAGATCGAGGTTTTGTTCCACATCGGAAACAGGCCGACACCTCATTGTCAGCAAAGCTGCTTTCCCTTGATGGAGGCGGTGAGCCTGAATAGGTTGACAAAAACGCAGGTCTAAGAAGACCGCTTGTAGCATTAAATTCATGTCGTTCTCCGTCGTCGTTCCCGCATCTATGATTCTGTATAGGGAGGCTTCTCAAATGAGCAGGCCGAGAGCGCAACTCGGCATGCGCCTGTGCAGACAAACCTCCCATGGAAGTCAGTGGATGCGCCGCTGTCGTGGTGGCGGCGTTGTGTGACGTCAGCGGTAAAGTGAGTGACGCAGTAGGAAATATACTTGGTTTTACTCCTGCGAATGACATGCTGGGAAAGCAAGAACTTAAAGTGACACTAGGCAGACGGGAAGGAACTGCTTCTGGGAAGTCAATGGAGTGACTCTTGCCCGCTAGAATGCACTCAATCGCCTGGACTATATCACCACTGCAGCCTTTCAAAACAAGCTCCAATACGTTCTCCTTGTGTGAGGGGAAAACCTTGCTAAGTACCTCGACTGGACGAGGGGGCTTTCTTCTTTTCAATGCAGATTCGCCGAGGCTCTTTTGCAGAAGTTTGACAGTGTAGTCGAAATCGTCTTGATCGCGGAATGTAGAGCTCCATGGAAACTGGAACGTAGGTCTCTCGCTTTCTTTGACCATGTGGTCAACATATGACCGGCAGTTGTCGTGCACGTGAAAGCGGGGTGATGGCGAGCGGCAAACACCGTTGACATGAGGTGGAGAGGCGCTCCTTGCTAACCTCTTTGGCGCGGGTTCATCGTCTTGTTCATCCACAGGGAGTGAGGCGTTGTTGGAATACTCTGGATCCTCTTTCTCTTCCTTAATAAACACAGGCTGTTGCGCGTTTTTCTCTGTGAATTGAACAAAAAAAATATTAAAGTTGTCTTGCACGCCTTTGCGTAAGAAATGATCAGAGATTGAAACAGTTAGAAAGACTATCCCCAATTAGTATCACCCAACTAGTGGACTAATGCAAATCCTGCATTTTGATTGGCTACGCTACTAGGGGACTATTAGTAATAGTCATCGAGTAGCGAAATTGGCGCCATCGAGCGTGACGCTTTCTTTCGTTTTATTCCCAAATAAACATTTCTTCAACTTGCATTTGCTAACTTTATTATTACTTTTTCTGTCCGACTAGTTGGGTGACACTAAAACAATTAGACCCTTCGCCCTCAAGGGCCACGGGTCAATAGCCCATTCGGTTTCGCCTCAAGGGCTATTGACCCGTAGCCCTTGCGGGCTACGGGTCTAATTGTTAAATAACTTAACCGGGAAGAAAGAGTAATCTGGTCAAAATCCCAGCACTTAAGACTGGTGTTTTTTAACGTGCAATCGCTGGTTTTAAACAAAAATGTATGAATTCCTTCATCGAGCCAAATTTTGCTCGTTAGAGACTAAGAATGGTCAATTGGACCGATTTATGCGAAAAAGAAAGTTTTGGAGAAAATTTGTGCTTTTCTTTAAAATCAATAATTTTACATTGTAAAACACTAACATCGATCACCATGGTTTCTTTGTTCCATTGCGATTAAAGAACTACTTCCAACTAC
The DNA here is from genome assembly GCF_042242905.1 of Orbicella faveolata. Lineage (NCBI taxonomy): Eukaryota > Metazoa > Cnidaria > Anthozoa > Scleractinia > Merulinidae > Orbicella > Orbicella faveolata. The sequence goes on from NW_028301553.1 coordinate 7,138,770, forward strand.
ATGTAAAATGTTTGATTTAATTGCGAAGAATTTTGAACGATTTAAATTTCGGACGAAAAAAGCGTCTGAAAAGGAAACAAAACCGAAATTTTTAAGCGTCCGAAATATTTGCAGTAGAGTGTAAAACTTAGCTCCGAAGCTCTTCAATAGTTTCCTTTATGGAGCGAACTCTAGTTGAGATACATAACGGCGTGATAGAATATGCGTTATTTTCTGGTTGGTGTATTCTAAAACTTTGAGGCTACAGTAAAACTATTATTTTCACAGATGTTGTTTCAGTCTCATTCGTGTTTTGAAGGCGTAGATTTTGTGTTTCAGCGAACTGTCCGAAACTTCTGTCCGAAATGTGTCCTAAATGAGATAAAAAGTGAAATTTTGACGTCCGAATTTTTTTTGTAAGTAATGTATGTGACGGAGAACCACTTGCTTACCCTCCATTAAAAAAAGTGGGTTTTTTTTGTCTTCACATTCATGATTGAATATATTTCCACTTGTTTTACAAGCAAGCTAGTATCAAGTTTGTAGGCTTGTTTTATCCTCTGTAGCGATCGCCAAATCCAAGAACACATCCGGCCAGCTAGTAAAGTTTCTTGAGGCCATTAGAACAAAAGTGTATCTTAGAATAGTTTTTTTCACCCCCCTCCGTCTAAGACAAGAGCATATGGTACTTATTCCAACACCGGATCATATGAAAACTTTTTGTTATAGGTTAAATTTAGACTACCCGTGACTGAAAAATGCAAGTGCATCTTACGTGGAGCTTAAACTATAAATCTTTTGCTACGCCGATTTAGACATTTTATTTTTCAAGCACAGGAAACAGAATTGAAAACAAGGAGATATTTTAATAGCGGTAAAATAGCTCGTCTTCTTTGTTTAAACTTTCCTCACAACTTCAAAAAACTTGTTGCATTTCTAGTAAAAAAATTCGCTAATATGTTAAATTGCCCTGCGAGAAAGAGATTCCCTTATCTTTCTGTTCGGCGGCAGTCTCACCGAGCAGAAATAGAAGATAATTCTCTCATCTAGCAAGGAATTTCGAAATCCAATAAAGGACTTTTTGCCAGAGAGTCATTTTACTTCAGTTTTTTCCGGAAATGTTAAATTTGGCCACAAAATGTTTTAAGTAAGGTTGAGGAAATTGTGCGCGCTTTCAAGTAGATTATAGGCTTTTGCGGGCGAACTCAACTTGTATCAGCTAATTCAGATAAATGGTTTTTGTACAGTTTTTAGCCGAGCCAGTAAATAAATCTTGAAAAAAATTCACAGCTTTTTTGTACTTGTTGAAGTGGATGCCAGGTGGAGTAATTGTTTGGCCCATCAAGTTTCTTTTGCTAAATAAAAACATTTTGAGGTAAATATCATCACTAACCGTGATAGGAAATAGATATCGAGTGTTTGAGCGCGCGATTCTGGTATTTTTAAGTCAAATGTCAAAAAATTTTCCTCTTGGTCGAAACTTTGCGTCAAGTAACTACAAATTTAACGCTTACAGAATCATGTCAAATGAATAGCAATTGAGATCAATAGCTGATGATAGAAGAAAGAAACCATTCTTTAACTTGCATGTAATTTCATCACAGTTTTTTTTTTTCTGTTTTTTTTTCTTCACAAGGAATGTAATTCCATTCACTGTCATTTGAAAAGAGAAACTTCCGTACCTGGATTAATCATCATAACAAAACAAGGCATGTCATAAGGTTCATTGAAAAATTACTTTTTGATTTAAGTTGGATTACACAACTCATCCAACAGAACAAAAGAATGTTCTAAATGTTTAGCTTTAATTCTACAGCCGAAGCTTTTGTTCTTTGAAATCGACTTCTCTCAACGGCGTATTCGCAGCTTCCTTTCCCCAGTGGTCACAAACTAATCATTTCGACTCACGTACCAAGTTTAGAAAAGGTTACTATGGCTTTACTATCCTTCTAAATTCATAGAACTACTTCATTACCTTCAGCGATGGGGCAAGAAGCTGGTCGTACGGGCTCGGCTGGCGGATTTGTGGAGAAAACGGAGTTAATCCTGTGCGTGAGTGAAGCGGGAAAGTTTCCTTCGTGATCGCCGCTCGCGCGCGAGTAACTCGCACATGGCCCGCTTCCTCTAAGCTCGTAAGGCTCTACTCTGGTCTGGTGGCGTAGGAGAGCTACTCTAGCTGCGGTAATTCTCTGTCGCTCGGCTATCAATAAACACTTGGGGCAGACGCAATCCCTCCATTTGCAATAATGCTTGTGACCTTTGAGAGAAGAGACCACTCCGTGATTTCTACAACGCGCGCATTTGGGCGCACGGGGTGAAACGCTGGATGAACCGTTTTCAGATATAGCACTCATAACAATGATGATTCGTTTCCTCGTTGGATCAGTTTTAGGAATTATTTCTAAAGGAAAATCAGGTTTTCAGGACGCGCAGTTTCTCAACACTCGTGTAGTTCGCGATCACGTAAAATTGTTGTCAATGGAGAGAAAGAACCAGCGCTTAAATGTCGCTGACTAATTAACAGAGATGTTTGCGAAGAATAACAAGCTCTCCCATTGGCTCGTAACTTGTCAATTATTCAATAGCATTGTTAGTTCGCCTGCAAGTGATATGCTGTCCTTAAATACTGTACAAAGTAAAAATTCACTGTAAACCGTAGGTAAAAACATTGCAACTGTACGAGCGACACACTAATCTTATTTTTAAATCTCAGTCTAAAACACAGGACTCACTCCGGTTTAAAGACTTCAAAGTTTAAAACAAAATCTTGACTTGTCACTCGAAAGATTCTATTCCTGCTCTTTTAACAACGAAATAAAACTGATATAATTTATGTATGACTTCTTACAGCTTTTTAGTCGTTTTTGCACCCGTGATAAGATCGCTTGAAAATGAAACAACGAACACAAACCAACCGACAAAGTCTAGCGTGAAACTTTAGAATTTTGGTTTTGTTTTACTGCTTTATTTCAAGACGTGTGTGATGTTCTTCTTCAAAATCCATTGAACCATTTCATCATGTACCGGACGAAACAAAAGAACTGACAGGCTAACAAACTAAAGCTTCTCACCTCGGGGAATTTAGCTGCCAGGATTGTCAAATATCTTAGCGAGAAGTTTAGTTATTTTCTTGCACTAAAGCTGCCTGGAACCGAACGAAGAAGTTGTGGCTTTGACATTGTTTTCGTTGGGTAATTTCATTTCAGTGGAAGAGCGCGGAGCTGTAGTTTTAAACTGTTAGAATTCGCTCTGTACGTCATTAAAATTAATAGCTATCTTTGAAATGGTGTTTGCTCTTTCAAGTAGCAAGTTTCCACCTTTTCTAGTGGTTTTGCTTGTTCTCGCTTGTTACAAGTTGGCGAAACATGTTTCGCGACTCATAAACGTCTTGTTTACTCAAGAACCTCAGAGAAGCTGGTCGCCGGCTTCGCTACATTTCAAGGAAACGTATACAATTCGGTAAAAGAAATGAGACTGATTACACGGGGTATTTAAAGCAATATATGGGATTCCGGGTTTTTTTCTTACTTTAAATATAAATGTCTTTTCAAGTCGATGATAAGTTATGTTCTGAAAACCACCCCTAAAATCATAAGTGAACATTAATATTTCTTAAATCGTTCGAATCGCGATGAATTGTCGATCCATGCGCTTTTAATATTTAAAAGTATTTAGTTTCTTTACAATGCCTTCATGAAGAATCAAACGTTTCAGTAGTGTGATAAATCTAACAAACGAGAAAACAAGTTGCGAAGACCACCTATGGTTTTTTGCAAAAACTACAAAGATATTGATTTACCAGTTAGTACTTTTTCTTGCAAATTTTCGATACCTGTTTGGAGTCGATTTAATATTTAATGTGTGACGAACGAAGTTTTCGTTTTCCCCTGTGACTCACTCAGTCAGAACGGCAAAGTTTAACGCAATTAAATACAAATTATTGGATTTCGAAGTGTGGGCAATTCAACGTGAATAGTTCTTGTTACAGTTTCCCTGCTGAAGAATCTTTCAATATTTTGTTGAATGTTAAACTCCAATTGATGGAAATCTAGTTCGTTCAATGAGGGTCCATTGTTCCAATATTGTGGACTTGCTATTTTCACAACAAATTATAATAAATTTAACTCGAGAAAAGTTCGTATGATTAAAATTCTTTTCTCGTTTTCTGTTTTTCGCCGCTAAGTCGTTAAATATTCTGTTATGCTATTTCGACTGCACCTTCCATCTTCGCTGGGAATACAGTTTTGATTGTTTTGTGTTCAAAAGAAAAAAAAATTGTAGCCTATTTTGCTTTTTTTTTTTTCGCAATCGGTGTGCACTGCCCAATTCTACCCTCACATTCGCGTTCAATAAACAGAACGTATAAAACGTAAAATAAACAAATCCTTTATTGATGTAAAAAAAAACCGTAACTCGGAAATATTCTTACAAAGTTTCAGTTTTACCAGCGGGTTATCTACGGGTGACTACAATCAATATTTACCGGTAATTATTCCTAATTAGGATACTTATTAAAATACAGTTTGCGAAAATAACGCTAAATTAGACGACAAAACTAAGTATTCTCTCGATATTTTTCTACACATGTAACACCGCCCGGTGAAAAATGTTTTCGACGATGTCCTTCGATCGTCGAACTCGCAGCAAAGAAGTTTGTTGCAGAACGCGCAAACCGTCAACTGGTTTACTATGTGTTCGCGGTTAAACTGAAACGCTTCGCTCTGAAAACTGAAGCCCTTCAGATGTATGTTTGAGGCATTTGTAAAAGATGATCGAATGAAATTGGTACAGTGGGAAGATGAAGGCGTAGAAAAAAACATAAAAAAAACCCATGGCCCAACAAAGTTTCATAATTTATAACAAACATACAAAGCGTTCTTCTAAGCAACGCTTCTCCATTGTTCGTGCGTAGAATACCTGCTATTGGCATTGCACGTTTATATTTATCATTGCTTGTTTTTAAAACTGGTCTTAATTCACGTGGTGTGGTTTTTTCCTTCCCAGCGATACGTACACGGTATGTCCACTTCATTTTTCAGTGCTGTTTGCTTGACGCGATCTTTTGGTTGATAGATGACCTCAGGTGCTTCGGCCTCTTGTCCAAGTCAACTGTGATTTCTTTGGGTGCTATTGACGGCGCGTTAATCCTTTTATGTCCAAGACCCCGTCCACACTACCCAGAGGAATTTGAAAACACAGCTTTCACTGTAAAAACACATCAAATGTTTTCCGTCCACACTAACCCGGAGAGATTACACTTTTACACTCTCACAGTGCTTCTCTCCACCCAGGGGTATAAATGGCTACCAGCGACAGCACCTAACAAAATACTGGGGATGGGAGGGGGGGAGGGGGGGGGGGGTCAGGTTAGCTCTGCGTTTGTAGGGAATTCAGAAAACGGAGTTGAGCGCTGACATCGGCTTCCATTACCACCGTTTTAAATTGTACACCTTGCGTGAAAAAGAAATATAATTGACTGAAAGATTCAAAATTTCACCAGAATGAAATTTTTAAATCCATCCATCCCGCACCGTTTCTCATGGTTAGTAGCTTGGACAGAATGTCGCCATCTATTGTGTCCCGACTTTATGATACTTCATTATATGGCTTGTGATTGTAACCGACATAAAGCGCGCTCTGACTAGCCAATTCCAGGGCATTATTCTCCCGTAATGCCCACGGGCCGATTCCGGGCTTGCAAAAACAAAGCGAAAAGCCATATAATAAACAACTTATTAACCTCAAACCGCAACGTTGCCGTATTAACCTCGCAATACGGCAAGGTCTCGGTCTGAGATTTTCCCGTAAAGACCTCACTCTCGGTTAATAAGTCGTTATTGTACAGGAATAGTTATAAAACATCACTATGTCTGTTCACATTTAGATCCATTTATTTTGTTTTTGAGCTATTTACATGTACAAAATGGAAAGTAGATGAAATCGCATCGCCGCAGTTCAGCGAAAGGGATTTTTCTCGAGTCGCAAATATCAGTAAAACATAAAAGTTTAAACAACTCCTTTCAGCTCATTGGTAAAAACAATGAAAACGCTTTTCCCGATTACTGTTATTTTCTGGCTGTTATTTAAGTCAAGTGGGGCTGATAAGACCGTTATTTTACTTCCTATACAGGGATTTTAAATCAAGTCCATACGACGAACAAAAAGCTTGGTAAAGTCGAGAGATGATAGCCCTAATTTGTTCCCACGTCCATTTTTTTGGTTTCGTTCTTTGTTCTTTAAGTGCACGTGAAATGAATAGTTTTCTTTCTCAATGAAAAGTTTGTTTGACATCCAATCATGGAACAACCCAAGATAATGCCAGAACGTTTTGGCAATCTCGTCACCAGTTCTTACTCTGCAACTGACTGCAGGTGATCTGGGGACGAGAGTTAAAGAGTCTTTCAAAATTTTCTTGGGGTTGGAAGAAATTTGCTTCCCATGCGATACGATGCAGGATATTCACGATTGTAAGTCCACCGTTACTCTTATCTTTTTCAGTGCAAATCGGCCTCTCAAACTTTCAGAATTATTGGAAAAGGAAGTTTCATTGCGTGACTGATCTGACCACTTCTTGTTAGATTGCTTGGTCATTTGAACACATTCAGTGCCTCTGCCGCCAAGGAAACTTTTACAATCCCACTAAATTTACAAATTTTAGGATAGAAATTGTCACTTCATTTGCACTTTAAGTAATTCTCGAGGGTCCCGCAGTTTGTTGTACACAGAGAGGACTGACACAAGAAAACAGCGAATTTCTCGGCCAGCTGATTCCTTCATAATCCTACTTCGTGTAACCGGTACGCAAAGATCGCCATTTTATGATCACAGCGCCATTTTCCTTCCTTCAATGCTGATTTCGACAGCTCTCTGTGATCCTCTGTTGAGTAATTTCTTCTTCTCTTCGAACTTTCTTTTCTGCTTTTCAAACCTGTCCATGGACTTTTGCGGTTTCTGAAATTGATGTCGAAAATACTACAATAAGGGATTTTGACGACTTGCAACTGGACTGCGAGCGGTCTCTCTATTGCTCGAAAATCCCTGGGAAAGAACGCAAAGGATAACGCAACAGAAGTTCCCGCTGATTTTCGAGGAAAAGAGAGACTGCTCGCAGTCCAACTTGCAACAGATCATACCATCAGTTGGTCACATGACCATCTTATCGTCTCGCGTGACGTACTTATCGAGTCACATGATCTACTCTTCGTAAAACTAGCAGCACGTAAAATCAAAAGGACACCAATGTTCTGAGTAGCAAACATTCTTGAAGATCTCGTACTCTAAAGAGCCAGAACATTCAATAAAACATGGTAAAAGGGTGACCCATGGCCTCTGAACGTTTGCACGACCACTGAATAACGCTACAAAATTACGAGTTTAGAAAGGGAACAAGAAGATTTGCTTGTACACATATCCCTTACATGTAAGAATCAGTTTTTGCGTTAGCTTGAATAACAGATTTAAACCAGTGGGATTTGCTAAAACTTGCCTTTCCCTCTCTGCCTGAAATCGAACACTTATGAACTAAATATAAGTTAATAATGTCGCACGTTAATTTAAGGTCTCTGTGAAGCAGGGTGTTGGAGCTGGTGAGAAGAGATGGAGTGGTAGAGGGACGAAGGCAATAAGGGATGGAGGTCGGACTGGTTGAGGAACTAAGGCAATAAATTATTACAAGTTTTATCCACTTATGGCAATCGTATCTGTTACAGTGGAGCCCCATTAATCTGATCACCAAAGGGCCACAAAAATCTGGCCGTATTATCGGGGTCGCCGAATTAAGGGGGTTCTTTAAAATAAGAAAAAGACTGACTGAGCTCTTATTTGGGCCAGAATAAAGTGGTCGTAACAACGAGGTGGCTGTATAAACGGGATGGTCGTAAGGCGGGCTTCCACTGTATATATACACTCGGATTCTGTTTTTGTTTTCAAATGATAGGTCAAGGTCTGTACAAATCGAATCTAGAACTAGCTTCCGATTATCGCGCATGAGAGAACAAGCCGTTGGATTCTGAAAAATGTTTCAAAACCCTGCGACATTCATAGTCACAGACAGCACATGACAATTTGATTAAATTTGTTCGCGATTATGGTACCGCGTGAACAGCGCGAGCTACAAAAATCCCAAGCGGCAATGATATCACCGTCTAAATGGGCCTTAAAATCACTTTTATCAGCCAATACTCACCCTGTTAAAATCAGCTCGTTCAATGCTATTCTGCGGTCTTACGACATAATCCTTGTTGGACGGCATAGGAACGCGGGCTCGCATCACGAAACCTTTGTCACCAGGCCTCACGGCTCTAAGAAAGAGATGAAAACGGATAAGTTGAGAATTTAGCACAACTGAAGAAAATGGCACCGTGTCTACTCACTTTTTTTCGCTCTGCAGAGCAGAATCAATAGACTTAGGCGTCTTCCCTCCGTCGCTATCTACTGAACTAAAGAAGAAGAAAAGAATCTTCAGACAGGGGAAGAAACCTAGTTAAAAGAACAAAAGTTAATAATCTGTCCAAAATTATTGACAAAAAACACTATTCCATAAAAGACAATTTTGACCTGAGTGAACAGAATCTTCTCAAGTATTAACAAAGTAAATGTCTGAGGAAATTTATCTCGCGACTTTTCGATTTTCTTTTCAAGCTTCCACTATCTACACAGACAATATTGCGACTTCTACCCTGAGATCTTTCACATGCAAATGCTTAAGTCATCTCTCTTGAAGAGAAAAATTCTACCCTCTGTTTCCGAACAAAGGTCAAAGATAAAGCCAGTGGCGGATCTAGGGAAGGGGCAAGCAAAAACAAAACGCCTCCGCGCCCCTCCCCCCTCCCCATTTAACTCAAGGTCTGGCGGCCCCACTAACAACAAACCTATGGACCATTTTCAGAAATTTACGGTTATCTGTAGTTGTTATAACATAATTTGACTCATTACCTTAATCGCCTTTTCTTGGACATATTTTGATAGTCGCGTTCTTCTCTTTCCTCTCGACTAAGCGACTTGAAGTTTGATGTAACACCAAATATCGGTCGCGCCCAGTCATCTGAAATAAACGTTTATTACAATATTTAATATCACATGAGAAATTCTAATTACTAGAGTAAAGATAAGAAAAGATTAAAGTATCGATTACAAGTCAAGCCAAACAGTTTGCGGCCCCCAGCTGGAGTATTCCGTGTATCTGTCGCGATCGCACTCCAATAACAAACAGCCACTATTTTGGTCTCAAATAGCGAGAGTACCAGTTCTACCAATAGGAGGAGGTAGGGGGATCTGATGCCCACTCCACCCTCTCGGTTGTTGTGATACTTTCCCTCGACGAACACACGGAAGAATAAGGGACCACATGTCCATGTAGCACAGAAGTAGTAGCTATTTCTCTTGCTGATACTCACTAATGAGTTTTCCCGCTACTTTTTTGTTCTCTCTGGTCTCCTTTGGGTGACGACACAGGTACATAACTCCTTTACCAATGCCGCTCATTTTTAGCGCTCTGCCGTCCATAGGCGGAAACTAAAAAAAACAAGTGTAAGACAACTGATTAAGAATGAAACTATTTATAGTAGTAGTATCACTTTTACAGCTTAAATACATACAGTGGAACCCCGCCTAACAATCACCTCGTTACAGTCACCTCATTATTAAGGCCACTTTTTTGTCCCGGCGAAATACCCATACATTATGATTTTCTCATGACAAAACCTCCTTAATGCGGCCACTCCATTAATAAAGCCGCCGGCCACATTCTAAAATCCTGACCTATATAACCCTCTATAATTTTACCCCGTTTATACGGCCACTCAAACCAGCTATGTTCATCTTTCCATTGTTAATATTTTACAAGAACAGTTGTTTAGATGTGCAGTTGCTATATATCTGTTAAGACGTCACTCAATCTACACCAGTCATGAGGTTTGACACTACCCCGTTAATACGGCCACCCAGTGAATACGGCCAAATTTTCACGGCCCGTTGGTGACCGTATTAACAGGGTTCCACTGTAGTATTGTTTGGAGAAAACTCGTCCCCGCGTCCCCAGGATTTTCCAAGATAAAAAAGAAATGTATCCTTTAAACAATGGTAGTGGTTTATACATGATTAGCCAACCTAGCAAGCGTTCCCGCACGAAGAGCTTTTCCCACATTCTGGCCGCGCGCACTTTGGAGCGAGGGCAAAAAATCGACGAGGCAGGGGATGGTGGGGCAAGCGAGGGAACGCTTGATGTAAGATAACAGGGATAGACTAGTGAAGAGTTACCTCAGCCAACACTTTGAGTAATCCTTCCCGAATCTGCAGATGTGGTAATGAGCCGTCTGGCAAAGGACTAATCCACTCCTGTAGTGTGAAATAAAATAAGCCAAAGATATCGTTCATGACTTACTAAAAGAAGAAACTTTGAATTTAAACTGAATCGTCATGAAACAAAGATTTCAGGTTTGGGGTATTTTAAAAATCTAGCATTGTGATTTTAACATGATTTTACTGGTTGAAAATTATAGCATTCATGCCAACCTTCAAAACATTTAAAACTCCAAGATCAAGGAATGTCATTTGTAAATCAGCCCTGAAAAAGGAGATAGAAAAACAGTCATAATTAGACAAAAAATATCACCGCATAAAGCAGATAATACAGATCTGTCTAACCTCTACGACTTACGCGCTTAAAACATTGCCAGTGACAAGTGGAGAATTAGCCTGCGAATGCAGACGTATTTCCGGCTGTCGCTTGTCTCCGCCGAAAATAACGTCTGCGAACCCGAGCCAGGAAACGATTTCTGTGATGTAGGAATTTTAAGCCAATCACAGTTTAGCTCAAGTAGCCCCAGAACTACTGCGCGAAGTATTCGCTGCGAGGAGCACTCGAGTTTCATTCTATCATGGAATCTGATTGGCCAAAGAGAAACAAAAGTCATTACGTCACAGAAACCGTTTCCTGGCTCGGGTTCGCAGACGTTATTTTCGGCGGAGACAAGCGACAGCCGGAAATACGTCTGCGTTTGCAGGCTAGTGGAGAATGTAACGAATTGAAAATTTCAATTTAGACACATTTGCTGGCTGGGTAGAAGAGTTGTTATTGTGAGGTGACAGTGACATAAACTGGCATGATTTGGCATAGCCTTCTGCGACCAGGCTCTCACGTGTCGCGGCCGGAGCAAAGTCGCCAGAGACGAGTCAGCAAGCGAAGCAAGCTGGTGAGGGGCCTGTCACGCCGCTTCACCTGGCGACTCTCTTTTCGTTCGGTGACAGCTTCGCTCGTGCCACTAACAAAGAAAGCCTGCTCGCAGGCTAGATTTGGTACTTCCTGACGTGAAGTCATGATCCATTCAGGAACCCAAACTCTTTTTTCGCACTAACTCATGGTCAACTTCATTGGGCGTGGCCAAAGTGGAAACTTTGAAAGCTCGATTTGAGGGCGAAAGAGCGTCGGAATCCAATTTTTTTTTTATTAGACTACCTTTTTATACATTAAAGAGATACCAAAACTACAAAAATCCTGTTGGGTGTGTAGACACTTTAACCAAAACTACAAAAATCCTGTTGGCTGTATGGACATTTTAACCACTGTAGTGAGTTTGTGAAGCCGATGTTTTGAACATTAGCCTTTCATCAGAGCAAAGTTAAGTACTTGTAAACAGTGAGTTATTCTGGGTACATTTTACCAGTTATGGTTTTGAATTCCTATATTATATTTTGGTCTTCTGTTTTCTAAAACAGAGGTACATAAATGTGTGTGTTGTTATACAGACTCACTTGTGTAGGTGCCTTAAAACAGATGGAAGCATCTTGAGTTTCTTGGTAGCAGCTTGCTTTGCACCATTTAGCATTCTGTCCTCCTAAATGAATAAAAATAATGCATGGAAACATAAGGTCTGAGTACCATGACATGCCACAAGCGAAATACATTTCCCAGATAAATTTCAGAAAAAGTCACCATATTTGGCAACTTAAATTTACTTATTATAAATATTAAATAAACCCATTAATGGTTGAAATCTGGATGGACATTCCCCCCACCAACCCTCTCTCCTAGCCTACAGTGTATATATATAGGATTAATGAATTACACCTAACCCTAACCTCTTTTCTAAACTTGATCCAAGTACCCAAATACTCTAACAAGACCTAGAATGCACATAAATAACAACAAAAAATACCTCTGCAGCCTCCTTCATCTGGGTAATCATACGTGCTATTGCATCATCACTGTCACTTATGATATCAACATTCTACAAAAACCATCAAATGTATTTACATGTAAATAACAGGGCACAGACGTTTAAATTACACTTTTTAAGATAATGTGACAAGTCCAAAGTTTGCTGAGAAAATTCAACTCATCAAATTTCTTTCAACACGTTTTGCACTTTAATAGCAAGTTGTGATTGATGTTGATGGTTTACTTCAATTTTACCCATGGTACAATTTCTTTCTGAATCAGTGCAAAGTTTTAAACTTCATCTAATCCAAATTATTATTAAAAATTAATTAAAAAGTTATTACCTTTCTTTTCTTTCTAAAAGTCTTGTTCATCTGTTCAAAAAAAAAAATATTATGCTGTTAGTATCAATTTTCAGGACTGCTACAGAAAACATTGCAGTCCTCTCCCAAAAAAACTCCCCCCCCCCCCCCCCCCCATCGTATTTCCTGGAACTGCAAATTATTATTTTTAGTTAGATTCAATAGAACCATCAATATTCAATAAATAGTTGTTCGTGAAAGATTCTTAAGCAGTGCTGGAAATCATTTTTTATTAGCAGGATGTGTCTTTTCAAGTCTCTGTTTTGGCCAGACATGAATATTTGGCCAGATATATTGGACCAGGGGTGTAAGTGGCAAAACTACAAGAGTCGCACACGTGAGATGAGACATGTCAGCCCTAGTTCCTTAAGACCTTTGTGTCGCTCTTAATTCACTTGTGCACCAAAGAGAAAAGCCAGAAAGCAGTGCCTGAGCGTGAAACCCAGATGTTAGAGCCTGCTCGCAGGATACCAGGCATATTACAAATTTTGTGAGACATTTTTTTACTGTAATTTGCATACACAAATAAACTGACAACTCAATCTGTAGTTATACAAGTAGTAAAAAGAATGCTTAGCAATTCACTGTGGGGCGACTTTCAAAGCAGATTTTCGTTTTATATTTTATGCCACTCTGGAGAAATATAAGCAAACCAAACCATGGAACTGTATGATTTGTGATGTTTACATGTTTCAAAGCAAACATGGTCTGCAATGTTCAAGATCTTCAAAACTAAAAGCTAAGTCATTTTGGCACTCAGTCATGATATCTGATCATAATGTAAAACTAGTCATTACAGGCAAATTCAAAATTTGGTTGGACAAAAATGAAGCTTAAATGAAGTATAAACAAATATTTGGGGTCAATTGAAATATCATTAAAATACCTCTTTCTTCTTCTGGATCATCAGGTCAAAATCTGATACAAATCTATGAAGAAGAGACAACAACATGAAATGTGAATCTGTTTAGACATCGAAAGTGTGTTCTTCAAATATCTGAAATGTCACTTACGCTGGTCTGTCGTCAAAAGCATCCTCATCACTATCACTGCCGGCCCCTTTATTGGATTTCGGTTTCGGCACTTTCATTGTTTCAGTGATATCCTGTTCAGCCTTTCCTTCTTCATCATCCACCTCTGATCCGACAGACAACAAGTGATGCTTTCTGTCCCTGGCTATAAACAGCAACAAGAAGAAAATGAACTCTTGGCTGTGAATGTGCTATTAACAACTACAGAAACATAAAATCAGGGGTTTCATAAGGGCTGCGCACCAGGCAAATTGACTGGCTGTGAGGATGTTTTTGGCCACCTGGTTTGACCACCTGGAGGTATGTTTTTCTTATAAAGAAGTTTGGTTCAAAGCGTTTTGCCTGCCCGTGTAAACCAGTTACTCTCCTTCTGAAAACGATAATGAAACCCCTGTAAAATACATATTTTTTTGTGAAATCTTAACTAAAGCCAATTACTAATCTTTACCTCCTTTCTTCTTCTTAGTCACCTCAATATCTTCTTGACCAAATCCCTAAAAAGCAGCACACATATCTTAAATATAGTACATGGAAGTATACGAGTCAGATAATCTACACTTGTCTTAGGCAGCCTATAGCTATGGGTTAACAACTGCATCGCTAAATGGAGGTTGGGAGCCCGAGTCATCCAGGAGCTTCCACTATTGGCAGCCAGCTCCTAGATGGAGACTGCTACCATGGCTTGCATTCTGATCATCAACGAGGAAAAGTAAACCAAGATAATTCATCTGGCGACAATTTAACCCAGTGCATATCACCAATTATCTGGCTTTGTGGAGGCACGGTGGACTCATGGTTAGTGCTCTCGCCTCTGGATTGAGCAATCCAGGTTCAAGCCCTAGCCCAGGTCATTGTGCTGTGTTCTTAGGCAAGACATTTTACCCTCACAGTGCACCAGTGCCTCTCTCCACCTAGTACGTGTTTGAGTGGGTAACAGTGAATTTAATGTGGGGGGTAACCCTGTGACGGACTAGCATCCCATCCAGGGAGGACTAGAAATCCTAATCACTAAATGCTACTGAAACCAGAGATAAGCACCAGCCTGATGGGCCACTTGGCTGGTATGCTGACTTTTTCTTTATCTACAAGCTTGCTAATACAGAGCATATGCATGATCACATAAATTATCCTGTCTATCTTACCACAAATTCCTCCTCTTCGTCACTAGCACCAAAAATGTCTGCAATCAACTGCTCTCCTGCCTCCTCACCAGACTCCAACCTAGTCACCACAAAATATCAAGAATTATAATCCATCAAATATTTTTGCTTGTGTGTGATTGGTCTAAATGCATCATGTGACTGAATATTCCCCAGCTTAAACTGCAGAATATCTAAGTGATATTCCCCAATATTATTCAATACTATTTTCAAAACTGTGTGTGTTGCAAAAAATATTTGAAGGATAACAAACACAATAGCCTCCATTGGGCGCAAAAATATGCTCGGATATTTGTCCTTGAACATTATCTGTTCCTTGAAGATAAAACTGTTCACTTCTTGGAACAGATACTATCAGTGGACAAATAGCATATTTCTGCTCCAAATAGAGGCTATTGTTTATATATGTACATGTCAGTGAAACTTCTCTCTCCTCATGGCATTTTGAGAAAGAAGGGATGGAGGTGAATCCCATTTGCAGAGTGAACATCAACATGCTGTTGCTTGCTGGTACAAAATGCCAGTGCAGTTGAGTGGCGAAGACTAAATAAATAAATAAATTATCGAAAAAGAAGAACAGAATCCTCTAGACTTCTGCCTATAACCAATCCTCTTACCCTTGTCTGCGTTTCTTATTTGCCAAAGAGGAAACAGCCCCATCCAGATTGGTTAATGTAGAATGTACAGATTTTACAGTCAAACCAAGTGAAGCATACCCCTCAAAATTGCATTAATGAGTTGATTATTTGAATATTGAACCCACTAGTCATTTCAAGAATGCAATAATGAATTGATTATTTGAATACTGAACTCGCTAGTCATTTCAAAAATCAATATTAACATTAAACCCACTAGCCATATTCTTGGAACGACCAGAGTATACAGTACTTAAAATAAGCATCAAATGTGTATCTCCAGGAGACTATCAAGGTTTATAAATATTTTCTTAACTTATCACTAAAACATTTATTCCAATCCAAAGGTCCAAGTTAGCATGCAGGACAGCTTATGAACTGAGATATAATTCTGACGATTTTGCAGTACGTCAAGATAATAAAATTATTCCCTGGTTAAAGGTTTTCTTTTATTCTCATCACATGACTGCTCGAAAACATATTGATATTGTTATGGGAAATTAGATGTTGATCAGAACTGGAGACACAGGGTTCAAAAAAAGTGCCGATCATCTGGGACAAGTAGATTTTCCTTCTGGGCAAGTAACTTTTCATTCCCACTTGCCTGATGGACAATGGATCAGGTATGTCACCTGCCAACTAAATCATTAAAAGAGCAAACTAAGACTTGTACAGGGCAAGCAAAATTTGAGAACTTCTTGTCCCAAGGGCAAGCTGGAATTCAAGTTTTTTTTAAGCCCTGAGACACTAGTTTACAATGTACTGGAAACCCCTACCCTTCATCTTGCTCCACTGCTTCACTCTCGGCAAAACTTTTCTCTTCCTTGGTTTCTTCTTCATAGTCATTTTGGTCTACAAACAAAACAAAATCACCAAAGAATCTTAAGCTCCTGACCTGACTAAGCTCCTGACCTGATTAAGTTGCCCTTACACAATTATTGTGTATTGACAACTTAGTCCAGTCAGCAGCTTATAAGGTGATTGTATTTATGTAGTATCCCAAGGAAAAGGGATACTCCCTTAACACTACATGTATGCAGGGATTCGGGATTGCTGTTGAACACATTAAGTGCTTACCCTGTATAAGACAGTATCTGTACAAACTGATTCCAGATTGAATCTAGTAATGAAAATTATTGGTCATTTCCATCATTTAGTAACTAAGAGAGGTTCCTGGAATTCATACATGTGCCTTTATTTAGACTAGATTTTGGCCCTCTTCCTGGCTAAAGCTGCTCAAAAGGTTTGTGTACAAGACCAAATAAAGTTGTTGTTGGTGTTGTATTGTATTCCAGACTATAATACTGGAAATCCACATAAGGCAATACATATACAGAAGGGAGCTTAAAGGAGACTGCTCCTGCAAGGCATGTTACTATAATGACATTATTATTAACCTAGCCAAGGTTGCAAGATTTTTCAAATTGCTGATCCTTGCAGAGAATAAAGTTTGCTTGTTGCCATCCCTAAAAGCTACTTTGAAAGCAAATTAGCCTGTACTTTAGTGTTTGCAAGAACACTTGCAGGGCTCAAAATACTATTGCAACTGATGCAGGTGTATTTACAGCCAAATTTTCACTTATAATATAAGTGAAAATGTTTCTAACTTTACACGTCTCAAAAAATTACACTTGCTCCTGGTTGTGTTTCTAGCAGCTCTTTGGTTTAATTTAAAAGATACAATTTGTCAGTTAGATTTGTCAGCCATAATAAACAATTTACTTTACTTCATATATACTATAACATAAACACTGCACAAGTGAATAGTGTTTTCACACATTCTGATTACTTAACTCCTGGGTGATAAACAAAGTACTAATCACCTCCAAGCAGAGATTGTGAAATTTCCAACCATTTGCTGGTTTATTGTCAGAAATGAAGTAAATTGTTTGGTCCACTAGTGCGGTATATACTAAAACAGTTATTCACCACAATGTCGGTATGAGTGGTAGACATTTACATTGCCACTTTACAGCTCAGTACATATCTACCAATATTATATGGCAAGGTAGTCTTGGGGTAAATCTAAGCATTCTGATTGGCGCTTCGGGGTCCAAAATTAACTTTTTTTGGCAGGCGCCAACTGGTGACTGAAATTTTTTTTCAGTCACCATATGGAGAAATGTGGTCGCCAAAAAGTGTCAATGAAATTTTTTCTTCACAGCAAAACACAAACCAAAATTTTTGGTTGCCACGTGCTTGCTGGCAAAATATTTGCAATCAATGTAATCAGGAATCAAACCTGTGCTGAAATCATCTGTTGACCACTTTGACAGATCTATATTTCCACCTTTTGACGCCCAGAGAATATCTAAATCTTCATCTAATTTCTTCGCGGATGTTCCGTCTCCACTTCATAATAAATTACGGAAAGATTTCACAACATCTTTGGACACTACATCACCTGAATAAATATTCATGGCGAAAGAACTCACTAGGCCTATTATGCCTGCAATACGTATGTTATGGGAAACCGCTGAAAAAACATGGAGGCGAAGCTTTGCACTGATCGTAGCTATAAACGTTGTGGTAGATTTAAAATAACAGCAAAATCGGTTTTATACTTCAAAAGCAGCGGAAAGGTAAAAAGGAAGTGACCAACTGGCAGGCGGCTTTGAATTTTATTTTAATCGATTTGGCTGAAAATCAAAGTTATTGTTTGTGCAATTATCGTGGCATGAAATAGTTAATTGCCCACTGGCGACCAGTTGTGAAATTCTGGTTGCCAGTGCAAAATTTTTAGTCGCACTGGCAACCAGGAAAGGGCAATTTCGGACCCTTCTCTTTCTTGTCGGGATTTTGTTATTTGAATAGTTTTCTTGGAAAGGGTTGCGAGTCGTGTATTTTTTGTTTTTGAAAGCTCGCAAATTCAAAACCAATGCCATATACTAAACTACTTACTAACCAAGCTTGCTCAAGCCTTACTGGGGACTATTGGCCCCTGGTCATTTTTGTAGGGACCTTGCTGAGCTTGGTCCATACTGCCACAACCTCTACACAATATTTCCCAGTATGGCCCTCAAGCTCAGTTCGTCCAATTTGGTGAGTAATATATTGTTAAATATATTACACAAACATTCCTGCTAGTACATAAAAAACACATTAATTTAGCACAGTAGGTTGAATTAAAACCAGTGAAGCCTGGTTCATAGGATATTTGCACAAGTGATTAAGTCATGATAACATTATTACTGTATTATACCTGCTGCTTCTTCCTGAGTCTCGTCTTTGTTATCCGGAAGAAGTTTGGAAACATCACTTTTAAGAATATCCTCAACTATCTCTGATTCTGGTCCTGAAAGTCCAAGCCCAAGAGGTGAGATTGGCATTTCTAAATCATCGTCCGTGGCCGCCCCTGAAGAAATCGTTCGCCTCCTTTCTGTTGGCTCTTCTGTATCATTTGAATTTCCACCACTTTGTCCCTCGTTTGTCTCTTCAGACATTTCTCTTAGAACAGATTCCTGACTAGAAACCTCACGTTTATCTTTATCGCCATCCAATCGTTCTTGTTTGCGTTCAAAGTCTGAGGTAGTTTCTGTGTGTATTTGTGCAGCTAGCGACGGAGATTCCTCCTCGTCTGAAACAGCTTCACGTTCAACTTTGCCAAATAGAGTCTCGTGCTCTTCAGCTGTGGCCGATGTTGATGAAACTGGCGACATTTCTTGATCATAGAGTGGACTACCGCTTTGTTTTTCCTCCTCTGGGCTATCCTCCTTTTCATTAATTTCCTCTTCGACAGGAGAATTCAAACTACCATTGTCGTTGCTATTTGCAGACTGCTGTTTCGGGACTTCGTCTTTTGTCTTGTCTTCATCCTCGTTGTCAGAAATATCGCTAAAACCTGGCGCATCTGGCGAATCACCGCCATGATGGATTCCAGGTGTTGGCGGCTTTTCTAGATCTTCGTCTCCTGAATCGATGTCCTCAAAGGGATCTGCGACGTTATCGCCCATTCTTTTTGAGGATGGGATCTCCTCTTAACCTGCTAACTGTCTTCTTTATGGAAGAGATACTAACCTTTCTTCAGTGGACAACGATCACGTTTTGGTCTTCCACAACACAACCGAGAAACTTAAATTTCCGCTTAGCTTCCAAGCCTTTGATTACCGAGGGAAACTGGGTTGAGCGGTTCCAGTCTCTCACCTACCCGCTTTGCTGGCACAAATGCATTATCGGTGAGGTAAGCGCTGAGGCGACTGTTTTTCATGCGTCTGTCCTGTTGTTGACAATAAATTCCGTCATAACATTGTCAAATCAGTCTGCAGATTCACTCGGCTATTATTGTGAAGTGTGGATCCACGAGACGATATAGCCAAGTGGATCCACAGACTACTTTGAAAATGTTATGACGAAATTCTTCTCAATAACAGGACAGACGCATGAAAAACTAATGTCGATATTGCTTTTTACAATAACAAGTTGTCAAATTGTCCGCTCTCGCTTGTTGACGCATTGCATAAATTATAAATTCATGTGTCTGTCCGCTTATTGACAATGAAATTTAGCCAATAAGCGCGCGAGAATTTCCGCAGTTATCGTAAAACTATAAATGTAGCGCCGCCGGATTAGATACATAATGTGTAAATAAATTTCTGCATTTGTTTAGGTTACGTGTAACAATTAGAGTCTTTGTCTACCATTCGAATTAGTTGAGTTCAAGCACCAAACGCGGAAAGTAATTTTTTGCGTGGTTGGTTGCATTTTTCAGGCAGTGCATCACCTCCTCATCTCACTCATATTATACTGAATTACCAAATGAGGTCTCGTTTCTGAGAATTGAAAGCCCCTCACCTAATAAGGACGGGGTTTACGTAAAACTTGAAACCTGGAACGAAGACCTCTTACCAGTCCGAACTGCGCAGTCTCAGCACCCTAACGTTTATAATTATAAACATTATAAGATCTCACTCGATGGAATGCGAATCGATGTTATTTGTTACGAACCACATACCTTATCTTTGAGGCCTTTCAAATTTCTTTGATTTTCAGCTTCATTGATTTTTACAGCTGTGAAGTTGTTTCATCAAGTGATATGAGAAAGAACGAAGCATAAAGCTTCGACCGCTTCGCATCCATAATGGCGGTTGTTTTGAAACTTTGAATTTAATTAATGTAAGTAGTTGCGGAATGTTTACATTTTATGGTGTCTTATATGAAACAAAACAACCCCCCCCCCCCCAAAAGACTCTCGAGGATGCGCAGTACGGACTAGAAATCATCTTAAAAGCTGCTTTGTCTACAAACCTGCCACGACGGTGTCTATACCTTGCCGTTGGAGCCCGGCAAGTTCAACCATGCCGGATAGGTCTAGGGTGAGGAGCCAGACGAAATAAGGCACCCTGGTCCTCCCGGTAGGGGGTTTGGCGCAGGGCTGACAACCCTCTCCCGTAAAACACTAAGTGCTTTTGAAAACTACATGGCCTTATGTGCCCCAGGGCTTGAAGAGGATTGAGAGAGTGCCGGAGTAAGTTGTCATGTCGACAGGGCAACAAGTAGATGTCCATTGAGGGGTCTCGTCACGAAATTCAAAGTTGCCCAGTCAAGGCCCCGCCAAACGGTCGCAACATTTTGCAACATTGTGCATAACATGTATGTTGCCCAAGTTCCCCATCCTGTTTCAAGATGTCTGCTGGTGTCGGCCATATTACTATCCATATTACTATGGGGGAGGCCCGGGGGTGGGACAATCTACAATGAGACTCCATTCATGCGAAAGTGCATCCCGGATTGTTTCCTCCATATATTACTATTTAGGTATGTGCCGCAGGATACGGTACGGTTTTAAGGTTTCCGATCCTTAAATAGGGTATTATTTTTGCCCCTGTTGGTATCGTGTTCCCGGTGTAATCCTTAGATAGGGTGCCTAAATTGTATCAACGTGAATTCCATTTAAATTAATATGTGCCCTCGTTACTCTCGAACGCAATCACCTCGACAATGGCGTCATGACACCAAAACGTCGGTTTTTATCGTTATTTTTGCTTGCCTATGCATTTCGAAATCACTACTGTTAAGGTGGCGAACACAGTTTTCGCGCGCGCTTTTGCTGATGCAATCCAGCGCGCGCACAAGGATTGCAAAAAACAAACATACCGTCAATAGAGCGATCATTTTATTTACTCAACACCCGCACTATCTGTGCTATTTTTCCCTATAACCGTGACTGAACGCAGTGTGTTGATGGCTTTAGTCTTTTATCACAAAGATATGTCAGAAAAGATAACGATGCAAAGAACCCAACAATTCTCAGCTTTTTCTTTGTTACCGAAAGAACCCAGTTAAATGCAGCGCATGCGTAGTAAGTCAAAAAAATTGCGATTGAATGAAAAATTGCACCCTTGGAAATACGGCTCATTAGAATTTCACGAAATTTGGCACGAAAATACTTTAGGAAGTAAGTAACTGGAGTATTGAAAATAATTGAACTTTAACAAAGGAAATTCTAGATATTCCAGTAAACCTTCAACAAAGGGTAATTAAAAATCTCTCTGTTAAATTATTAGCAAAATGGTGTTAACTTGTGAGGATCGTTACAAGTTTGTTGCATGCAAATTATAAAGAAAATCTAATGACTAGATTTTCTACAAATAAACAAAACCGATTTTAAAGGCCTTTTTATTCTTATTCATGTTGCCATGGCAACGGCACCCACGTCAGCTCAACCATCAAAAAACCAAAGTTTGTGTTGTTAACTTGCTTGCTACCATTTTTGGCGACCGAGAGATCAAGGGTTTTAGAGAAAAAGGTGAATGAAACACAGTTATCAAAAACTGTGTTCAGCCACCTTAAGTCATACCGAAATACCAAGTTGTTCCACCTTGAAATTAGCTTTATATGCATCTGTCCCATGATTATTTGTGTATCATATTATTAACGTGCATCAACTGGCTGGCGCTAAGTGTAAAATTAATTTTGATTATGTTATGATTCAGATGTTTACAGGCCATGAATATGCGTTAAGATCTAACTTCTTAGTTTGGTATGACGCCCAGTGAATTTTGATCGACTGTGTTAACTAGCCTGTTTAGGTTTTGAAGGTCTCCAAGTTGTGAGGAAAACTTTACAAACTAAAGAAAATCACGCATTTGTACATATTTCCCACAATCCTTCAAAATCTAGTCCTCAGGTTGCCCTCGACTATCGATCAAATTTTAAAAGATGGCCGCGATATTCCATCCAGCCGCTCGACTGGATTCGAATGCCGAGTAGAATCTGGGGCGAGCATAGAAGATGTGGCTAGTTTAGCCCGGAGCTCAATCCATGACTGAGAAAAGTCACCATCGATCACTGAGAAAATAAATAACAGTCAGCTTGTTTGCATGGGCAGATAAAGCCATTTAGCGGAAGGCTTTGATGGTAATGGTTATTGAACATTTCTGTCATTGGGAGAAAGCAGTCAATAGCAGGATGTATTTATTTATTGGAAACGTTTTACGCACACCTGTCAGTCGGAGCAAAACATTATAATTAAAAAGTTATTCTAACAAAAGCTTCACAGACGTTCTCTTTAATAAAAATTTCGCGTGTTTTTCAAAAACGTTCGAATGGAAAAAGCCAATTCAGTGCTTGTTAGGAACGAAATGTTACTTAAACTGGCTTTTTTTTCCTTTATCGACTGCCGCCAAGTTCGCATTCATGACTTTGTTGAAATTCGCCACAAAAAGAAAGACGGGAAGAGCAATGATCAATACACCAAACACAGTCAAGAGACAACCCACCATTTTGCCACTGGCGGTTAAAGGATACTGATCTCCGTAGCCAACGGTGGTAATCGTATTCACTGCCCACCAAAACGCGTCGGGGATGCTTAGAAATGCGCAGTTGTTTCCGCAACCTGCTTCCGCGTAAAATGCCGCGCTTGACGATACCACAACACTTATGGAAATGAAAATCAAAAACATTCCCAACTCTTTCATGCTCGTAGCGAACGTGAAAAACAAAATGCGCATGCCGCTAGAGTAACGCGTGAGTTTGAAAATACGTAAAACGCGTAGCATTCTCGCGGCGCGGAGAACAGAAAGCGGCGCGCGTGTACCTTGCACTGTCAGTAGAACGTAGTATGGTGCCACGCTGACTATATCCACAATGTTAAGTGCTGAGCGAAAAAATCGAAGTTTATCCGGCGCGCTGGAAAGACGAACCGCTAATTCAAACGTAAACCACACATAGCAAGCCATTTCAAGCGACGAGAAAAAGACATCATTGTTGACTGCAAGCTCCCCCGATGACTCAAAACATGGTATGATAACTGAAAGAAGGATTATGACGACTGACAAAACGGCCAGAACTTTAGCTGGATAAGATGATTCTGGGTGAGAAAACAACAACCAGACCTTGCGTTGTATTACATTCTGAGGTAGATCTTCATCTTTGTCTAGAAGAGCCCTCTCGATCTTATCCCTGGTTGACGTGTAATTGCTTCGTATCTGAAAGAAGCGCACTTCCTCAATAAAAACATTCTCCGGAACCACGTCAGGTCTTACGAGCCTTCCATACGACTGATAATAAAAAAGAATTGCATCAAAAGCCAGTCTGTTTCGGTTAAAAAAGTATTCATCTTGTTTGGCGTCAAAATACTGAACGCGCTTTTTAGGGCAGCCTAAAAGTGTATCTGGAAACCTCGATAAGGTTTCTTCTAACGTTTCGAACATTGTGCCACTAACATTGATCCTCACGCGGTCATTGATAGGTTTACTGGGTTGTGATATTATCGAACAACCATTTGAAGCAGGCATGTTTGATTCATTTATATTCCTTCAGTCCAGCATGTGGGAAGCGTTCTACACTGTTAAATATATTGCACAGGCTGTTTAAAAGCACTTTGAAGATCTGCCATGGTTGTGCCTCTCTTGATCTGCCACAACAGACGTCCAAGATGTTCCTGTTAATTTCACGAAATGTCTCAACACTTTATCTCATCTGTTTTTCAGCCGCTGTGTCCATCAATTGGCGATGCATGTCTACCTTTCATGGCGTGCACACTTGTGGCAAATTTTTCTTCAGTAAGAGTTTGAATTAAAACGTCAATAAAGACGAATAGTTGGCATGAAAAACAATCAATTATTTACAATTTCTGACGCGCGATCTCATCTCTTAAGCGAAGTTTAACATTAAAAAAGCCGACAAAGTGACCAAATATTATTAAATTCTGTGAATAATACTGGCGCTGTGTGTCTGCCGCGACAATTACCAACATTGGAATAAATATATGACTTATCGCTACGTGAGTGTTCTTAAAAGGAATATTTATCAGGTCGAAAACCAAACATGGATGTTTTTTTAAAGATCTTTTTCGAATTATTCATTATTTCCACTCATGGTGCATGCAAAAGATAAATCACTTTTTATATATTAGCTCAAAATGACAAAAATTAAATGCAGTAGTTGTTTATTTACGTCACTTTTGTTCATGATAAATAGTCTGCGCAAAATATTAATGCTGGGTTTGCTGATAATTTAACGATAATCAATAGACATCGTATATGAAAAACTCTAAGTTATTTTCTGCTCATTTGCATCACGCCACAATTTAAACTGAGACCAAACCGTTAATAAATCTTGGCTCTGTCTTTGTTGGAAGAAGTAACAACAAGGGGTGCGTCACTAATATTTCTTGCGAAGAGACCAAAAACGCTAACACTAAGATCGATGAATTCCTGCCGAAAAAAATACACACAACGTTAACGCTTGTTTCGTTTACTCCCCACCGTTCCAGATGTTTCAATAATTAAAGCTGCTAACTTGTTCATGAAATAATAATTAGTGGGGGGACTTAGAACTATTCAAAAGCAAATTTTTAAGCGTAGTGCTTTATCGTGAAAGTGTTTAAAATTGACTCTAAGGCTTAAGCATCAAACCTCGTTCGATTTTGTCTTGCAGTGAAGTGGATTACAAGCAGAAAGCAAGTACGCTTTTACGCAAACATTTTCAACTGAAAACAAATTCAGTGTTTCCGACGCTTACTTGGCTGTCAGATAAAAGTATTATGTTAAGTAAAATAAGGTAATTTAACGTTTTCATTCGTAAATATGGCTGTAGAGGGAAACAAAGTGAGAACGTGTGCGATTTTGTTTTTAGTTCCCCAAAGCGCGTAAACAGTCAAGTAAAATTCCGCATTCAGAATTGGTTTCGGAATCTCCTGCAATTTCCTGTTTATTTTGTCCTCGCTGAAATAATCCCTGTCTAGCTATTTAGTGAGCACAAAACTCACGGCTTTCACTGCACGTATACACATCCCTTATTTTCTCAGTGGGTAATTGTTGAACAGAAAACCTTACTTTAGATAAAAGGCTAAAACTGTTCATATTGCGTACCATATGCAATATGAAAACGAAAGATTGACAGGTTGTTACCTCAGTATGGTAACGTTTTGATCGGGGGTTTGATGTTTATGAAAATAAAGTGTCGTCTGAGTAACCTATTCATGATATATAAAAAAAAACTGTTTCGAACAGTCTACATTTTCTCAATAAAGGGATGTTACCCTTCTGGTTCAACTGAATGTACCTATGCGCCTACATGTTTGAGTCCTAAATTGTAAGGCCTGTCGCTGCCTGCAATAACACAACTCATAACAACTGTATTAACATATATAAGTCATAGAAATGAGAAGGTATCCGTACTGACGGTAACCAGCTGCAACTTCAGCGTGATCCCCTCGAGGCCCACATGCACTGCTACGCCGGAGAATTTAGGACCGGAGGTTTAACTCTGAAAACGCATAAACTTTTTTCCGCCGACACTACGCCGGAGGAATTTTAAAACGCCACAATAACCAGTCATTTTGGATTTGTGTTCGAGGAAAACTTGGTCACGAAAATCACATGGAGCCACATGATTATTGTGAAGTCGTGTTTTCCAAAAAGCTCCGTCTTCAAAATGTTTTCCGTCCACACGAAAACGAAAATCCGGCGTTTTCAAATTCTTCCGGTTTGAAGAGCGTTTTCGGAAAGCTCCGTTTTCGTGACGGGTTAGTGTGGACGGTAGGCCTAGCCGTAAAAATAAAGCTGCGTTTCTTCCAGCTTAGAGTGGACGCTACCTGAGTGCGATATCGCCAAAACTTCTATGAAGCGTGAGGTAATGAACGGATGTTTTGTTTTTTTCTTTTTTATCAGAGAATGTCTTCCTCAATAGGGAGGTTAGGTAACAACGACGGCCACGCCAAGGATGACACCTAGTCAAAACAACGAAATTCGTAATTGTCTAGATCTGTTCAGTACGCCAATGGCTCTTAAAACGTGGTAAGGATAAATATGCAATGACAGCGATCAGTTCCAAATGGATAATACGAAAAATTAGCCATCGTGGTTCGCGTTCCTCGGACTACACAGAACTCAGTCATTTCACGTTGTTGCTGTGCAAAGACGGCAAAGAAATGTACAAAGCACCCACGTACACGCACGTGCACAGCTATTGTTTTGCTCATTAAAAATGATTTCCAGTCCGCACTGCGCATTCTCGAAAGTTTGTTTGCGTTTTTTGTTTTGTCTTATGTAAGACATCACAAAATGTAAACATTTCGCGACTACTTACACGAAGTAAATTCAAAGTTTAAAAACAACCGACATTATGGATGCGAAGCGGTCGAAGCTTCATGCTTCATTCTCTCTCATATCACTTGATGAAACAACTTCGCAGCTATAAAAATCAATGAAACTGTTGGAAAAGAATTTGAAAAGCCTCAAAGATAAGGTATGTGGTTCGTACCGAATAACATCGATTCGGATTCAAGTCCATCGAGTGAGCACTTATAATGTTTATAAACATTAGGGTGCTGAGACTGCGCAGTTTAAATCTCTTGTTTGGTGTCATTCTCGTTGCCGTCGTCGTCGTGGTTTGCTTAAGCTTCCTAATACCGTTTGTTTCTTTTCGAGTCGAAATCTTCGAGATATCATCAACTTGGCGTGCTAAAATTCGCCGTGGACAGTCTTCGCTGGTTGGCCTGTTGTCGGGCCAATTCGAGTTTGCACGATGTTGCAAGATTTTACATGATGGAAACTAGCTAAAAAAAAACGTCTTCAAATCTATGAGTTTTCATTCAACGTCATGCAAATTGTTATCTTTTCCCGCGCTGTTGATCTACATGGGAACAACCGAGTTAGCGTGCAGTCCCTTCCCCAATAAGGACCAATTAGCCAATCAGATCTCAAAGCAAAAACATGCATTTAATACTGTTGCCAAGACACTATCAGTAAGTAAAAAGGCAAGTAAGTTATACGCGTCAAGTAAATAGGCAAAATAAACAGAATGAAGGCAAAAAGAAAAAAGAAAAAAAAAGGAAACAGGGAACACACATCCAAACCAGCCTTGTTCGGGCTCAGGCGTACTCATTCTCTCTCGGCTGAGCGCGGGGCTTACCAAAGACTATAAAATGTTTAAACAAGCAACCGGAACGATGATCCTGCTGGTATACGTTGGATCAATAGTGATCTAATCGGCCAAAAAGACCGCTCGCTTCCGCGGTATTATTGACCACAATTTCACCGATAATAACCTCAATCAACAGGTCAACAACCCTAATGCCAGTGATAATGACATACCATCTAATGTTACACATAACGCCTCCAACTCAACTGTCACACGCAAGCGTTCTCGCCGCAAAACCAAACCTGTCAACATCCAGCTAGATCATTCTTCTGTCATTAATCTTTCCAGTTGCTTTTTATCTACCGACGAGATATCTGTCCTTTCACGTGGACTCACATTCTGCCCTACACCACGACATATCAACTGGTCAGAAGTTTCAGCCGACATTTACGATTTTTCACGACGCATGCGACTAGCCGAGTATTTTTTTGACGAAAACAGCAATACCCCCACAGGTAACGAACACGACACTCCTTTCCATAACAAAAGTATTTGGAACCCCCCCAACGACAGAGAACGAGCCCTAAACACCTTTTTAGACGCTGTTAAACTTGACATAACCACAGGTAAACCCAACACTATTCATGATAACCTTACCGCTACAGAACGACAAGCCATACGCCAACTTAAACAACGACAAGATATAATTATAAAACCCGCTGACAAAGGTTCTGGTACTGTTGTTATAGACAAAACTGGGTACATCGACGAATGCAACAGACACTTGAACTTACTGACACCAAATTCTACCAACGCTTAAACGAAGACATAACTGCCGACATACAAAAACGTGTCACCTTTTACGTTAACAGAATGCACAAGGACAAACTCGTAAACGACAAAACCAAACAATACCTTATACAGTCTGACGTTAAACCAGGCCGATTTTACATTCTACCCAAAATACATAAACCGGGTAATCCAGGACGCCCTATTGTTTCATCTACTAGCCATCCCACTGAACGCATATCCCACTTCGTTGACTACCACCTTCAACCTTTAGTTCATAAACTGCCATCCTTTGTTAAAGACACTAACGACTTCCTTACCATCGGTAATTTACCCGCTAATTCCTTACTAGTTACACTTGATGTTTCATCATTATATACTAATATCCCACATAATGAAGGTATTAATGCTTGTGAGCATTTTTTACATACCTCCTCTCACAATACCATTCCTACTGGCACACTCTGTGACCTCATTCGCATGATTCTCACCATGAATAATTTCTCATTTAATGATAACCACTATCTTCAAATCCATGGCACCGCCATGGGTACTAAAATGGCCCCCTCTTATGCTAACCTTTTTCTAGGTTATTTCGAAGCTAACGTTTTGGAAAATGCCCCATTTCAACCCCACACTTGGCTACGATACATCGATGATATTTTTATGATCTGGACCGAAGGTCCAGACAACCTAAAAATTTTCATCGATTATCTTAACAACATTCACTCCACCATTAAATTCACCAGTTCACACTCTTCTACTAACGTACCTTTTCTTGACGTTAGTGTCTCTTTGACGAACGACGGTAGTATATCTACTGACCTCTACACCAAACCTACAGACAAACACCAACATCTACTCTATTCATCTTGTCATCCCTGACATACTAAAAAAGCCATTCCTTTCAGTCTAGCACTCCGCTTACGACGTATCTGTGCTACCGATGCCACGTTTAATACTCGCGCGGCTCAACTTATCACTTACCTCCTTAAACGAGGTTACAACCGTAATTTCGTCACCAAACAAATACGACGAGCCGCCGACATCCCCAGCAGACTCTCGTTACAAACCAAAGACGTCAACAAACCTAAACGTATACCATTTATAACTACCTTCAATCCATCACTCCCTCGCATCTCTAACATCATTAAAAAACATTACAATTTGTTGCTCTCTTCTAACCGCTGCAAAAACGTTTTTCAGCATTTGCTTGTTGTAGCCTTCAGACGCTCCCCTAACCTTCGTGACTTACTAGTTACAGCTAAACTCTCTTCTAATTCTTCTAATCCCCAACTACCTTCTGGTTCTTTCCGTTGTGGCAAAAACTGTGCTACTTGTCCCTACATTTCTCACGGACTTACTACATATACCTTCTTTTCTACCGGGGAAACGCGCGCCATAAAATCCAACCTGACCTGTGACACTAAAAACCTCATCTACATGATTCAATGTAACCGCTGTAATTTACAATACATAGGAGAGACGAAACGACGATTAAAAGACCGATTTAATGAACACCACCGTACCATAGATAACCCTAACAACAAATCTAAACCTACTACAGCCGCCGAACATTTCCAGTCCTCTCCTAACCACAATGCTAACGACATGCAATTAATCCCCATCGAAAAAATCGTTTCTTACCGAGACTCTATCCGTAAGGCCAGGGAAGCTTTTTTAATTCAAAAAGGCAGAACAATTGATCCTAATGGTCTGAACATCCGCGAAGAAACATATTAATTGTTTCCATTTGTTTTCTTTTATTATGTTCTTTTGTCATGTTATTTTATTTTACCGTATGCTTATCTTCAATTTACACTATCAATTACTTTTGCGTATTTCCGGTATTACGTAAATATCGGCTACATAAAAACACGCACCAATGTAAAATCTTCCATTGTACCTGAAGAAGGCTGGTTTGGCCAGCTGAAATATAGTACACCTTCAAAAGATCATTCTACGTTGTGTCGGTTTTTGCTTTTGTATTCTTCATCTTACCAAAGAGCCTGGAAAAGGGTTCCGTGTTACTGGATCGGTGAACACATGAAACTTTGAGCCTGATCAAATGAGCAATTTAGTCACACAAGAATGTAACTTTTTTTATAAAATCCGTGTAACCTTTGCCTAGAAGTAAATTCTGAATATATAAAGCCGACAGTTATTTCTTCGCGCGCGTATTTTCATAACATACAGGATTGCAAGGGTCAGTGGAACGAGTTTTTGAAATACAAATTGGAATTCTGGTGAAATTTTAAACCTTTTACAAATTTTTCTTGGATTTTTAGTTAATTAATTGAGTAGTATTTGCTATAATCCCTTTTGACATTTTTCTACTCCCTAAACTAGTAAACTAAGCAGGTTATACACGTTAACAGCAACGAAGTTTCTTTGGTCGATACTTTTTTTAAGTATATAGCCAGACCTGAATTTTCGTTTCAATATGATATGTATCGATGGGTAAATTTTCAAGAACAAAAGTTTTGAGGCTCAGGGGAAGAACTCAAAGATCGTTCGGTGTCGGTCATTTTGACAGCTATTGTCCATCCGTATTAGGGAGGTAAAAAATATCCAACTAAAAATGAACGAAAAAGGAGAAGAATTATATGCATGACGTTAGCCAGGTAACTGATTGCAAAAGACTATGATCGTAGGCAGCGTCCACACTGCGCCGAAGAAGTTTGAAAACGCAGCTTTATTTCTACAGTTAGGCCTACCCTCCACACTAATCTGTCACGAAAACGGAGCTTTTCGAAAACGCTCTTCAAACTGGAGGAATTTGAAAACGCCGGCTTTTCGTTTTCTTGAGGGCGGAAAACAGTTTGAAAACGGAGCTTTTCGAAATCGATCACGTCACGATAGTCATGTGATTTCCCTGACCCAGGTTTCCTCAAACACAAATCCAAAATGACCCGTGATTGGTGCGTTTTTAAATTCTTCCGGCGTAATGTAACCGGAAAATATCTGATGCGTTTTCAGAGTACAGTGAAACCTCTGTTTAAATTTTCCTCCGGCTTAGTGCGGACTGGGCCTTAGCTGATTGATAATAAATTAAACTGAAAGTGAAAATGATTTTTTTTCCAGAAAATCAGCTTATATTGCAAAGAAATTTCGGAAATGATCTCCGCTAAGAATGAAAAAAATTATCATCACCACTTTAAAACCTGCCGTTTCCTTGTCAGTAGGGCAGACTGTGATATGTTATCAGTTATAAACACTGCGTAGAAGTAAGCTTTGAGAAAATTAAGAATATAGAAGCTAGTTCTGTTGGAAGAGAAGATAAATTACCATTTATTTTTGACACGCTATATTTAGCTCTTATTAACCGAGCTGGAGGTCTGTATAGGAGAATCTTGACCGAGGTCTGTACACACGATCGAGGTCACGATTCTTCCATACAGACCGACTTAGCTCGGTTAATAAGATGTTTATTATATGGCAAAGAAGAAAACTTTAATTCTTTTAATGTAACTGGTTTCCTGACATTTTGCTTGCGAACGGCGATGAGCTTAACTTAAACCTGCCGAAATTTGCTCGTCCTCTTTACTTTTTTTTTTGTCATCAGGCTTTTTGGCACTTCCATAAATGATTGAGAAGAAAATAAAAGAAAATGGTGAACATTTTTGTATTTTAGTTTGCTACTTTTTCAACGCAAAATGAAACCGGTCTAGATGCCGCTCTAGATGGGAAAATCTAGACCGCGGTCAACATCGATTTCAGCCAATCAAATTCGTGAATTCTGTAGTTCCCAGTCCTTCTGAGACACAGCCATATAATAAATAGAAATATTAATTTCTCGGGTCTTGACAACGCGAATGGACTCCACTGAAGTCCACAGATCAGAAAAATCGAAAATACCGAGGGTTGATATTCTCTCACTATCCCACGGTCCCAGGGGCAAGCTTGGTCAATAAGAGTGTTATTGCACGACTAAATAACTGAAAAAGAACTACACAATATCCGTAAATTATTCTTCATTTAGAAATCGTGATAGGAAGCGGAAAAAGTGTCGAAAGCAAACTGGGAAGATAATTTTCAACTTCAC
This sequence comes from Orbicella faveolata, assembly GCF_042242905.1. NCBI lineage: Eukaryota > Metazoa > Cnidaria > Anthozoa > Scleractinia > Merulinidae > Orbicella > Orbicella faveolata. The sequence continues at coordinate 7,171,234 of NW_028301553.1, forward strand.
GCTGTACAACGTAAAACAATGGGCAACTCTAAATGGTCCAAAATTGAACTGCTTATGCAATATTTTAGGTGGTCTAAGCCGTAATATAGTCGTTTGACTTTAATAAGCTAAAAATTAAAATGTGGTTGTTTCCAACAGCTTTCTCCTTGGTATTTATTACGAGATATAGAAATTGCGGTATTTTATCACCGCGTCAGACAGAACTTGAATATTAAGATTTAATTGCAAAAGTACAAACTGTGATTATTCCAGAATATGTTTGTCGCAACGTGATAAAATGATATTCATACGACGCCGTGGGTGTCTACAGATGCCGATCTGTTTCAGTATCACCGCCAAAGCTCTTGCAGAGGAATATCATTCTAACTTAATCCTTTCTCCAGGCATAAAGAGTCGAAGACCTCTAAATTCAAAATTCATAATATGCTCCTCGTATTTTACTTGTGATTGGCTAAAACGCCTCAAGGTTAAACAAAGGTTGACGCCATAAAATACGGACTTATTCTTGAACATGCATATTTTATCATCAGTGAGAACTTGGAGCAGGTAAGTAGTAAAGTGCTCTCAAAGTCGTCTAGCTTCGTCCGTGCTCGAGCTGAAGGCTTCCTACATGGAACACACATTAAAGTTTTAACTTATTTATCGTTTTCTTCGTTAAACGGAGTTTTCAGTCTGGCATTAACGAGCAATCCCAATGAGTTTCTCCTACAATGTAATACAAATGTTCTATTCAATATCTTGCTTTCCGATGAGTCATTAAAAGTCAGCAATTAATTTTATGAAGAATTACCATCTTGTCAGTACCCTGAGCTCGCTTGTTAGCAGTGGTTTAATTTGAGTATAAATAGAGGCTCCAAGATTGCTAGGCAAAAGAAGTTGTCAGGACTACCGTCGCCAATTTTCTTTTGTTATAACAATGTGTCTTTTTGAGTCCAATTGCAGACGAAACCTTTTTTTCCTGAGAGTTGTTTTGGAAACCGTTATGTATATCGTGGAGCGACACTTGAAATGTTGCTTATTGAAACGGGAGCAGGTTATTATGATAAAAGAACTACACAAAGCAAGCAAAATGAAGTTAACAGATTTTAAAGATGTCTCAGTGGCGGACTTTTTTTGATATCTAAAAGACGAGGATAATGATGCGCTAGTGAAAAAGATCTGCACGGAATAGAAGAATAATTAAGGACTGATAGCGGCGAAAAAGTTATTTCCATCGATAAAGCATTGTGAATTTTATCTCGCGGTCAACCCACGCAAAGATTCATACTATTCTATCTTCGGAAATGCTTTCAAGAATTCACAATTTACTGTGGCAATACTAGACATTCGGCACAACTGAAGAATTTCACTCGATAAGACTTGAATTGAATTTTAATACATTAAAAAGTAGAAGAGGGTTTTCTTCATTTAGCGTACAGACGAGGAATTTTTTTAACATTAACCAGATAAGTCACTAGTTATTCTTTTCGTGGGAGATCGTCTCGTATTTTCGATGTGTTTTCGAATCGGTTCACCCTTCAGATAAGCGTTAAAATTTTTCGCGAAGGCCATGACCGGCAAAGAAAACGCTAACACACCAAAGACCGCGCAGATACCGCCAACAACTTTTCCAAACCCAGTTATCGGGTAATAATCGCCGTAGCCCACTGTACTTACAGTTGTTAAACTCCACCAGAATGCGTCGGGAATGCTGGAAAAGTGACTTCCGTCCATTCCTAGATCTGTGTAGAACACCGCACTCGAGGACAGAATAATTATCATAAACATAAATAACATCATCATTTCTAGCTCGCTTAGGCTCTCGCGAACGGTAAACATCATTACTTTTAATCCGCGCGAGTAACGGGTTAGTTTCAAAATGCGAAATATTCGTAGAAGTCGCGCGATTCGGAGAACTGCCAGAGATACCAGGCGACGATTCCCTCCGATTAAAATGGTGAAAAACGGTATAATGGCTAGGAGATCTACAAAGTTTAGAGGCGATAGAAGGAAATGGAAACGGTTCGGAGCCGATGCGAAGCGCACCAGATATTCAATTAAGAACCAGGAGTAACAAATAGTTTCCAGAACTATAAAAACTTCCAAGGTCTTGTAGGTACAGTTTTCCAGTTCCTCGCTCAACTCGGCCGTATTGCAGGTCAGCATTACGTTTTCTCCGTCTTTCTGGGCTGTTGTGTCGTTGCATCTGACATTCACTTTAGGGTCGCATTCTTTGGCTCCTCTAAAGCTAGGCAAAGTTTCGAGGCAAGATATTATGACTGATGTGGCAATCATGAATATAGAAAACAAGGAAATGACTCGTGCAAAATTGGATGTATCGGGATGTTCGAACAAGTTCCACACTCGAGTTTGAAATGTCCATTGGGGAATAACATGCTGACGCCGTCGATCTTGATACAAGCATTTTGCTACACTCTTCAGAGCTTGCTCTCCCAGTTGAAAAAACTCAACTTCCTCCGTAAACACGCTGGCTGGAATGTCGTCAGGCCATATGAGCCTACCACCTGATTGGTAATAAAATAGAATCGATTCGAAAGCCACTCTGTGGCGATTAAAGAAATATTCCTGAACGGTAGGATTGTAATATTGTTTCCTTCTCGAGGGGCTACCGAGAAGAGTGTCTGGAAAACGACGAAGCGTTTTTTCTTTCGTTTCAAATGTCATCCCGCTGACGTTGATCACAACACGCTCGTCCATTTTATACATTCATGTTCGTTGTCTCGGCGAAGGAATTTACGAAACCCACTGAGCAAGCCACTTTCGAAGCTTGTAATTTATGGATAAAAACAAACCCCGATTGTACCTGTAGAAATTTGTTTGCCGCCGCATTCATCACGTCAATTGTGACCCACTTTTTGCGGTGCCCAAAGTTCGATTTCTCGTCAACGATTCGCCATTTTCAAATGGTACGCAAGGCCTTGTTTATAAGTTAAAATGGTCTTGACAGTCACTCTTAGCTTGAATGCAGCTGCACGATTGTTTTGAATATCGAGAAAAGGAGAGAGACGAAGTGATAAGTAATTTAATGAAATATGGATAAGCAGATCTGGTGCCTACGCGCAAAACAACCAATGAACGCTTGTGAAAACAATAAAAAATTTGACATCTGAATGTCTAGAATTAACCTTCGGCCCACTTTCGACTAAATTGACAAGGCCCTTCGTTCACTCAAGCAAAATAAAATACGGATGGCTTTTGGACAAGAGGAAATATTTTGGTAAGATGGATTGAAAACAATCAATGTTATAACTATAAGTGCTATTTTATTGCTTAAAGGAAAATCTATGTACAGCGCAACAGCAGAATTATTTTTTATTTAACGTGGACGTAAATTTATACACAACACCCCGATGCGGCAGGTCTAATTTAAAGGAATACGTATATCAGCTTAGCACCTAAAATTGTTTGACATCTACTTCTGAATTCCTGGTCATTTAATTACAATAACAAGATGATCAGGAGAAATGCGAGTATCTAGACAAAAAAAAAAAAGAAAAATAGGAACAATTTCATATTTTGTTAACTATCAAAACGAAAACGCACTTGGAATAAAAAAATATTGATCAAGGCTAGTCGAAAACCAATAACAGTTCATCCATATTTATTGCAATTTCACATGTCATAGCAATATTGAAAAATCCTCGCCATAATATTGTAAAATTGCATCGTTTCGAATTAAAATATTTACGAAGACCACCAGTCGGCGGGCAAAATAAAGCAGACGGATTTTTATCAAATAAACGCAAACAATTTGTTGCGTACATCAAACAAATATTGAACAATGTGGAAATTATAATAAGCAAGATTTAAATTTAACCAAAATTAAATATGCCATGACGACATAAATGAAAAAAAATAATGAAACGTGGAAATATAAATGATAACATAGATTCCAAACATTTCTTGTTATTTCACTCCTTTTTTTTTCGGTGTTAGCGAATTTACATAAACATTGGAGAGCCTATCAGCTAGCATAATAATTATTATATTCCTATAACGTTAAATTCCACTCACGAAATTACCTTGTTATTTTCCTAAATTAATTAAACAGCATATGGTCCCATGCCAGACTCCTGAGAATTTTTATCGGTCAAGGTTTTTAATTTGTCACGCTGGTTAGTACGCAGTACGCAGTACGCAGACTTTCACCATTTCCTCTTACGCGCAAAGCAGGAGTTTTAAATTTATTTTTGGTCTTACAAGTGAGGGGTTTATTACAAGGGGGCTTACTTTAAACAGAATTAAATCGCCGCTCTTCAATTAGACCCCAGCGGTCCGATTCACAGTGCTATGCTGTTAGTACCCCATATACAGTAAGAAAACTTGCTGATTGATTTTGTTTAAACAAATCCGCAAAATTACTGTTGAATTAATAGAATACAGCATGACCTCTCAGCAGCCGTGCGTGTAAAAAAAGTTATCTACGATTAGTCCATAACAATGCAATGGGGAGAAAATATGGGGCAGTAGGAGGGGAAAGGGCGATAAATATACCAAGTGGGTCACGTTCGATATATTAGTATTCTAATATGGTTTCAGGACAAAATTGCAAACTTTTTAAGTTCCTTTTGTCTTTAATTCCCAATGAGAGACTTGGATACACAGAAAACACCACCAAATATAAAACTGAGTTTGCCCTGAAAGCCTCGGAGCCATGTTAGAATGTTGATATATCGTGGCCTATTGAATTTCATTGTTTTTATCCCGTTAAGGGGGCATGCAAAAAAGACGATTTTATAAAGGAAGATGGCTATATGATATAGAGGATATACTGTACATATGCAGAGACGTAAGCCGACTAACTAGAGTTGAAGCTTATCCAGAAAATATATTTCGGGCAGAGCAAAAACGATGACTAGCTTAGCGAAAAGGATAGATCAGGTAGGCTCTGCGGACATTCAGTTATTACAAAAAAATAAAAGGTGCAGCTTTCTTTGGAAGTTTGCGATTGTTAATGTTAGATATTCCTTGTCGTAAAAGTTTGCATCACATCAAACTCAACTTTCCGCCAAAATGCCACGACAGCATCCACAGAATTCGACAACCAAGCTTTGACCTTAGCACAGCTAAGCTTACTTTCGAAGTAACCCTAACCCTAACCCAAATAAAAGATATTGTTGTTGTTGTTGTTGTTGCGATTGTTGTTTATGTGTAATATTCCTTGTCGTGAAAGTTTGCATCGAACTCAACTTTTCGCCAAAATGCCACGGCATCGGCCTTAGAATTCGACAACCAAGCTTTGAACTTGCCAAGGTAATCCGTCAACAGTTTCCTAAGGTAATCATTGTTCAAGCATTCCTTTTCATGGTTCGACGTGATGAGGAAAACTTGACACAAACGCGCAGAGACAACGTCATACAACAAGTCGAACTCCAGACCGGGAAGAGGATAAACAGCCTGGTACCCAGCTAGGAGATAACCGCTGACCAATAACACGTCTTCTTCGTTGATGAAGGCAGCTATGCTATTTGCTAATTCGAACAGCAAACACGAGTGACGTATGTCACCAAAATCAACCAGTCCTGAGATTTTAAACTTGTCACTGCTCATTTCGATGAGGAGATTGTCTTTATTTACATCATTGTGGATGGTTCCCCGACGCAGAAGCGAAAGTTTAGGAGCCACCTGTGTGGCAAAAGTATCTAGTACTTCGCGGACGAGATCTTTGTTTTCCTCGCCTTCAATGGAAGTGACGTAGGATTCGAGCGAAAGAAACTTTTCCATGCTCCATCTATCCAATTTTCCACGTAATACGGGACATTGGAAATCCTAATTATAAACAAGGAGAAAATTAAATGCATGATCTTTTGTGCTCGTAAAACTGGCATATTATGTTGAAAAAAGGACCTTTCACCCTATAAATTTTTTCTGTGAAAAGAGGAACGGTCATTCCAAACGTGAGAGGACGGAAATAATAGACCTACATCTAAAACGCGTTTTTGCAGGATGTTATTACTAAAAACCGCCACCAATTCCTCAAATAATGCCTCTTTTCCGCTAAACGTCACGTGACTTGTCACATGACCTGTCAGAAGTACTAATTCTACTTAAAAATTTTCAGGACGTCAAAACCTAACTGTGTGCTAAATCTGGTTCCATTGCCATTTATACATTCAGAAATATGACTAGTTCATATAGTGTGATCGTCCGGGTGAGTGTAGTTCTGAAAAGAACTGTTGTTGGTGACTTCAAACCATTTACTGAGAAATATGACTAATAAATTATTTTCACCAGTAAAAGCCTTTGACCCAGGCCTTAAACTACATGAGAAGTGTGGTCTTGATTGACACCAATTTTCTTTAACCAATAGAAATCGTAAAATATAGATTTAGCCAAGCCTAGAAGCGGAGCTCCTGATTACAATAATTAACCATAAATGAAAATCGGATTTTTTCCCCTGGATCAGAAACTCAAAAAATAATCAGTTGTGAGCATGTGATTGTTCTGTGTGCGATTTCACGATTTTTTCTAATTACATTTTAACAAACCATACCAAATGAGTGTACCCAAGATTATAAAATAACTGCGTACGTAATATATCAGTGACGATTGTGCAAGGAATTTGTCAGAGGAAAAGTCAACAACGCGTCAGGGTTTAATTTGCGCCGAAATTTTGCCTTTGCATGTACTCCCTCCGTATCCCCCAGAGTAATAACCTGGCTTGAGCCTGCGATCCAATCAAAAACCTTGTACCTGGTCAACGGTAGACTTAAAAAAAATACACGCGACCTCGATGAGCTCTTGATCTGAGCCCGCGATGTGGTCAAGTGATACTGGTCAGCGGATACCTTCTTTTGACAGCTGTCAATTAATCATAACATGGATGTCCAATATCAAAGTCATACCCATGATAATTGTGCTACTCTCCTATTTTTCAAGGAATGGGGCTTGGCGTACGGACGTACGAACAGTCACGTGACAACCAAAATTTTTGAGATCGATAGGTTACCAAATTTTGTAAGGTATGGGGCTCCGCTCTCACGCCCTCGGCGCGCAGAAGCTCCGCTAATACTATCACGCCGAAACGAATTCAGTTTGAAGTTTAAGGTGCCTTTTTGAAAATCTCTTTATCCGCAGGCTTTGACCTTTTGTCAGTAATGAATAATTATCATGTTTATGTTGTGTGAAGGCCATGTCCGTTGAATACAAGCAGAAACACTTTACAGTCTTCCAACTTACAGCACATCTGCCGCTATGTAAAGTTTCCGATGTTCGTCCTCCTATCTTTCATTCGTTTTTTTCCTTTCGAAACAAGACAGCTACGGGGCGAAAGTAGCTTTCGTCAAAACACAAAATATGCCGTTTAAATCTTTGATAGGTGATCAAACAGTTCTTCAATATCGGCGTTATTATTTTCACACGCCCCACAACGTCGATGGAGAAGGAGTTTTCTCACAAATATCAACTTTGAAAACTGTTCCGTCAGATCAGAAATCAAATTGGCACACATGCGCAGAAGGCCCGGTGTCAAATGCCCTTTAAGGTGGGGGTACACATGAATTTAAGTGAAATTCTAGGAAGTTTAAAGAGAGATTAAAAGGATAAAAAGGGGTTTGGAACACCACCAGACAGTTGATTGCCCCCAAAAGGGCACCCCGGGTTGGTGGACAACTGTTTGGTGTACGTCTACCAATTTCTAATTTCAAATTCTAATTTTAAAACAACATCAAATCTTCAAAATTTCGTATTTCCATAATTTTATTAATCCTTTGAGAAAAACTATTTATCCCCAAATATACCCAAAGATCACCAAAAAAATTACAAAACAGCCCAAAACGTAGCTATGTGAAATGAGCAGAGAGATTTTTCACTGCTTGAAACGTCAACGAGATATTTGCATTCAAACCATAATACCCAATAAAAATATGGCCTTCATGTTAACCCCCGCCTTAAACACAGCAAGAGAGTTTACATCAACAGCGGGAGCTTTCCCGCTCTTGATGAAAACTTTCGCCCAAAAATATAGCATCGTCCCGACTAGGTGCCCTTAGGGTCTCCGAGGATGCACTCATCTTTGACCGTCACGGGTTTTACCAATGTCCATTATGCATACCTGAAAAGACTTGCTCAACCTGCCAAGAAACTGACCAATGTTGAATAAATTTTCACAGCTAAAATTCCCCAAACTCTCGGCCGTTACGCCGGGGAGAAAAGATATGAGACGAATAACACACCATTCATCTTTTACTGCAAGACTTCCGCTTTTGTCTTCCAGAATTGAGGGCCCTTCTCCAGGAGAATCATTACATAAAGGAACTCGAATGAGGCGTTTGATCTCTGAGCCGCTATCCACCGAGAACAATACTGGACAAGGGAAATTTCTTTCTCTCAAAAATGTCATTGCTTCGTTTTCAGCGTCGACAAAATCTCCATGCTCACTGTCAACTGAGTTTAATATCTTGAGGACGTATTCTCCTTGTTCCGCGATTTCTTGAGGTGTGCATAACTTGTTTCTCCGTCCTCGAACGTAGAAATTTCTGTCACTGTAGCTGCTCAATTCCTTAATCTCGCTTATTCTTTCAAAGTTGTAAAACTTCTTTACTAACTGCGCTGCAAAGTCAATGTTGACGCACGGTCTGTGAACAGATGAACTCATAATTTTAGTACGTGATATCACCACATTGAATCTCACTATCAGTGTTCACCGAACCGAAGCAAGTAGATACGTAAAATAAATATTCATCTAAACAATGATCTCCACAGATGCTCTGTACAATACATGAGCCTCACATTCATGTGAAAAAATTCTTTGTCTGGAAACATGAGTACGAGGCTAAGGATGTACAAAGCACTGCAGGGGAACCGCTATTCAAATTTAGACGGCATTTATGTAAAGGTCTACTTGGCGTGAGGGTAAAGCGGCCTTCACTCGGCAACTCGGCTTAAGTTGGCAAAATCGTGTTCGCAAACTTCAAAAAGTTGGCAAACTCGTTCCTTCACACGTCAAACTTGCGTCAAGCCACAACACACGGTAATTTGCAGTGGCACTCACGTAATACAGTGAAACAGAAGAAGAAAAGAACAGAAAGCGGTAGAGAAATAGAAAGGTTGGAGGAAACCCAGTTTGTCCGCTAGCTCCTCCATTTTCTTTTGTTTGTCTTTAGTATTTTTGTAGGCTTCAGATGAAACGTCCTGCACAGCCGGACAATTGTGAACCTCTTCGATAAATTTAAAACTGGCCTCACGTTCATCTTGACTGGCAACCGCCGTTTTGTGAAGTGCCACGCAAATAAATCACGTGAATAGAGCGCGTGTTTTTGGTTGCTTGACAGTTACCAAGACTTTTGCCAATCGTTCACACGTCAGATACGAGCCTACCAACACGAAAAAGTTGGTGAAAAAGGTGGCGAGAATAGAGGCAAGTTTATCGCCAACAGTTTGCCAACGTGCTTGCCGACTTTTTTATGCCTTTCGCACTCAACAACTTGAGTTTGCCAACACGAGTTTGCAAACTTCAGTTTACCGCGTGAAGACCGCTTAAGGGCCGGAGAAGGGGAATATCGGACCCAGGCCTTGACGGTACAGATTGCCGGAGTGCAGCGAGGGGTTCGCACAGAGCTGATATTCCTCTAATATCGTCCGAAGCAAGGCTGGTTTATAAAAGATTTATTCAGGAGTGGATTCATTACCAGATCAGTACACGACTTAATAACTGAAAAAGAGCTGTAGGATATTTACCCGATCCGATCCATTACTTGGAAAATATCAGACCAACGACAATCAACCTGATTTGCTGAGTTATTCAGTTATTGGCTTCTCATCTGTCTCGGCAATGACTGAAAAGCTTTTCAAGAGCGATGCTCAGAATGAGGCCAACTGCGAGCCTTGAGGGACTGATAATTCCTGCATATTTCGTGTCAAACGGAGGCTGCTGAGTTAATCCTTAATCAATCCTTCAAGAAAATTTTAAGAAAAAGACGACGCTTTTCAGTTTTAAATGCATGTTTGGACAGTAGGGATTTTAATTAAGACGCTTCGACGGCGACGCCGAGCACAATTAACGTGGATTAAATTATGACTTTACATTTTACCTACGAATTTCGCGATACTCTAAAGTCATTTAGTTTGTTTCGCTTTGTCAAAACTATCACGAAACTGGTCATGGAACACAGCATAAAATTCGAAATATAAATTTTAAAAATTATCCGTTGTGGTTCACGTCCTCCACACGACGCAGAATTTGGTCGTTTCACGTTGTTGTTTTACAGAGGACGGCAAGAAATGTACCAAGACTTATTATGCACGTGCACAGCCATTGTCCTGCTCATTAAACCTTTTGTTTCGCGACGTTCCCGTTACCTTTGCCGTCGCGGTTTTCTTAAACTTCCCTGTAACGTCTGTCACAGTTACAACTGGAGTGAATTTGAATATACAAGTTGAGAGAACAGTTTTGCTTTAAATCAGCAAATTAATCATGTTATTTGTCTCTTTTATTTTAATTTTTCTGCACGTTTTTTTCTGCATTTGCCTTTTGTTTTCAATTCTAGGTATTTTATTCGTGTTATGTAAGTTATTCTAGGTAACATCTATTGTACGTATACACCGACTTGTCGAAACATGTATTTAAAACTGAAAACCGTTGTCCTTTTTTTAAAATGCATTAGTAGCTTGCTGATATGTTAAAGAAGGAAATTTGGATCAGTTATAGAGAAATCTTCTGGTGGAAATTCTGGGTGGAAAAACTCTGTAAATATTAATATTTAATTTGTATGTGCTTGGAATTAATTTAGCTCAAAGAGAATGAGTTTCATCAAGTTTATGTAGTTGGTATTATTTAAATCTGGGTGGTTAGCTCGATTTAGGCGTAGCGTCCTAGCCAGGTGAAATAAGAAAATGCATTTTACCTGACCAGTTTCCTAGAATAATTTATTGCTATTGATGGTACATGTTCTGTTCCTAATTTAAAATTATATTTTCTACGAAGTAAAAACCACAGCAGACCATATTTCTTTAGTGAAGATTGCAGATGGACAATTTTAACTACGTTAATTAAATGTCTCCTTGTAACACTCGTTAAAAGGAAAAAGGTGTTATTCACTGAAAACCTTTTGGAAGTCGGTTTCCTTCAAAGGACCTCCGTACAGTAACACGTACCTTGCCACTTTTTGATTTCTGTTATTAGAACTAATATAATAATCATTTAAATACTAAACTACGGTAAAGGTGTAGCCAGTAAGACCGCCTTTCTTCTCCAATAAACTAGCCCGAGTTGTTTTTTGAGAGGGAATGCACAACAATCTCTGTTTGAGTTTTTCTGTGCATTGCTGTAACTTGTGTTTTAATTTAATTTTTTAGAGGCAATTCTTGTAATTTTTATACGCTCTCGCTGTTTTAATTGGCCAGACTCTCTTGGAATGATATAGAAAATATAACATGAAAAGGATTTCGACTCTGGTACTCGGTCGAAGGAGAATATGGTAATGATTCTCATGCGCAAGCGTAGTGCTGCTTAGCGGGGACTGCGCAAAACCTTACGTAAGCCTAGATTTCGTGGTATGATTGTCAGTTTGATGCTTGATTGACAGTTTTCACCAGGTCAACGTAAAAGAGCGAGAGCAGAATCTTAGGTTCCGAAGTGTAAGAGTTGTAAGAGGTAACGTTGCTGTAAAGTCAATAACGAAGAAGCATAAAAAGAAGACAGATCGAGTCGTCCATTTGTAGAAGAGGTCGTTTCTCCCCCACGATCGTTTCTTTTACAACTGCGAGCTTTGAGGGACAAATAATCCGGCCGTGTGTATTTTCGCGTCAAACGGAGCCTCAGTTATTGCGAGCTTATGTCAATCAATCATCATTCACTGAGAAATTCACGAGTTTCCTCATGGAGCAGTTTGAGTCTGTATCTGCATTGTACGTACGTTAATAATAAAAAATTGCGAAATGACACGTACCTTGACAATCTCTTGCTCGTACATACAATTTCATGCGAAAATGTTATTAGCATCGAACATACGACTAGTGCTGTTTTTAACGTTTTATTTTTTTTGGAGGGGGGGAGGTTAGTTTGGCCGTTTTCTGAAAGAGAGAATTCTATACGGTTTAGTTAAAAACATACTGAATTGTGTTGTTATTACATTTTTACCGCACAAAATTACATACTCTTTTCAAAATCTCGGCCTTGAGCGGTTATTCTTAAAATATCCTTAAACTTTCGCAAATTTCAACCCCGATATTCCTATAAAATATAGCATTCCTCTAAAAAAAGAGTGTAAATATTCTGTGTGGGACGTGAACAAGAGACTATGATATAGTCTTCTGGACGTTAACCAAAATTTAACCAAGTAATGGCACGATGCGGGATTGAAAAGCCTGTGTTGGAACCAGGAAAAAAGGCTGGAAAGACGTTTATTCGAATTGCATGTCCAATTTAGTCCAGTCCGGGTAGTCTGGAGCCTAAATTCACAGGATATCGCCTAATTTGACTGTATTTCATTGATGGGTATCGCGGGCTCATTTCCAGTGGCTGGTAATCGAGCATACTAACAGCGGACCATTATTGTTTGACTGGAGAAGTGGGGGGGGGGGGGGGGAGGTTTGGTGGTTGGGCAATTTTCTGGGGGCATGAATCATATTTGAGTTGCACATGAGTTTTTTTGATGGGCAATAGCTTGTGTAACATCAAAAAACATAGTAATGATAGCAAGAAGCACTTGCTCCATTTTTTACCCCTTGGCTCCCCTTACACGATTCTTTTCAGCATTTTTTGCTGTGCAGGATTTTGTTTTGGAAATTACCCAACGCCCCCTCTCCCTGCCCCTAAAAAGAAAGGGCCCGTCCCTAAAGCATGCTAAAGCACCCCTGCTTCGTCGATTTTTTGCTCTCGCTCCAATTTAAGCGCGGCCAGAATGAGGAAAAGCTCTTCCAGTATGGGAACACTTGCTACGCAGGCTTTCTGTAGATACGCATCTCCTTTGAGGTGTTTTGCTTACTGTTATCACGTGGAGGAAATTAAAAGTGCTAGCGGTAGCCCTCTGTCACGTAAGAAGAACCAACTTCCTTCACAGCCGATGCACACTTGTACTTATAAAAGCAAGAATGGCTGCTTGTAGGATTCACAAAAAATTCATCACTATTTCAAGCCCAGGGTTCTTAAATAAAATACCCCTATTTGAGACCCAAACGATCAAAAGATTACAATACGGTAAATCAGTCGAATTAGCGCCGAGGCGCTTATTTCAAATTTAGGAGACGACGGGGGCGCTTTTTCGAGGGGGCGCTTATTTAATTTTTCCCAAATCGTGGCCTGATATGATCATCATCTGCGCCTATAAACAACATAAGCTTTTTATCGATATAAAAAGCTGATCCTAAAGTTTAAATCGCGGCACCGCGTGTTCACACACTGAAACAATATACAAATCTAGAGCCACGTGACGAAAACTATAAATCCTCAACCTTTGTTGTCTCATTACTCGGTCCAAAAAATGGGGGGGGGGGGAGGGGAGGGGAGGTAGGCGCTTATTTTAAATTTCGGCCGATAGGAGGTGCGCCTATTTGAAGGTGACGCTTATTCGACGGGAGGCGCTAATCCGAGGATTTATGGTATTTTAGAAACAAGCCACATCAGCCTTGGCTGGTTTTCATTCGGGTCTTCTGTCCTGTTGGAATCGGAATTTGAAGATGTTGGTTTTTGTACACGGAGAGAGGAAAACCGGAGAAACCGGAGAGAAACCCTCGGAGCAAGGCGAGTATTGAACCAACAACAAACTCCACCCACATATGGCACCAGGCCGGAATCGAACCCTGACCTTACTGGTGGGTGGCGAGCTCTAGCAGCTCTAATGGAATGTCCCCACCCCTCCCGGGTTAGTTCCGGGTTGTGGTTTGTCAATTACGCCATAAAAATACGACTTTCGAACGGAAATATTTACTCGAAATAGTTGGAACCGAGTCAACGAGTTGACACACGGATAAAATTTCGCGCTGCGCTAAAGAATTTCCGGTAAACATAAAGAAAATAGAAATGTCGTTCCTACTCAGTGGAAGTTCTAAAGGCAAAACATCCTCGCTCGACAACTGGACGACCATAAGAATTCGATCCTGGGCCTCCTTACCTATGAGCGCTCCCTTCCAATGTGGTTTTGTTACAAGCGCCGCGATTCCATCAATCAGCCTGGCCTGTACCAAAAAGCGACCCCTTCAATTCTACCTAAGCCTATCTTGTTTTATTTCAATTACAGAGCCAACAGAGCGCACTGAGATAATCCGTCCGTCTTTCATCTTCTTCAGGACATCATTCCTTGAAACGAAAGATCCTTCTTTAAACACGTTAATGTCAAAAATAAGTAAGCGCCCCGTAATTTGCCCCCTTCCTATCTATTTTAGCAACAATTTCACTTCACATTGGGTGGTCTATCTGACAAACACCAGATCTTGACGTCATAGGAAATGTTTCCAATCAAAACATTCCGCGGGCGCCATATTGGCGGGAATAGGCCACCCAGACGACTTCCGGAATGCAGGTGTTAAAAGTAATATAGAAGACAATAAATACCACAAATTCGATTTTTATTTTCCTTCCTTTACTTTTCTCGCCATCTTTCTCTAAAGGTTATGTTAAAATAGTTTGAGCTGCACGAGTGAACTTGAGAGAGATTCTTGCAAATGATACTTTATTGTACGTATGAAATTTGGCCAAGACAAGGCGGCATAATATGGCGTTATGTAATATTCAACTGCCTGATAGTTTTATACACAGCTGCCTGGAAGGTTACAAACTTCTCCATCTGTAGTAAGGTCAGTCGATTTCGTTACGTTCGCCACATTCTCAACCTCTTCTTTGATCGCTGGGAGACTCCACATGCTCTCGCTTTCTCTTCGAGGTGACCAGGCCATGTCGAAAGAATTCACAGAACCCTGAGAGGCCGATCTATTTCTGGGACATACTTGAGTTGGAATTACAAAGCCAGCGTCGCTCGCTGGACGAACCCTGTTCTGATTTCCGCAAAACAACGAGGCAAGAAGCCTTTTGATGTTCCTTCTGATCGCTTTTATGTGAAATCCATAAATAACAGGATAAAAAAGACTGCTTGAATAAGAAACCATAACAAACGCAGTCTGCAGTTCATATCGTACACACATTTTTTCCGATTCTAAAAGAATCGCTATGACGTAGGGTAGCCAACAAAATATGACGGTACCAAGAACGAGAAATGTTGTGCGTAAAGCCTTAGCACCGCTGAATGCGCTTGAGTTCGACGCTATAGAGCTACGATTTGTCCGCGGACCCATGATCGACGCGGGCAATGCGGCCAGTTGTCCGACTCTTGCTTGTCGTCGTGCTGCTTTAACAATATGATAATACGCGTATAACATGACCAGTAAAGGTATAAAAAGTGTTAGACTATAAAGTTTCGTATAACCCTGGCTCATGTTGTCGCTCCAAACAACGGTACACGATACCTTCGCGGGTTGATAACCATATTTTCCCCAGCCGAAGAGTGGAAGCGAAGCTAAGAACAGACTTGCTCCCCAAGTACACACGGTGAAAAAGCACGTACAACAAGGAGACATCCTGTTAGCGTAATTTAGCGGGTTGACTATGCAGTGATACCGATCAATACTCAAAAACATGACCGTACCCAAAGATGTCGCGGAGAAAATCACAGTGAGAAATCCGCTCGCTTGACACCAATTGTCGCCAAAGATCCATTTCTGCTTGACACTCGAAGCGAAAACGAACGGCAAAACAGTGAACGAGAGGAGAAAACTGGATGCGCTCAAGTTCAGAAGAAGCTTGCTGGAAGAATGCGACAACAACTCGGGTTTTTTCGAGAGGACATATCCTACCAAAGCATTGCAGATCAAAGACGACACCGAAAGAAGCAGGAAGGCTGTGGATTGAATCCCAACGATAGTTCCAGGCAAAGACGGCATGTCTGTTGCTCCATCGTTACAACTTGCATTTAAATCGCCACTCATACCTCTGTTCTGTTATTCGGCTAAGCTCACGGCACATGCAATGAAGTCGTGAAATTTAATATAATGTTTTCCCCACAGATATGACCCTGGGCCAGAGGCCGAAAAAAAACGTGGATTTACGGTGTGATGACAAAGGTGTTAGATAACATCGTTGTTACAAATTAACAGAAATCAATCAGAAGTAGTCATTTGTGGTTTTCTGAAAGGAGACACCTCCGAATATTAATTTACACTCGCAACTTTATAGGTCCGACTGTTGAGCTTCCCCGAGGTAAGAAAACATCACAAAAACAAAAAAAAGTACCCTCTCCAGCTAAAAACGTATTACGCCACACAGCTGGTAAACAATTTCTCTGAGGTGGGCCGATTGGAAAAATAAATGATAGCGTTTTCTCCACCGACTCACCCGGTAAGATGAAACGGAAAGCGCCCATTTCCCAGCCAGCGGTGAGATAAGCCAGATATGTTCTTGTGTCACACCGTGGTGGTCCGTGCAGATATGAAGATTCGTGGTGGTTTGGGTCACTCGACCCAGCCGATTTTCTGTATTTAGGTTATAAGAAGATCATCTCTTCTTTTGTTCTCAACAGAAATTAGTTTATGAGGTGTGTGGTTCGTGACTTGACCCTTTTCAGATTGGACTTTTTTGGGGGGAGGGGAAGGGGGAGAGGTGGGTGGTTATGCCACAACAGTCTCAGTTGAAATAAAATGAGAATTTTAATCCTCATTTTCTTCCCTTTTTCCCGAATAAAAACGTGCAATGTTTTCCTCATCATTGACCTGAGGGAAGAGGTTTTCTTAATTTTTTATTTCAATTGGAAATAAACCGCCCACCCCCCCGAATCAACTGTTGAAACCCGTACTAAAACCAAAACGCGTCATTTTTTTCATCATTGAAATGGGGGAGGGGTGGTTTTAATTTTTCATGCCTAGAATTGACCATTATTATTGCAGGTCTGATATTTATAACACGTCCAAAAATATCTTTCTTTGAGTACCGCAACGCCATATGACGTAGAAATTTCGTCATTATTGTCGAACAGCCGCCATCTCCATGTGCATCTAATTTACTAGACAATCGTTCCACCAGCCTGTTGTCTGTTGTCCTACTTTCTGCTGCTACACCGTGCGGACGAGACCCAAACAGGTTGAAACAGCTGTCCACGGTTACATTTCTTGACTTTCAGTTTCGACTCTATCATGTCGTTGTCCTGCGATCTTACCTTCTACGTAGTAATCATCAGCCTTGCTTCATTGTTTTAATAATATATCTCCAGAAACACAGATTGACTTGGATTTCGTGATTTTTACAAAACGTCAGAAAACTGTCAAAATTGGTAATCGGCCTTTTCTATGGTTCGATTGCAATCGCTATGCACTGGGAATTGAAGAAAAGAATTAAAAAGTCGCGAATCAAAAAAAAAAAAAAAAAAAACAATCCTTCAACTCTCCCAACCTCGTTCGCATGGTCTTTCCAAGATGGCTGACACTGGGAACGAGGTTACCTGTGCTGAATCAGCGGACTGTCAGCGGTGATAGCAAAAAATGCGGGAATACTTTTACAAACACCGGTGACAAAATACAAGAAATCTCGTGAAATTCTGAAAATGTAGTACACTAAGTCGTCAATTTCAGCCGTCAGAAGTCACTAATGGCGCTTTCTAGTCCAGAATCACCAGTTCCCCAGCGCCGGATCTTTATTAACCGTGTTGAAAATCCAAGCGAGGAACATGAAGAACTCAACAAAATGGCGCACGGTGTTATCGCAGAGAGTCGAAGGTAACCTTGGGGGAAAACCGGTGAACTTTTCAAAGCAGTTGTTTGGGTTTCATTGTGCAAATTAGTGGAATTCTAACGTATGCACGATGAAATTTGAAGGCTAATCAAAGGAAGTTTTCAGCCAATGGGGCAATTTTGGGGTGGGTTGTGGCCGGGGGGAGATAGTTTGGGTGTCTAAATGACTAACACCTAAGACCCCCTCTGAATCTAAAAATTTAGGACCTAAGACCCCCTCCGAATCTCTTAGGTCTTAGGTCGTAGATCTTAGGTCTAAGGTCTTAGTTTTTGAGATACCCAGATAATTTAGTGGTAAGCTGCAGTGACAATCATAAGCTTAAGTTTATATTAGTTGAGGAGTCCTTAATTGATGTACCTTTAACGAGTACAGGAGACATTGCAAGATTTCTTATGCACTGCTGTACAAATTAGGGTGATCACCAATACCATGGGGACAGAGGGGTAGGGTCAGGGACAAAGGTGGAAATTTAGGAGGCATTGTAAACACTATGATGTAACATTGGTCCTTTTTCAAGTGAGTTTTGAATCATAGTACTCAATAAAAAAATTTCTTATCAACAGATCACACTCACACAAACCTCTCTTCTGTTTGCATTAGGCTTTGTACAAAAGGCATCCCAGGTCAATGTTCCCGTCTGGCCTGTTTTGGGCACATACTCAGGTTTCATATTAATATTTTGGATTAAGTAAATTTTTATTGACAGTTACTTTAACAATAATTAGTCTGGGGTGGAACAATGATTTGGCAATCGTAACAGAACATCTTACTTTCCCAAACCATTTTCAGCAGTTTCAACAATCAACCTTTATGTTACAAATGGTTAGTTCATTTTTTCATGTTTGATTTTATTTGCAGTGAAGATGTCTTTTCCAGCTATGTATGCTATTCTCTACACCAAAAGAATATTCAACGTCATCCAGGAGACATTGTAGAGGCTGGATGTCTGGCAGTAAGTTATTAGTAGTAAATTATAGTTAGTGATTCATCACCAGACTCCCAGAGTGTGCCTGAGCTTTTTGGAAGCACTAATGGACCATTGTGTTTTTCCTGTCCAAGGGGAGTACTGTTTCTCCAGATAAGCTATAATTTTTGGGTAGATTGGACCAAAGTGATACTTAATTGGCCACTTATGCTTATTTATAAAACACTATCTGCTCTTCAGGCTCAACAGTTACCAGCAGCCAAATATGCATTGTTTGAGTCACTTCCACAAGATTTGGTAGAGACAGGTGGGACTTCAGTTGTAATAATCATTAGCATTGTCTTCTCCTCCTTCTCTCTTTTCCCTCTCTTCTCCCTTAGGCACCACTTCCTCCCCATTAGCCACCTCTTCCTCCCCCTTAGCACTTCCTCCTCCGCATTAGGTGCCTCCTTCTCCCCCTTAGCACCTCTTCCTCCCTCTTAGGCACCTCGTCCTCCCTCTTAGGCACCCCTTCCTCCCTCTTAGATACCTCTTCCTCCCTCTTAGATACCTCCTCCTCCTCCTCCTCCTCCCCCCTTAGCACCTCCTCCTCTCTCTTAGGCACCTCTTCCTTCCCCTTAGATAGCTCCTTCTCCCCTCTTTGGTACCTCCCCCTTCCCCTTAAGCACCTCTTCTTCCCCTTTAGGCTAACAAATATGGCACAAGGAAATTTCACTGGAAATTATTTAAGCATATTTGATTACTGGTATATTGCAACAAGTGAAATTGTAATTATTTACAACACTAACTCCAACACAAATAGAATCACATACAGGCTACTATTTACATGAAAAAATCTATAAATTTAATGCGATTAAAGGCATCAAATGTACTCAGACACATAATCTTTGGTTATTCCTTGTAATAAGTTATTTATGCATATCATTCTTTCAGGTAAACTGAGTGATCTACAGCTGGAAGGAGTTTTATATGCTGTAAGTTGATCATGAGTTCCAGGAGATATCGATAGTACCCCAAGGATAATCTTGACAGGGAGGAAGGGACTTTCCTAAAGCCAAAGTTTTTAAAGAAAAGTATGAAGCTAGGCCAGGATTTTCAGAGGAGTAATAGGGCTGAAACCAAAAACATTCTGTGAGATGGCCAAAGATATTTTCTGTATTATGTATCACAGTGCATATTCATGGCAAATTATCCTTTCAAAAGTAAACCAGTAACAGTTTTCCTTAAGAATTTTTTTTCTTCCAGCTCTGTGTTCATCCTTGTTTCACATGGTATATTTCTGTCATTACTGATTTAATCATTGTTAGTAGTCATATTGGTTTCCCTGACGTTTTCTTTTCTAGTGTCAGAGACATCAGATTGTGCTTGCCAGTGGACAGAGGGCAGGGTTCTTTATTGGAGATGGTGCTGGTGTTGGGAAGGGGAGGCAGGTAAGATACTGACAAATGTCAAAACTAGCTAGAAATGTGAAAACCATACACCTTATCACTGTAAGTGGTTTGACGTACACTGTATAATACACATTAAATGCAGGTTGCAATTGTACCAACCACATAAGGTGAATGTGAATGACCCAAAGAGTGGCTCATGTTTTTTTTGTTCTCTTTCAAGACAGTAGACCTAAAAATTATCCATGGTAAAATGTGGTAAAAGTGGAATATTAATAAAATGAGTTATCAAACAAAGACATGCCAAATTATTCTTACTAATGTCTAATGACATTTTATGGTGTCATGAAATTATCTTTGGTCCATAAGAGTGTAAACCATAGAAAATGTGGCTATTAAAAAATAGAACTCTGAAACTTTGTGTTAACTAATTATAGAAGGCAGATCAATGATAAATCAAGTGGATGCATATCTACATGAAGGATTGCTTTATTTCTACTTGAAGCTGATGAGTTCTTTGGAAATTGTATCCCAGATGTCTGTAATTACATGTTTCAAGGTTTTGCATTTAATTGGAAAAGTCAAAATGTTCTCAAGTTTTCTGAAAACTTGCCTTGGTTCAGCATGCTACAGGCAACCAATATTTATGCTGGCCATTTTCATGGTCTATACTCTCACTGATTACTTTCAATGAGTGTACAAGAGTAATTGTGAAATGCCATCTTGACACTCCTTTAAATAACAGTTTCTCCTTGTCTTGATATATTGTCAGACTTGAATGCCTTCAGGATTATATTTTAAGGTAAAATTGGATGCTGATGAGAGCGACACTTCATTGAATCTCTCTGACATTGCCCTTCACAATTGACCTAGGATGGAAAAAATGGTCATGATAAATCAATTTTTTTAAATCAATTTCCATTCTAGATTTCTGGAATAATATTGGACAACTTTGCCCGTGGAAGGTGCAAACATGTGTGGTTTAGTATTTCAGCTGACCTCAGACTAGATGCACAAAGGTTTGTCTTAATAATAATAATAATAATAAATAATAATAATAATAAATTATAATAATAAATTATAATAATAAATTATAATAGAAATAATGGTTTATTAGCAAATCCGAGTGAGTTGGCTCTTCTGATGTGGCTAAATATAATTTAGGCAACGTTAAAATCGAGACAATGCGGGCAGCGGTCTTCATCATGGTGGCTCATCTCAGGCACAAGTGGCGGGGCCTAACCTTTGCACAGGTCTGGTTTCTGAGATTCATTGTGCATTCACTTTTGTTGGCATTTGTAAAGCCCTTTGTGCTGTTTTGTGCCTCCCTTCCCCTCCCCTTATGGTATCAATTCATCTCCACTGAATTCTCGTTCAGTGTGATGGTGCCCGATGGTGGTTGCCACTCACAGGGTTGCCATGGATACTTTGGTGCTTGGCTCCTACGCTCTCGGTCCCACCATCCTTCTAGGTGCCAACCCCCAACCTCATCTATTGTTAAACAGTTTAATGCTAATATATGCTAAAAAAATACAACTTTTTTTGTCTAGCTTACCATAAAAGACTATATAAATTGACTATAAATTGTCACCTTTCTCTTAGCCTTCTCATGGCAGCCAGCCATGTTGGATTCTCATTTGCCTGGCTTGTATATTGGAGTCATTGTAAAGAAGTTGTCACATCAAGTGTTCTTGACGAAGATTCTCCTAGCTCTATCTTTGAAACTTTAACCACTCATCTTTAAAATCAAAAGTTGTTTTCAGTTTTTCAGGATTCTTTCCAAGGTTAAAACTGATTTTTACAACCAACATTTCAGCAAGTTTGTCTTACCTTCTTCAGGAATTGAGAAAAATAAAAGATCTTTATCTTGACTTTTTAATTTTCTCAATATTTTCTGAAGTCAAACTGGCCAAAAATGTCACTTTTAAAAACCAGTTTTAACCTTGGAAAGAATCCCCCAAAAAACAGAGAGCAACTTTTGATCCTCCTATAGCTAGTTAGGGGATAGCCTAATTGGACACAATCGATATTATTATTAAAACATCCTTAGTTATTTTCAGAGATTTACATGACATTGGTTGCTATGCAAAAGTGATTGATGGTTGCCAGCAGCTTGACAAGGAGACAAGGTAAATAAGTACTCCAAAGGAACATTTTACAGACTTCCTTTTCTCTTTTTCCGATTTCATTTATTTTCTCCTTCCTTCCATATTTTGAACTCTACTCTAGCCAATTAGTTTAAGAGTTACTTTTTGATTTCGGACTATTCTCTCATTTCTAAAGGGTAGTAATGTGCTGTTCCAGCCCCACTGAAGGTTTTTTTGGCTTGAACAAAAATATGTACAGTAAACAATGCACAAGTAAAGTTTGCTTTATTTTCAGAAATTTGTGAATTTTGAACATTGTCAGCAATGAAGGGTATTGATATTATATTTTTTTTCAGAGTATTTGGTTTGCCTGCTGACTTCAAAGAAGGGGTAGTTTTTAGTACATACGCCACTTTAGTATCATCTGTCCAAAAAGGTACATATCAATTTATTATTATCCCTTTGGTGTCCCATCTTAGTAAAGTACTATGTTTAGGTTTCCTTCAATTTAACTCGCCTAACTAGATCCCTTAATAATTATTATGGCCAGAGACGACATTGGAGTAATTAGGGAAAATTGACATGTTGACCTTAGTTCAGTGAACTCAGATTTGCCAAATGAATGTTGTCCTTTTTTACCAGGCACTAATCGTCAAAGCAGACTGCAGCAGTTGATCGACTGGTGTGGCGGAGAGCAGTTCAATGGCTGCCTAATATTTGACGAGTGTCATAAGGCAAAGCATTTTGTACCAGTAAGTGACTTACTTATGTTTTCCGTTGCTGTAAAGCATCTAAGATATGTTATTTTGATAAATTTCTTATTACACATCAGTGTTGTTGAACTGAGTTACATACCTATCTGGATTAACCAAGTTACCAATGTGGTGGCTGTTGATTAAAGCTGCAAGATTTTATCCTTGGTCTTTTTGGTCTACAAACATCTTGTGAAAATACCAGTCTCCTTGCATACCAGTTACATGTAACTGGCACCCAATTATCATGATAAAAATGTAAATTTTGTCATGGTTTTTCAATTTTGTCTTCACTGAACCAACAACAAAGCTTCACTTTTTTGAAAATAATGTGAATGAAGTATTCAAAATTTTTGAAAATTTTATTTCATTCTTACTTCACTTTTTGTGTTGTGCTATTTTTAATTAAGGGCAAAGAGGAAACAAGTACAAAAGTTGCCCTTGCTGTCACAACGCTACAAAGGTAATATTTAAATTGAAGAGGTAAATTTTGTAATGATTCCCTATTATGTTTTGAAAGGGGCTTTTTTGGTTGGAATGTACTTATCTCTGGAAAGGGTTTGAGAATCATCTCATTATTACTTGCCCGTTAGACACAAACTTAGTTGTCTCTGCCAATCTGCTCATTAAAACATGACCTCAAGTTATAAGTCACTTGACATGTAAGGCTAAGTAATAATAATAATGATAATAAGTAAGTGTTCAGACAAATTATTTGCAGAGAGCTTTTTTGACGCGTAGTCGTAGAACACAACACTTTAATCCAGGTCATCTCATGATTGTGTACAACTTTCAAATTACAGACATTTCCACCATTTGTGTTGTCTTGAATTGATATATGCCTACAGTAAAAACTGAACAAAGAAAAGTACCTAAATTAACAACACATTGGGGTAAAGGGAAATTGTAAACCTCATACTTACATATTCTGTGCGATAAATGGGGGGAAAAGTACAAAAACTGTTACAAACAAACATAGAAATCGCAGTCCCTGACATGAAACTACTTTTCAGACAAAATCCGTGTTAAAAGGTGAACTGATCAACATGACATGAGTGTGGGACGAGGAAAAAATCTGAGTCCCCGGGGCACTCAGATTTTTTCTTTGTTCCGTGCTCATGTCATGTTAATCAGTTCACTTTTCACATTTCATTACCAAGCTTAAAACTCACCATCTTTGTTCACTTATCACAAAAACCATATTCTACCGAGCCACATGACCTAATCAATATCAGTTTGTTCATTTGGCCACTTGTTGGCCCCAGCAGTAAGGTGTCCAGTCTGATATTCAGTATCTCAACTTTGTAGGATCCTTCCAAAAGCTCGTGTTGTGTACTGCAGTGCAACTGGCGTAACGGATGTTAAAAATATGGTAAATAAATATAGTTTTAAGTATACATGTAAGTTCATTTTAGATGACAAAATTTGTAAAGAAATGGCTGCGTTTCAATTCTTACGTGATTGCTTGTCATCGTTTTGAAGATAGTATTGGGCAGAATATTTAGCCAACTATGGGTGTTGTTTTTTTTGTTCCTAAATACTCCTAGTACTTCATGCTACGAAAATGGAGACAAGTGCCAGCCCGATGTGCCACTAGGCTGGTATGTCTAGACTATACCTAGGTTTGATTCTTCTTTTTCCTCAGGCATTCATGGAGCGACTTGGTCTGTGGGGAGATGGGACGGCATTCAAGTCATTTGATTCTTTTCTAACCAGCATCAGTAAGAGAGGACTCGGTAAGATTTTAATTTGCGGTTTTGTTGTCTAGCCTGTAGATTCGTAACCTAAGTGCTACATGTATGTAACATGAGCCAAGTGAAAGTAACATACTCGACAATTTGGATCCAGACCTGCACATTTGGTGTTCAATGTGCATTGGACCACTGACCCACCCAAAATATAACTTTGCTCTGTATTAGCTTTTTGAATTTGAAGTAGTCTCTTTTGAGGGTCCAGGTTACGTCTCAAGGGGGCCAGTTTGCTGAACCCTGACTGGGTTCATTGTTTTATGTTCTTGGCCATGACATGTTATTATCAAAGCGCCTTTCTTCACCCAGGTGTACAAATGGATGGCAGCAAATTTAGTGCTGGGGTAACCCTTTGATGGACTAGCATCGCATCCAGGGGGAATAGAAGTACTGCTAGTTGCTTAATGATTTGAAAAGCTCAATAAGCTCTGGCAGTGTGGACCACATGGCCTGATGGAGACTTTACCTACTCTTAACTTATGCAACCAACCTACATGTACCTCAGGCTCTTCACTTTAAGTGGAGCATAGCCCATCAACAACTCTCCTCCATTTCACTCAACTCTGGGCTGCCCTTTCTGCCTCGGACCAGGTGGTGCCACTTCTCTTTAGTTCTGACTCAGTGTCACACCTCCAGCTACGTCTGAGCCAGCCCCTCTTCCTCTTCCCCCATGGGTTCGGCGGGGTCCAAGTCAGTGCCAGGGGAGTGATGTTTATTTATGCAACAGTGGGGACAAAATCAAAACCGATCAGTGAACCTTCATTTGCAGAAATGCACATGTACCATACTACATGTATATTATGAACACTTTCATGTCCATTTCATTAATCTTTATATTTTAGGTGCTGCTGAAATGTTAGCTATGGAGATGAAGGCATCTGGAATGTATGTCTCTAGAGGACTTAGCTTCAGACAAGCTGAGGTATAAGAATATTATTGCACTGAATGTTATGAAACTGGATATCTGCTCAAATACTGGCCATAAAATGAAAACAAAACAAAACAAAAGTTTATTTGATATTCATGGTGTCTATGTTACCTTAGCTTGGTAATTTTTCAAGTTTTACATTTGGGTTAAGCAATATAATTTGTACAAATCCTCAGCTATTTTACAGTGTATAGTAATAGATGTACAGCAGGGGTTTCATTGAAGGCAGGACACCAGGCAAATGAAGTGGCTGTGAGGATGATTTTGCCTGACTGGTTTGACATGCTAGAGAAAAGTTTTTCTTATAAAGAAGTTATTTTCAAAAAGTTTGGCTGCCTTTGAAAACCAGTTGCCCTCTTGCTGAAAACAGTAATGAAAGCCCTGTTAACAATTGAGCCTTGGTACTTCAAACTCTGATAGGAAGAGAAAATCAGTTTCAAACAGCAGCGGTTCAAAATAAGCAGGTCAATTTTGAATATGAAAAAATAATCAATAATAATTAATTCACCATAAACAGAATGGAATGAAATATTTTATTGACCAAGAGTAGGAAAGGAACATCCTATAGACAAGACTAAAGCATGGTGAAAAGATCAAATTTCCATATCCCAGCTTTAATTTTGTGACATAATGATTGTTTTTGTTTTTTCAACTTTGTTTTGGAAGCTTGAAAGTTAGTTCGAAATAGCCAAATTTGATACTAAGCTTAAATGACTGTAAAAGTAAATCGCAGGGAAATGGATCTAAGTTTGAAGTAAGTTAGGGAAGTTTGAATTATCTGAGTTCAAATCAGCTATGTCCAAGGTTTATTATTTTGTGCCTCATGTTGTATCTATGTTTTTCATATTTTTTTCTTCAGTTTGTTAATGTAGAGGCTCCTTTAACAGCAGATCAGATTAAAGTTTATGACACAGCAGTTCATGTTTGGTAAGCATGCAGCAATCAGTTTCTGTTTTCTCATTACTATCTGATAACAACTCAAAGGAGGTAGGCTTTGAGAATGAAGGACCTGACCATATTCTCAAATCCTAGTGGGATGTCAGCTTTTCTTTTTGTAGTAAGTCATGTTGTCATTCTCTTTCCAATCCAAGGAGTGAGTTAAAGAAGTCACTTGAATATGCCATTGGTCGAACTACAACTTCCACACCAAGAGTATGGTCAGTGTTCTGGTCCAGTCATCAGAGGTTCTTCAAACAACTCTGGTGAGTATTGGTGCCCCCACAGTTGGTGCACTCAACTTTGTATCAAGTGGTTAGGGTTCAAGCCCTGGACGGGGACTCATGTTTTGTTCTTGGGCAAGACACTTTCCTCTCACAGTGCCTCTCTCCACCCAAGTGTATAAATGGTTACTGGCAGATTTAATGCTGGGGGTAACCTTGGGATGGACTAGCATTCCATCCAGGGGGGAAGTAGAAATACTCCTAGTCCTTCTTGCTACAGAAACCAGAGAATAGCACCGGCCTGATGGGCTGCTTGGCAAGCATGCTGACTTTACTTTACCTCTCCTATGCGTAACAGTATAAGTATACTCTAAGAGTATGATCCAGACAGTTAGTTTTAAATTTGTGTTGGGTTGCCAACCATACACTGTAAGTGAGTGTGGGGAAGGGGTGGAGTTGGGGTCTTTTAGAATAGAGAGATGTGGGCTTTTGTTCAAAGAAAAATTTGTCTTTAAGTGCATATAGCTGAAACATATTTCATTTCCTTTTTTGATCTATTGCACAGTATGAGTATGAAAGTACCTACTATTGTACAGGAGGCCCAGCAAGCGCTACAGGATGGCTACTGTGTAGTGATTGGTCTGCAGTCCACTGGAGAGGTTGGTTTAGCTTGTTTGGAAAAGAACTGAACAAACCCAGCTCAAGAAAATGATTACAGAAATAATTGTTTCAGTTAAATTCCGATTTCTTGAATACTCCTGATAACTCAAACCAGAAGTTGTTTTCCTCCCGACCCTTGAGTCTAACTTCTCGATTTTTCAACCAATTTTCGATTCCCTTGGAGGTTCGAGAAAGTGGGATTCACTGTATGTTCAGTTCTGGTGTTTTTTGATGAACAAGCTAACAACCATCATTCTTCATTAAATAAATTACAATATTTAGAGAGCAAGCCACATCAGCCTTAGCTGGTTTTCATGCAGGTCCTCTCTCCTGGTCCAATTGGAATTTGGACATGTTGGTTTTTGTGGAGGGAGGAAAACTGGAGAACCCGGAGAAAAACCTTCGAAGCAAGGCGAGAACCAACAACAAACTCAACCCACATATGGCACCAGGGGCACCTCGAGGGGGCACCTCGAGGGTCCTGAAAAGTTTTCACACCCGAAAAGCCATAGCAAAATCTCAAACTTTATGACGTCAGAGCTGTTTTTTGGACATTCTTAATATAAACAGAGGCACTTTTCATAAAAGAAGTTTCAGGCGTATACACCCTCTGTCTTTAATACCGATGAACAAAAACTGGCTTTGCAGGGCCCGAAAAGTTTCTGGGGCTTTCGAGAAATGGGCCCCAGGCCTGAATTGAACCCAGGCCACATTGGTGGAAGGCGAGCACCTGTGCGCCATCCCTGCTTCCCTCAGTATTCCTTCTGCCCTCAGTATTTCTACTTTTTGTGTGCACAAGTTAACTGCCAATTCTATATCACGGCTAAGAACTGTCTTACGTTTTTTTTTTTTTTTTACAGTTTTGATTTATTTTCATCTCATTGTGTTTTGTGTTGTGTTTTTTTTTCTAGGCGAGTTTAGAAAGTGAAATAACACGGTGCGGTGGAGTATTGAATGGTTTTATTTCCAGCACAGAAGAAATCCTCTCTCGGTTTATCACACAATATTTTCCAACTCAGATAATCAAATCGGTAAGTTGTTCCATGTTCTAAAACATTTGAATTCAACCAACATTGAGTTGATTTTATTATTCCACTATTACGCCATTATTAGGTCAGGAGAACGCGCAAAATATGAGCCCGCATTGCAGTGTAGAGTCCCGTTTCCCTTTTCTATTATTATTTTTGTCGTGTATGTACCAAGGGTAGGAGAATTTGATTGCCAGTATATAACTTTGAGGTGGGTCATTTCAAACATATTTTGGCCCAGGAGATGGGAATTAGTCCCAACTAAAAATTCAAAATATAAAATTCCCGGGGGAGACGGGGATTGCCCAGGAGAGATGTTGAAGTTTTGAATTGACTGGTGCATTATGTTCAGTTGACCGCCTACGTATTCATGGACGTTCTCTACACTGTGGGTACTCACTTGTACATCAATTTTAGTAACCATGCTGCCAAAGTTGACTTGACCATTTTGTTGTTGTTGTTGTTGTTTAGAATGGCGATGTAGTTGAAGATCAGTGGAGCATCCAAGCAAAGAATCTTCTGTTAACGTTTGTCAGGAAAATTAATCTTCCAATTAGGTTTGTACTGACATGTTCAGCCTGGCATATACAGAGCTTTTACCATCTAAGCTACAAAGGGCGCTGTTTCCATCTCACCGTAGAAAGATTTTCCACAACATTTTGCAGTGCTTTGCGATTTGAAAGAACAGTAAAAGAAACGTGTACAATTTGAAAAGTGAATACAGTATAACATTACAATTAACAGGAAAATTAGATATTTTTTGGTAAATAGTAAAAATGTGTTGAGAATTTGAGGTAGAATTGTTCCATTATTGTGCTTACTCTTCTCTATCCTTCACCATACTTGTTCCTATATGGATTATTATTAACTTTTTAGTGTTTTTCTATCTTGGTAAACTACTATTTTCAGGTTTCCTTCAATTTAAAGGCCAAAATAACTCAAAATGCCGTGACTGAGCTCCTTTTGCCTTTTCTCTTTTCCAATTCCCAACCTATATAAAAACGTTTTTTTTTTAAAATTATTTGCACACCTTTAATATATATTGTAACACTTTTTCTTCCCCAGTCCCCTTGATGACCTCATAAACCAACTAGGGGGACCAGGGAAAGTGGCAGAAATGACTGGTAGACGTGGCCGCGTGGTAAAAACCGAGAAGCAACCTCAACCTCATTACGAGGCTCGAGAATCAGACAGCAGCAATGTGGACAGTTTAAATATTCAAGAGGTGAGAGCTATGGTGTAGCACAACTATCAGCTGGTGTCTTCCTTATGGCTATCGAATCTGAATCCCAAGCAAGCGCTCTGGGCTTTTTTTTTCGACTTGTCTCTCTTCAGCGAAAAGGCGCTAAACTGCTGCGTTTTATTAGTCTCCGGCTTCCATCCGTACCATTTTAAACATCAGAACTCGACTGCCCTGTCAGAAGTGTTGGGCTTAATCTTGCAACGTGTTGCATCTACGGAAACTTTTAACGCTGTAATGCTGTAGCATTTACATTGTAAATAGTCCTTACAAAGTTACGTCTCAAAAGGATCCGATCGCGGACAATTTGCATCTCTTACTTTCATATCTGGAGCGAAACATAGCTTGTTGTGTTCACTGTTGTAGCATGTGCTCAGGTCTTTATTTTTACTAATTTAATATTCTTATTTTAGAGAAACAGCTTCATGAATGGAACAAAGCACGTAGCTATTATATCAGATGCTGCTAGCACCGGTGAGTTGCATTCAGTAGAACTGCTAAGTATGGGTAAACAGAAGACCAATTACGCTTACAATCGTCGGGTTTTGACTTGTTTGTTTTATCGAGAAATTTCGCGCTAAACTTTGCCATTGGAATTTTGGTAATTTCACATGTGAAATTATAAATTAACGCTGAAATTTCGCGCCACAATTAAAGATTAATTTGTCTCCCATGATATTAGTTTGATTATTAAGAATCAGTTTATGAACTCGAGATTTTTATGAGGTGATAATTGATGAGGCCGAAGGCAGCTGTAGTTGGAACTTGCCGTCGTGCACGTGCGCTCATCGGTTCATCAAAAAATTTCGAGGTTTTAACGAAGTCGCATAACGGTTAATTTCCTTTTTTAGTATTCTAGGGAATTTAATTATCCAGTAATGTTTCTAATCTTCCTCGAATGAGCAAGTGAAAATAGAAGGCCCCAACAAACCGCACATCGGCAGAATGAAGAATCAAACAATATAGCCAAAGACTTTGTCCTTATTTGTTGATTTGTCCGTTACAGGAATCTCATTGCATGCTGACCTCCGAGCAGCCAATCAGTGTCGTCGTGTTCATGTGACAATTGAGTTGCCATGGAGTGCTGACAAGGCTGTTCAGCAGCTGGGAAGATCACATCGGTCAAACCAAACGAGGTATGAACCCTTTCTGAAGAGTGCCAAACTTCAAAATTGAAAAACGTCCCGAATGATGCTTTGCAAAATATTGGACATCCTAATTAAAAGTACCATATTAAGTACCAGTCAATAGCTTTTGAATGGTCACACACTAGAGTTTGATGTGAAGTATATATGAAATAATTCATATATGAACTGCGGTTTTAGATGAAAGTGAAGAATGATCATCGCAGTAAATTTTCCAATTTAAGCAATTGGAAAGAAGAAGCCTGAAAAAATTCAGGGCTTCAACGGGATTCGAACCCGTGACCTCCGCGATACCGGTGCGATGCTCAACCAACTGAGCTATGAAGCCACACATTGGGAGCGAGGTCAATATATTGAGTTCATATATTCCCGTAAGGAGTGAAATGATGTGAAGTATATAATAATTCATATTTGAACTGCGGTTGTAGATGAAAGTGAAGAATGATCATCGCAGTAAATTTTCCAATTTAAGCAACTGCAATTTTTTCAGGCTTTTTCTTTCCAATTGGTTAAATTGGAAAATTTACTGCGATGATCATTCTTCACTTACACTAGAGTTTCATCCGTAGCCTTAACAGTTAGAACCACCTTGTACAGAGCAATACACAGGACCACATAAAAGTACTGCTCCATAGCGTTCATTTGAATTGTCACACACTGGTTTTTTCACAGACCTGAGAGAGCTGTTTGCTGTTCATTTTTGCTTTCATGAATTTTTTGTTCTTTGGTTTTTAGTGGTCCAATCTATAAACTTGTAACTACAAACTTGGGTGGAGAGAGAAGATTTGCAGCGGCAGTTGCTCGCAGGCTCCAGTCACTAGGTAATGTAACAAGAAAACCAGCTAAGCAGGTTATGTTGAAATCTGTACATCTTACATTAACCAATCAGGATGAAGTTGTTTCTTTTTCTGCAAATTAAGAAACGCATATAAGGGCAAGAGGAATGGTGCTAGGCAGGAGAAGTCTTGAGGATTCTGTTCTTCTTTTTCGATAATTGTTTTAAATTTATTTAGTTGTCATCACTCAACTGCAATGATATATTTTTTTACCAGCAAGCGACAGCAAGTTAATGTTCACTCTGCGAAGGGGATTCAGGAGGGGAACTGGGGGGGGGGGGAGGGGGGGTTAGAAATACCCTGGTCGCATTATGGCACTGAAACGGGAATAAGATCCCGGGGTATGAGACACCTTGGCTCGATGCAGACCTGGCAGCGTTCCTTAAAACGTGTGCAATTTTTCCATTCTATTTAAAATGGCGAGGAGTTATAAGGCTCATACCTCACCAACGTAGGGCTAGTACAAAGGAAAACGTTGATGATACTAATACCTCATGAGCGTCTTAACGTGGAACGTAAAGAAAAAGCTAGAAAGACAGAGCTGCTGCTATAAGTAGTGTGGCATATGTCTTTTCCACAGAGTTTAGATACCCCACCTGTCTGCAAATCTGTCGTTCGAGAATCGGACTCCTCGGTCATCAATGAACTCATAAACTGGACACTACCAAGTAGACATCCTTCTCGATATCGAGGGATTGCTTACTACCGCCATATGCCTTTTCACAATCATCCACATCTGCTACATTATTCCAAGCTTTAGTTTCTGTTTCAAGGCGGTAATGAGTGGTGCTACAGGCGGTATATTTTATAGGAAAATTCATTACCTGACGAGGGAATTCTACCGGTTATCGCCTGTAAAGGAGAACACTGCTGACTCTGGACAATCCATTAAAAAACGCACCTTGACATAGACCCAATTATAGTGACTCTCCTAGCTGTAAGTGTATACAATGTGAATATTGTGTTGGTGTTTGTGTGTTTGTTTGTTTGTTTGTTTGTTAGGTGCACTTACCAAAGGCGACAGACGAGCTGCAACTGGGGCCGACTTGACTCAGTTCAATTTTGACACACCGTATGGCCGGTCCGCTCTTAGAAACATGTACCAGTCCATTACTCTGGTATGTTTCATAGTTTGTTGCAAAGAATAAACAATATTTGGGTCGTTCTTTTAACAATGTGTTATTCTCTCTCCTTCATAGCAATCCATTTGTCCAGGAGTCGCTTTGTCCAAGGTCCTCTCAGCAGCTCAGATTCCTGATAAATATGAATTTACAGAGTTTAACACAATAGCCAGGGTATGTTGAGTGTTTCCTTATTCGCTCACCGTGATGCATATGTCTGTGTGTTCCCAGACAGGTGTACGTAACTTCCCACTTCACTGAAACTTTTCTCTCTTGTTGGCGGCGACACGTTAGGTAAACACGCACCAGTTTTCAAGTGAATCTCTGCTACCATCCGTGTTTAACTTTCCCTCATTGGCATAATACTTTGTGGACAGAAGACGTCGTGCCTTCAAAATACACTGAAAAACTTGTTAAAAGGAAAGGAAAGATTCTCAAGTATTTCGCTAATTTGTTCACACACCTTATCTTTTGTTTTGGAATTCTCTGCAATCCTCTATAAAGCCCTGACAAAACGGACTGACTCGTAGGTAGACGCAAGTTGAAAACTTGGGTCTGCTTTCGACTCCGTTTGGTTAGGCCTTGCGTGCACTTGCGTGAATTGCGTGAACCTGTGTGCAAGTCATGGGAAGTCAACGAAAGTGCACGCAAGGCCTGGCCAAACGGAGTCGGGGTCGCAAGTAGACTCAAGTTTTCAAATTGCGTCAACTTACGGGTCTGTTTTGCCAGGGTTTAAGAATCAACCATGTCATAATACCTTCCCTTGATGTTTTTTGTTTGCTTTTACTGTTTTCTTTCCCAGCAATGTCTTGTATCCATGGGTGTGACCGATGCAAGTTTTGTAGTAAAAGACAAAGAAGCCAGTGATGTTGGAAGATTTTTAAATCGCATTTTAGGGCTAAGTGTGGAGCGACAAAACTTGGTAAGCGTAAAACAGCTGCCTGTTGCCTTGTAAAATTGACAAACTTTGGTTTTCTTACAATCAGTCGAAGCAACTTCATTTAATATTAATATTTAGTGTTTAATAATATTTTTATAATAATATATGCCTCAAATTAACATGCAAACATGATCAAATGCGCCTTTTTGTCGAGCAGTTCATCACTTTGTAATCGTCTACTGGAACTTTCGCTTTGCTTAGCGAAGAGCTAAATGTTAAAGGAACAAATTTTCGAGGTATTTACGTTTTTACATACCCGATTCGTACCGACCAGAGCACGAACAGTCCGAAACACTCCTAAACTTGTCACCAGATTGCATCCGTCACTTAGCAACGTATTTACCAAATCTCTCGTACTCGGCCAATCATTGAACTGTAAGCCAGTGATGGATAATAATTTTAATTTTTTTGTAGTTTCTTCCCTTATTCTGAGAATAACTTAAATAATTTCTTCTCACCTCTTTCGTCTGTAGTTATTCTCGTATTTCTGTGAATGCCTTAATGCAGCAATCGAAACTGCAAAACGAGAAGGCAGGTAAGTATTGGTTTGCTCTGACTACGCCTCGAAGGAATTTACTTAAATTTACACTGGAACTGAGATTCCCTTCGTTAGCTACCTTGATTTATTGAACAAGGGAATATTTCCAGATGGTTGACCATTTATTTCCTAGTAAGAATGTACATTCGAATCCATTCGAATTAACAAATGGACGTCAGTTTTTCATACATGCGTCTGTCCTGTTATTGATCATGAATTTCGTCATAACATTGTCAAAGTAGCTGTGGATCTGCAAACTACTTTGACAACGTTATGACGAAATTCGTGGTCAATAATAGGATAGATACATGAAAAACTGACGTCAGTTTGGTTTTTACTATAACAAAAGGCATAAATTATAAATTTATGTGCCTGTTCTCTTGTTGACAATGGAAATTAACCAATGAACGCGCGAGAATTTGTGCAGTTATTGTGAAATTCCGCTTCACAACTGTGACCACGGTATACGGAAATAAAATCTAAACAAAACTGAAGCGCTTAAGTCTCCCTCAACCATGTCATTAAATAGTGCGTGACGTTACATAGGTACAGTGAAGGCGTGACAGATGTATCTGGATCTTCAATCACGATGGTCGGCGATCCTAAACCGGTTTTCACCGACTTCCAAAGAGGTCTCATGGAAACAAAGTAAGTGATGGAACAATGTCAGCCGAGTTTCGTTTTAACTGACAGCTGTCAATCACGGTCATTGTAACATAACACTTTTCATCAACAGACACGTGACTCTTAACGTCGACCGCGGGATAGACTGGGACTCGGCCGTGAAGCAGTTTCAAGAGAATGGTTCTAACAAGCTCGACGGCTTTTATTGTTCTAAAAGGGAACAGAAAGGACAGCGGTTGTACCTGTTAGCGATACAGAAGAAGTCCTCAACACGTCTTTTCAACATTACGAGGTAACAAAGTCTGGAGAATATGCCTAAGGCGGTTTTGTCTCCTAGAATGTTTCTGAACCCGTTATATTTGACTCAAGGCAAGAGTCCTTAGACACTGGTTGGTTGACTTGTTTGTCCTCTCAGAAAATGAAATCACGTATTTGACTCACCTTAATTTGTAATACGAAAACCATGATGCCAGCTGTTGTGAACACTTCCCAGGGTTGCTACAGTCAGGGAAAATCAGATTTTATTCAGGAATTTTGTATCAGGTCAGAGTTTCTTAATCCCTGTTCAAAATCAGTGAAAAGGCAGGGTGTTTTATCCTCAGGTCACTGCAAATTATTTTCATATAGCCGTGGCTATTTTGTATTTTTTAATTATCTTAATCATCCATTTTTGTTGATTCACGGCCAGAAGAATCATCCTGCACGGCCATCCTGTTTAATAGTCAGTGAAAGTCAGTATTATTTTTATTCTGGTAGGTGGCAATCATGCTTCTTTCTGTCCGGGACGCAGTCCCGTCCGATATGAAAGAATCAATGTACTTTAGTTCAGTTATAATTCAGCTTTGTTCTGATGTTTCATCTACAGACCAAACACAGGTCGGTCGCCATTTGAGGAAGAAAAGGCCGATCTGCTGCATAAGTACAACAAGATTTCTTTGCCAGACGCAGGTAAGAATTCTATAAATACGAGGAGAGCTATCGTTCAGTTTTCTATGGCTGTAGCAGGCTCTGTTTCTCGTAATCGTAATGTTGCACTTCTTCACTACATGGCAGTAATTGAATTCATCTGTAATGTGAGTTGAAATTCTTGGCAAGTATTTGTCGGTACATTTGGACTGATTTAGCGCTCGCCTTTACAAATCCAGGCACCAGTCCAGCTGACTCGGGTTCCATTTCAGTCAGGTATTGTGGTTTGGCTCTCTCCTTAAAACCAAAATTTCCAAATTCCAATTAGATTCCGGTTTCCTCTGACTTTCTCCCAACCTCGTTCCCAGGGTCCCACCCCCAAGCCAGGGAAAAGACCCTGGGAACGAGGTTGACTTTCTCCTCAAAAACCAATATTTTCAAATTCCAACTTGATTCCAGGTTTCTCTGGCTTTGTCCTTAAACATCAACATTTTCAAACTCCAACTTGATTAGGATGATGGACTCGAATGGAAACCAGCTATAGCTGAAGTGCCTGTCTTCTCTAAAGATGTTAACAATGCTAACAGTCTCTATGCTATTTCTATCATCTCTGTTTCTACTTCAACAGAATCGGGATGGAAAGCTCAGTATGAGAGAACAAGGGATCACTGTATTCATGACTTGGGATGCAAGACTGGACCTTCTTGTAAAAGTAAGTCTTGTCCAGTTCTGGCCTTCTCTCTGTCACGCAATGTTAGGGAGAGACTCAGGGTCTCTCTCTCCCGACGTTGCGTGACAGAAGAGAGGGGTTCAGAACTGGACTAAAGTGAGCCAGACTGTGCCAAGTCTAACTTCGTTTCCAGGTTCTCTCCTTGGAATATAGTTTTCACTCGTGTGCCGAAAAGTAATTGGTTTTGCATTACTACACTACGTGATTGGCTTACAAAACTCGATCCACTTTTTCATCCAATCAGAAGTAAAACCAAAAGCAATTTGCGACTCGCACACACGTTTTCCCGCGCTTCACGTCAGTCAGCTACGTGTAATTACTTCGAATTTTGATTGGTTCACTGGATTGTCTGTGTCGTTTGTGATTAGCTAGAGTGATTAATTTGGTTTTGGTTTTACGACAATCAATTGAAAACCGCTGTATACGTTTCAAATTAATCTTTATGTTAAATGAACTCATGAGCTGTGCTATTTTCGTTCAACTGCCTTTCAGCTGGTTGTCGTATCACTCAAATTCATTTATTATGTGGTGGAATTATTCCTCTGTTATCTGCCTTGGAACTGGCCATGGCAAAACACGCCGATAAACTCGGACTTACGTAAGTAAAGCTTTTTGTTTGCTTGTTTCTAAGTTGCTACTGTAATTTCGTTTTTCTTTAACTGATATCTTCATATTAAAAGGAATGTCGGCCTTTTTTCCTCCACTCTCTTATCTTCTTTTTGTTGCCTTTCTGGACTTTTTTCCCCCGTTCTTTTATAATTCGATTTTAAGGCGGCCTTCCACGTGAAGTAGTGATACCTAACGTGTTTTTTTCTTTTTTTTTTTTTTTCATGTGCTTTGCTTATAATACTTGTGTTTGCTTTCACAGTAAGGAGAGTCGGTCTTTAAGAGTAGTCCGCGTTGAACTGGATAGTGGTCAGCGGCTAGTTGGTTTGCGTTACCCAGAGCAACTCATACCGGAAGTAACCTTATTTCTCAAGGAACAAAAAGTTATCGACTCGGTCTTAGTAAGTGTGATTTTGTGTCCTATGTTTTGCTCATTTGCTCTATGAAGTTTGTGAGGAAGTAGGGATGTTGCTAAGCGACGTGACGTTTGCCAATTAAGACACAACCTAATATCTTTCGGAATGCTAATGCTATTCCTGATTGGTCCAGAACCCATCGGCAAATTCAAAGAGGATTTGCAGAAACTTTCTTTTACCCCGAATGCACTTCTGGCATCTTCTCCTAGTCTGTTTTGTTTACCTTATTGTGTGTAATGATTATTTCCCTCTTTAGGAAAAACAAAGTGGTGTTTTAGGAGTAGCTGGGCCTTCACAGGAGACATCAAAAGCCAGCCAAGCGTACGAAGAAGCGGAAGCCCCGATCAATCCAAGAACTTTAACAAAGGCGACAACACCACTTGTGACTATTAAAAATTTCTTTAAACCAAGGGTTGTTGAAACAAGACCGGAGCACGATGGAAATGCCTCAGAAAAAGTCGAAGAAGCAAGTGGAGAAAATGGCTGTACTAAAAAAGACTGCGGCATGGCAATTGCAGACAGTCCTTTTCCGTCTACTAAAACTACCACGAACAAACAAAGTGTGCCTGAGAAAAATAGCAAAGGAGTTAAATCTGTTTACTTTAAATCCCAGGGATCGAATCACGAGAAAGCTCCGCAGGAAAAAACTTCTGCGGGTGGTCTTTCAAGAATGAATGGCCTTGTAAGTCATCTTCCTGACTCCCTTTCAAAAGAGAACTTGCAAAGAAAGGCATCATTGAAGAGGGCTAACTCTGACACGGCTTCAAGGACCAACAAACGGCAGAAGCAATCAAGTATTCTATCTTCGTTTGGGAAAAAGACTGAAAAGCTTGTCGATGAGACGAAGAAGGAAATTTACTGTCCCGTTTGTGGTGTGAAATTTGCCAATGAAGTGAAAAATGTGGAGATAAACAAACATATTGATGGCTGTCTCACTAAATGACGACCTTCTGTGAAGTTAGTGCTTGTTAAAATCTGTGTCAACAAGAAAGTAAGAAGAGAATTTTTATTTTAAAAAAGTATCAGTGAAGGGAACCATAAACCAAAAGCTACTCAGATATGAGTGAGGGGGAGGTAAGAATGAGGCCTAAACGTTAAACCAAAAGCGAAAACCAGACCCAAGGATGTCCAACGAACTAGAACGCACCCCCGCCGCCCCCTTCCTCCCCCCCCCCCCCCCCCGAAAAGAAAAAAAATCGTTTTTGTCTGCATAACATCAGTTTAAAAAAACAGATCAAGAGAGGTCCTCTACAACAAGAACTCTTCTTTTTCATGTAGTTTGCATCAGTCCGGGACGTCTGTATACGAAACTTAACAGTTGTGTGGGGCAAAAATGAGGGAGGGTACAAAAGAAAATTCTTGGTAGTAGTAATTCTGTATTATGACTAGTAATTCGGTTAAAATTAGAAAATGAATTTTCTCCTATTTATTTCAATTCCAATCAATCCCTCTTTTTAAACAGTGCAAAAATCGTCAAAAGGTTTCCTGGGGCAGCTACGGAAGGGTTAGATTTTGTGAAACCTCGAAAAGAATGAAAAAGGGATTAAAAAAAACTAAATCATTCATCTATTTATTTTTTTTAAAAGTTATGAAGACCAGTGTTTTTAATTAATGCGGATTGTAAGCTATATGAAGCTTGCCTGTTATATAAAGGATTGGAAAATACAAATTGAATGCTCTGAGATACGAATAAAGAGTATTTTAGAAAAGCGCTGTGATATTGTTTTATTTTCTTTTATCTTTGTTCTTAGCCATGGTCTCCTTAGAGACTCTGGGAATGAGGTTGGATCTAAACTTCACTTTAGGTCTCTTGATCACCTGTGATTAAAACATCACGCAAAGAAGTGGCTCGAGATTGTTAAATGAAATATTTGCAAGACGAAGAAAGTCGACGAGCTACCTCTGAGAGGTACGATGGTCACTCCACAAGTTCTATGTGAGCTGTCCTTAATCTACAATCATGGACAAAAGTCTTGGGACAAATTTGCACTTTTGGCGCTTTTGCGCACACGCCCGGCGGGAATACAACTTCACCTGCGGCTGCCTAACCTCGCCCTCCACCCCCCGTACAATGTTGAAAACTAATACCTGCAATGTCACCTGATTTTCAACATTGTGTTGGGTAGGGAGGGAGGGGGGACGGCAACGGGTTTTCAAAGGATATAGCAGTTCTAGAACACAGATAACTCGTTACATTACGTAATTGTCCATGGACTTTTGTCCACGATTGTAGCACCGTTGACCTCGGAGCCGGAGAAACCCTTGGCTCGAGATTGAGCTGACCGCTGTCCGCCGTCCACTTACCGGACGCGCGCCTCATCACTCTCCGAATCCAGCTGATAAACAGCCAACACGCAACCATTATCAGTGCTTACGCTCCCACCCTCAACGCTGAAGATGAAGTCAAGGAAGCATTCTACAGCCAGCTCAACCACGTTCTCTCTACCATCCCGCGAGACGACAAGATCATCCTCCTCGGAGACTTGAATGCCAGTGTCGGTAAAGAGCGCGATCTCTGGGTAGGAACCATCGGAAAGGCAGGAGTAGGAAACGTCAACGCCAATGGGACTCTCCTGACCACATGTGCCGAACAAAATCTGGTGATAACCAACACCCTGTTTTGCCAGAGAGACGGCTGAAAGTCTCCTGGAAACACCCTAGGGCGAAACATTGGCATCTCATCGACAATCACTTCTGCTATCGTGGAAGCCATCTGCCAGCAAATGTCGACCTTCAGGATGAAATCTAATATCGCCTGAAGTGCGCAGGGACTGCGTTCGGCAAGCTCCGTACGCGAACATTTGAGGACCGTGATATTCGCACGGAAACAAAGCTCCTGATGTATAACGCTTCTCTTTGCATCCGAGACCTGGACACCCTATCGTCACCATCCGAAATCTCTCGAGAAGTTCCATCAACCCTGTCTCCAGAAGGTCCACAAAATCAGCTGGGAAGACAAGATCCAACGTATTACAAGACGCGAAAACAACTGGCATCAAAGCCAGCATCATCAAGAATCAACTCAGGTGGAGCGGCCATGTAATACGAATGCCAGGCCAACGTCTTCCTGTGCAGATGTTCTACTTCGAACTGGTAGAAGGCAAGCGTTCAAGAGGGGGCCAGAAGGAGCGCTTCAAAGATGTGCTGAAAGCGAACCTCCAGAAGTGCAGCATCAATGTCACTCAGGAGGACAGGCCTCTCTGGAGAACCACTAGCAGCGAAGGAACTGCAACTTTCGAAGCGAGAAGATGTCAAGGGTTGGAGGAAAACCGGAGACATAAGAAAGAGCGCCAACAACAACCACGGCCTGCTCTCCCGCCCAGTACCAGTTGCCCACAATGCGGCCGAGCCTTTTGGGCAAAAAGTGGACTGATATGCCATCTGTGGACACTCCGCTGATCAATACGAAGATTATCATCCTCGACCAAAACCGGGGATAGCCAGGACGACCGGAAGTGAAGGCGTGAGACGAGTTCTTATAAATAAACGCTTCGTAAAAACTTAACTTTTTCCATATGCAGCATCTAGCAAAAGCTGTTTGTTGTCAAAATTGATAACTTTAATCTTTCTTCTTATAATAGGCGTTTTGACTTGTTTCTCAAGAACACACTGATTTAGTCATTGGTACTGCATAATGTTATCGGAAATGGAAAGAACACTTACAATTAAACCTACATGCAAATTTCCAGGATTATATCCTTTAAGACGGAATTTTTATGAACGTTAGAAATTAGGATGTGTGAGGGAAGGAGATCCTTTGCCCTCCAGTCACTCTCCACTGGTTTTTCTTACAAATCCTTGTAATTTTGCAAGTTTTTAACCTGCCAGAAAATCCTTGCCTTATTCGGTTGAAGAGCCTACAAAGAATTTTCCACTCTCTCCCAATATTTTACCCCTTTTAATACATATTCTGGCCATATTCTGGCCACATTCTGGCCATGCACACATGCACGCTCTCCAGTTCTGAAATCGGTCTCGTGATCAATATTGATGCAAAAGCGTGACCTCGTGTTGATTTGTGTTAATTATGCAGGCAACACCTTGCCCCCACTAAATCTGCATACGTTAAGTCACGCATGGTTGCGAACGTAAACAAGAGTCTAACAAGGAAAATTCTTATAAGTGAAAATCAAAATGGCGTTTACTTTAAGTAAGCTTATGACCTCGTTCCAGTCGGCTTTTCAAAGCCATTCTGGAGCAATCAGAAATACGACTATAGCACTGATCGTTTTTGGCATCAACGCGGTCGTTCAAAGCGAAGACTTCTTCCAGTGTCCGCCAGACGGTTTCGCATTTTATGGAGCCTGTTTCTTTGTCATTCCTGCCCTGTTTCTGTTTCTGGTCACACTATTTCTGCACAATGGATTTTGGAATCTTGTGCGTGGATGCTGTTACTATGAAGAACACGAAAGACGAGGCGGCAAGCGGTTCTGTTGTTTCTTGTACCCTCGCTGGCCCTGCAGCAAGAATCTCGTCGAAATCATCTTTCAGAGTTCTCTGTCTGGGTTTATGTGGATTTTCTGGGCCTTGCTACAACGCGATTATTTCATCTGCGCCGCTCTTGGAGGCACGAAGGAAGCAAAGTTGATCAACGCTTCTGAGGCGGAGAAATTGAAAATCGAAGCCGACTACGCGAACGCGGGAAAAAATTCACAAGCAGCTGCTCTCCTGTTACTCGCTGGTGCATTGATTTTGGGCTTTGTTGTGGTCTCCGTTCAGCGCTGCTGTTTTCAGCGAGAAATCGGCTCTCTACCAAGTCCTTATACTTACCAAAAGCTCGAGTCGGAAGCGGCAGTCGAAGCTTTCAAAGCCAATATGGAAAAGCTTGCACAGGGGCAAGGGAAAAGACGAGCAGATTTGTACTTTGCCTCAATGTACCCAAAGAAAAATCCCTCCAACATACTCAAGAGTGCTTATCAAGACCTCGTAACGGTGAATAAATTTGGCAAAGCGTTCCCATCCTTGGAAGACTACCAAGAGCTTCAAGCACAAGCTGCAGTAACCGCTTTCAAGGAAAAAGTGCAACAGGAAGGCAAGCAAAAAGTCGAGCTGACATTTATTGACACTACTTGGCGAGAATACGAAGAAAGCGATGCGTTTAACCTTGTCAACAATGCGTACGAGGCAATGGCAGAGAGATATCCACGATCAACAGGCGACAGAACACAGCCATATGTCAAGGAAAAGACCGAGGGATCGAACGGCAGCAGGGAAGGCGGTCTTTCTCACGGTGTTGAAATGCTTCCAAGAGCGTAAAAAGTTTTATTGCGAGGATAAACCGCTCTGAGATTGAACAGATTTTACAGCATGCTAAGAACATACCCAAGCTGAGAGTAAACATTTTTATTTTATTTTATGCACTCGTTGGGATCAAGTCTTCCTTCAAGTCTTCAATTCAGCTGTACTTTAATTTCAAATATACTTTTATATATGTTTGTCTACTTTTAAAGTATTGTCTTTCGTTAACTTTTCGTTATGTTTACCTTCGACCTCCGTTCTGCATATCATGTTAATATTTTATCGAAAAGTGTGATGTTGCATATTTATTTTCTGTCAAGAAGGTCCTGTTGCCTTAATTATGATGCTTATATTTAGCCTATGAACAGGCTCCGGTTGGAAGGGGTCTGACCGCGGCGGGAAGGGCCAAAAAGGGACTGGCTGAGAATGAAGTGACCGAGGGGGCAATGGTGTAGAGGCTGCCTGTAAAGAAAGGTTGTAGGCCGCCGTTCCGAGGCACCCGCTGTGCACTGAGATATTAGAGGTTCGAGGTTTATTTTTCTCTTTCAGGCAAACAGTCTTTAGAACATGACAGCTAGCCCGCGAATACAGCCGCCTCTCATTCGCTCGTAGCAGCGGGAGCGAATGAAAGGCGGCTGTATTCGCAGGCTACATGACAGCGAATTATTGAATTTATTGAAATTATTTGTCGATCAAATCGCGAGCGACGCCGGATTTGAACAAAACAATTTTACAACTACTTCCGTTTTGTCAATACTGGCCTAATATTACTGAACTCACTGCAGAACGGGAAAAATGCAAGTTGTTTCCCTTGGCCATGAATAAGTGGAGATAAATTAATAAATTCTTGTCGTGAGTAAAGTGCAAAACAGAGCTTTTGTTCACGGTAGTAAAGCTATGAGCTAAATATTTGGGTTCCGATTTGAACAAATTACACTGCAATATTTCAGGCTGTATCAAAGGATAACATAGCGTGGCATGTGAAACATGTTAAAGCTTGTGTTGAGCGATGTCTTGAATTAGAAAATTTATTGCGATTGTGTCACTGACTTAACGTTGATGGACGACCATTCAAATAAAAATACAGAACAAAGCATGAACAGTTTTGTCTCTCATTTTGTGGCTGTTCAATCTTTTTCTTCTATAGTTTGTATTTTAACTGACTGTGCTATTTTTCAGCTAAGGCAACTAACTGGCAATCTGCAGTTTTTGCGTGATCCAAAA
Source organism: Orbicella faveolata (assembly GCF_042242905.1). Classification (NCBI taxonomy): domain Eukaryota; kingdom Metazoa; phylum Cnidaria; class Anthozoa; order Scleractinia; family Merulinidae; genus Orbicella; species Orbicella faveolata. The sequence continues at coordinate 7,215,187 of NW_028301553.1, forward strand.
GATTTAGCTCATATCTTAGTATTGGGCAATGTTGAAACTGGAAACCTATTAAATACCCAAAACAACTGAGAACAATAGACTGATAGCTTCTCGTGATGGCAAGTAGTAACGGTCATTGTCAGCCTGAGGTGTTAACAGAAGTCATTTGCATTGCCTTTGCACAGTACTGTAGTATAAATTAAGTTGTCATGCTCTAGGCCGGATTGCTGGTCTGGAAAAGAAAAAATCTTAGCACCTTGACTAACAAGTACTGTAATTACAGCATAGCACCTGCTACAAAAACATTATGCAACATTGCGCCGTCATAAAAATTTTTAACATAATATGCAAACCGTAATTTGGCCGAGGAAAAATGTAACTTAATAGCGCTACATGAACGCTAGAAAAAAATTAAAAGCACATGAACAATTTTTTTGAAAGAAATTTAATGAAAGATTTGTTCAAGGCCCGACGAACAACGCTTATAATTTTTATCTTAACTCTAATTTGGTCTGTTTCTGGTACCTTAAAAGAAGCTAAATAGACTGCCTACTGTACGTTAATTCTTAGGGCCTGTTTACAAGGAGGGAGGGTTACCCTAGCAAGCGGGTTACCCTAGCATTCATACATTTCCTCTTTTTTCCTTCGTCGTGTTTACAAGGCAGCCAGGGTTACCCGGGTAGGCGGGTTACCCTATCTTCGTGCTAGGGTTACCCTGGCAGGTGGGTTAACTTTTTCCCTCGTAAACACCCCAGGTAGGTTTAATCCGCCCACCCGGGTTAACTTTCTACTTGTTTCCAGACCCTTTGAGTGTGATAGTGCGGTCCGCTTTGTCCGAAATATCGCTCCCGTAGGACTTTCGTGCCGAAATTGATTTTTTTGCTATTTTGCACTAATTTTGGGTCGAATAATAAGAATCCGATGGGGTTCAAATTTTCCGATTCCGTCTTCCCATGTTTCTGGCTCCTCAAGAACTAAATTTATGTTAATTTATGCTAATTAGATGCAAAAATAGGTTTTGCGAATGTCTTTGCTCTTAGATTCAAGGTACAGGGACCAAGCTTTACACGAAGCTTGCTCTTGGTGACGTTCGTCGTATAACTTAGATTGGTTACCATGGCAGCCAGCGATGACGTCAGGATTAACTACCTACTATTTTGGTGGCGCCCATCTTGGATCCGCCATCTTGGATTTTCGAACTTTCGTACTTCTAAAGGAAAAAAGTGCATTTTTAATAAACTTTAAGGGTGCGTTTCTTTAAGAAAATCCAAGATTGGATTCTTAAATCCGAAAACGGATTTTGTGTTTCTTTTCTAAACAGATTAATCCAAGATCTCTCGGATCAAGGAACCGAAGAAGTCAAAGAATCCACTCTGGGCAAGGATTTTTCGGTTCCTTTGATGCACCATGATCTGAATGATCTCGGATTGATCTGTTTTGGTAAAGAAACGCAAAATTCGTTTTTTGACTTAACAGTCCAATCTTGGTTGTTTTATAAGGTCATTCCACTGAAATAGAACCTGCACTGAGATTTTTGTCGAACTTTGCCAATTGATTGTTTATATTATAGGAACTTAAATTTTGAAATAAAAATGAGGGGTCCCCATGTACTTTTAGGAGCAACAGCACCTTGTTTGTACCCAATAAATCTTTATAATAGCACCATGATTGTAGTCACAATTGCTTGCTAAATTCACGTTTCCGACGATTGTTTCTTGTTCTACTCTGAGAATTGGTTCATATTTATTTTACACAGAGAAATTTATTATTCAATTCAAAACAACAGAAAAAAATGATTGGTCACCGTACTCGATTTCGAGGAAATGACGATTTACCTCTATGGCGAGGTCCAGCCGTAAAGGGAAAGCCGCCATTTTTTTAATGCGCGCGCTAATCACGTGTGAAATTATGCGCACTAAGGATGCGCAGTGCAATACTGGGGAATGATCTTAACAAAGAAACGCACCCTAAGTAACGAATGATAACATGTGCTGCTCGAACTGACAAGTTTCTTTTCAGGGCTTAAAATTGCGAAACACGCCTCGAGTTTGAAGTTTTACGGCTGTTTTTTTTTTTTTTTTTTTTTTTTTCACTTAGGCCTGGTTTAGACGTCGAATTTCATATGCGCCGAATCAAATACCAACTTGAGTCGCTTCGAATGAAAAACATGCGGCATTTGATTTAGACGTGGCATTTCTCATGTGCCAAATCGAAATCGTGAGCGCAGGAAGCACAGTAATGGGCATAATAAAGTTTAGTTTTTTCCTCCCGATGGCAAGTTTGTAATGGAAATTATTTAGGCAAGGCTAACGTAGAGAATGGTGAACAACTGAATAAAATGAGACACTCTATTCGTAGCTTCGTATCCTTTAAAGAGGCCCTCCACGAACGTAGTCCAGAAATGGTTAACATCTATGACGACACCCAGCCCTGGTACTCTGAAAAGGTCAAACCACAAGACCGTGAAGAACAAGGACTTGAAATCTTGCGCGATTTATGATAGAGTACCTCAAGTAATTGCACAACCTGTTACAGCTCATCCATGCTTGCCGCTGTGGGGACTGGGAAGGCTACCTGGCAGAGATGGAATGCCTGATAAAGTACTTCTTCGCGCACGATCTCCTCAACTGCGCTCGGCCAATGCCAGGCCACCTCGCGCAGATGAACGCACTCGAGCATGAGGACCTTATGACATATGAGGCATTGAAGTCCGAGGATTTTGTTGTAGCGAAGTCAGAGATCCCGTTCACGAGGTTGTTCACAGATCAGACGCTAGAACAGGAGATCAAAGTATTAAAGCGCCACGGAGGTATGTTCGGGTTAAGTCAAGACGAAGCCGCCCTAGATCACCTTCTTGTCACGTCACTGTATCTCTACCGTATGATAAAGCAATAAAACGCTTTCCTAAAGTGTCCGAGGCTTCTGAGCGGAACGAGCACTATCAGCTCTCTTGGGATGTTGCTGTAAGAACGCGAAAAAACGCCATGAAACTCCGCCAGTCGATAGAGCTACACTGCGAAGGTAACCCATTTACAGTTGAGTCTCCCTTGAAGAGTGTGATGTCGTCAGCTCTTGTGCCTGAAAAAGCAAAGGAAGATATCCAGTGCTACGCAGAGAAGGGCCAAAAGCGGTTTGAAGCATTTGTTGAAGACAAACTGTTGCAATCTTCTAAGTACTCCTTATGGGACGCTATGAAAAAGCTGAGACTGGTCACTTTGTTCGCCAATGGATTATTAGCGCGCTTCTCCAGCGACACAACCATCAAGCTGGTCATGCTTTACAATAACAAAATCAAATGTAGTTTGATTTTGTTGCGCTCATCTAGTGAACGCAACACCTTCCGATCCCTAACCAGGTGTTGCGTTCACTAGATGCGCATTTGTCGCAAGAGATTTGTGTATCCTCTCCGGACACTGACGTACTAGTCCTGCTACTTAACTTGGTTTCCAGGGGACGTCATGGAAACCTGAATCGCCTGAATTTTTGACAGGCAAGGATGCAAACTACAGAGAGATTGATGTTACTCAGCGAGTCCAAGCGATTGGAATACACAAGTGTCAAGGTCTGATTAGATTGCACCACCTCACAGGAGCCGACTGGGGAGAGAAGTTTGTTGGTATCACGAAAAATTCCTGGGTGAAAGCTTACATGGCACTCGATGACGACCATCTCGCGATCGACTGTTTCAGAGAGCTTGATGAGGGTCTTATCCAAAACCAGTTAGCCAACAGAGAACTGCCAACTCAAGTTAAAGACCTAGAGAAATTTGTCTGCCAAGTGTATTGCAAAGTGGGACCTACCGACCCTTCCTGAACTTCGATGGGAGCTCTTTTGACTCAGGAACTTGGAAGGTGAGATGCTGCCATCAAGCGCGCAAACTTCCTAGCCATGCGTGACAAATCTTATACCACCAGCTGCCCAGATCTTCCCCTCATTAAAAAGAATGGCTGGAGCGGAAACTAAGGAGCATACGTGCCCGTTATATGCTTGTCTCTCCCTACATCCCAAGCTGTTATTGAGCTTACCAAATGCGGCTGCAAGTCAGACTGCAAGGGACTCTAGCTGTTTCAAGAACGGAATTCCATACACTCCTCTTTGTTAATGCTTTGGAAAAACCTGTACAGATCCATTCACAGACGGCACATGAGTTGATGACGAGGATGGTCTTGGTGCATAAGAACTTCAGTCACATTTTATGCACGAACACTTTTAACGGAACTGTACATTAGTATTATACATAGCAGAAAGAAGACGAAAAGCGTCTGCGTTTTACTATGGGACTAACAAAAGTCAATGATATTTTCGTATGAGAAACTGAAAGAGTACGTGCGTTTAGCAAAAAAGGAAAATAAAAGAACGTTCTGCACTTAACTGGACATCGCTCATAACGGAAATCATTCGTTAGTTAAAGTTTATTTAAAATTCACTGTTTTGCTTTAGAATAATGAGAGTTCGAAAATCCAAGATGGTGGATCCAAGATGGCCGACACCAAAATAGCAGGTAGTTAAACCTGACGTCATTGCTGGTTGCCATGGTAACAAATCTAAGTTATACGACGAACGTCACCAAGAGCAAGCTTCGTGTAAAGCTTGGTCCCTGTACCTTGAATCTAAGAGCAAAGACATTCGCAAAACCTATTTTTGCATCTAATTAGCATAAATTAACATACGTCATAGTCATACGGCTGTGAATCTAAGAATCTAAGAGCAAGGATATTCGCAAGACTTTTTTGCATCTAATTAGCATATATTAGCATAAATTAAATCCTTAGAGTGGCCAGAAACATGGGAAGACGGGATCGGAAAATTTGAACCCCATCGGACTCTTATTGTTCGGCCCAAAATAAGTGGAAAACAGCGAAAAAATCAATTTCGGCACGAAAGTCCTACGGGATTACACGCCGTACCGCACTACAACCACGCATTAAGTTGTCCTGTGAAATTTTGCTTGTAAACCCGGCTATCTTTTGCCCTCCAGCTAGGGTTAACCCGCTTGCTAGGGTAAGCCTCCCTCCTTGTAAACAGACAAAATAGATATTGCAAGTGTTCTTGTGTTGACGAAGAAGAAGGAAAAAAACATGACTTACTGTACCACAGAAAGGGTTTCCCTAGAGCAGTGCGAGTTGTAGCTAGTTGGAAAAGGTTATAATAACTGGATGAGTGATTAGCGCTGCATAGTGTAGCTATATGTCATCACCTCCCGAGTGGAGAGAGTAGCGCTACCAACTTAGCATGTGTACATCGGTTCATCATTTGAATTTAGAAGCCGTTGCTCACAGTTAACTGCCCTTGAACCTAAATTTTTAAAAGTAAGCATAAGTATTTAGTCGCGGACAATGGACGATTTAGATCATAATTTCTACTCGCGCGAGGACTGCCCACGCTGATTCCGATATTGGGTGCATATTGGAGTTAACATGACCCAGCCGGCGCGATTTTGGCCTTTCATATAAAATCCTTCATGACTCGTTAAACTCTCGCACTGTCACCAATTACTTCATTTTCTTTATTTAAATGCCAGCTCTGTCTAAATTACAAACACAGGTACGCTGTCAAGCGTTGCTGCCAAATTTTTTACCTCCTCGCCAATCTCCACGCAGCCAGTGTGCGGTGCTGACCGCACTCATCTCTCTGTCACCCAGCTTTGGGACTTTCGAAGCCAGAAGTGGACTAGTGAGAACGCTTGTTTTGTAGCGTAGTATACCCACGCAGCAGGTACAAAATGATGCGACAAACTAAAAGATACTTTTATGGATAATACTCATGAAAGCATTTGCATTCTGCTTTAGAGAGGATCGTACAGAAGGAGTCTCCGGCACGGTTCACGAACGGAAAAAATAGAGGATCACGAATATAAAAATTTCGTTTTCCCGAATCACGAAAATAAGCAAGTAAGATACTCTTTAATAACCTGTTCTTACACTAGAAACAGTGTTTGAAGAAAGCAAAACCACAAATGGCTAAGTCAAGGCTCCATATTGCAAATCGCATACCTAAGTCACTCTCGATAGACGACTCTAACCATTCGGAGGACTTGCGTCTCAAAATTACGTAGAATAGAGTGATAAAATCACGAATATCGGTTAATAATTCAGGTTCTTCACGGGTTACGCAAAACCTTCAGGTCACGAGTCACGAAGATTCACGTTTCACGGAAAATAAAATCAGCTAATCACGCATCACGAGAATAGCCAAGTACGACCCTCTCTAGAGCAATTATCAATTCAGTTTCGAAGTAATCACTAATCAGACAATTAGTTAATTGGTTTTGGTCTTGGTTTAACTACGATTTAAAATTGGCTGAGTAGTCTAATTGGTAAGCAATTGGTTTGGTTTTGGTTTCACGACTTGAAAACCACCCCCTATCCCTGATTTCAATTTATTCAGCCACTGATTCGCTTGGTAGCCGAGCTTTTGCCTTACTCGCGTGCCACTCTCGTGACAACCTCCTTTTCACTTTCCTGCATTTTCTTTGCTCAGAATAGACGGGTTTTGCAAAACCATGAAAAAGGTAAGTTTTCCTCGTTGTTTTTCGTGCTAGAGGTAAATCGTCAGGCGCGAAAAGCAACTGGCTACGTGCTCTCAAATCCTTATGGCGGACGGTTTTGCCGCCCCTTTAGCAATATCCACTAAAGTTATGCTAGTGAACTTCCAGGTTTCAACAGATATGATCTCCACTTGTTTCTTTCTTCGTATAATCTAGTGGGTGAAAGATTATACACTATAGAATACCTCGTGATCAGGAGATGATTTGGGGGAAGTTAGGGGTAGAAAGGGGGCCGGAGCCTGGTAGAATAGCGGGCGGGTGGGGTATGGGAGACGGGAGACGGGAGGGCCACATTTTGCCAAACCTACGTTGCGCGCACGAGAAATTATCGAATGTTCGGGTATGTCTAGTAGAGGGGGTAGAGAGGAGGGGAAGTTAGTTTTAATTAGCACTGTAAAAGTGCCGTGGACAGTAGAGTACGGCACTCTTACTTGTCTATAAATGAATTATCAGTAATTTTTTTAAATTTAATTTAAAGTTGATGTCTCTATTTGATGGATACATTTCGTGTGACCATTCTTAAAATGTTGACAAGAGTATCAGTTTTATCTTTCAATCTCAAATATAATAAGCAGTTGGTCCTTTAATCTGTCATAGAAAGCTATATAATTTAGTGAACATTTTTTTCCCCTGCCCTCTTCCAGGCCACTTTTTTGAACAAGAAAAAGAGTCATCTTCACATTGGGATCTGGTTCTAATAATTTTTAGGCCAGATGTCTCGCCTGCCCCCATGTCTTTTTTTTTTTTCAGTACCACTGGATGTCACTGCTTAATAGAGATAAAAGGCAAATCAATGTCTGGTTAACAGTGCTAGCTATCTTCCTTTGGGTCTGTCAAATTGTCAGACTCGAAAGAAGATTGCACTATTATTAATTAAATGTCTTTTGGAATGGCATCACAACATATTGTCCTTAAAAGTATAATATATAGTTTCAAAATGTCAACTGCTGTCTTTCCTCATTGTCTTGTTATAGATAGAAGGATTACTTGCTGCAACACTAACTCCATTTTATAAGAATGGGTAAGCACTTTAATTTGTAATGTGATATTGGAAGACATTCTTTAATTTATAGCTTTTCTCCTAGCTTGCATTGTTCAGGGAATTAATGGATTATAATACTTTGAGTGTGTAGAACGGGACTGCATTAAGGCCCTATACAAAATGCTATTATTTTATATTTTAAAAAATATTAAAAATTATATCCTTAAAAATTACGAGGTATCCCTTTATTAAGAATACACAGGAAGGTGAAAGGGCCAATGTGGTGGTCAATACAATGCATTGTTCCAGAAAATATCCATACCCCTGTCACGAAACGGGTTTTTGGTTCAACTTCCCTCCCCCCTCCCCCTGCCTGCCACCTCTCTCTGGAAATTCCAGTATTTGTTGGCATAACTTAAAATCCTATAAGAATTTTAGCTTTTGAAACCCCTCTTCCCCTGGAATTTCCCTCCTTGGGGTGGGTTTGGATATTTTCTTGAACCTTACCCAAAGCAGAATAACCCTGTTTCTTTAGTGAAAAGGTTGAGAATTGCAAAATTATAAAAGCTATAATTGCAATTTTAAAAGTTGCACACTTTCAGGTTGCACTCTAGCTGCTATTGCATTGTCTTCTATATCTTAAGGCACAGTAAGCCAGGTGAGTAAATACCTTTGTAAAATAATGATTTAATTTTAAAACATAAAAATTTGTCACCAGGGAACTAAATTTAAGTGCAGTAGATGAATATGCTAGACACCTTGAAAAGGAGAACATTAAAGGATTATTTGGTAAGTTTGAGTTTGAAGAGAATTTATATTTTATAGTAATTTAGAGTCCCACATACTCAGATCATGTTTATTATAAATAATCTAAACTAAAATGTATGGTTGCTGTTTATATAGTAATTTCATAACAGAAAGTTAATTATTAACTTGCAGGTTATATCCATGGTAATAGATACTTTAAGGTTAGCTTTCTGACAGGATGAACAAAGCCACAAAAAAATACAAGCCTGGAGTCTATAGAAGCATCTTTAAATAATAATTCATTTTGGAAACTTCCTTGGACTGTCTTAGTTTTCCATAAGCTGGGAAAAAGAGAGACATTTTAAAGTTTTGACAAAAGAACTGTCTAACATATAATTTTCTATAATTTTTGGCTATAAGATGTACGTCAGGTCTCAAACCAATGATAATAAGTGATAGTAATTGGACCGAGTGGAGTACAATTTAGGGGGTAATGGGGCAATTAATTTCAAACTTGGAGAAGTGTGCATTTAGAGGCTGATTTGAAATTACAAGCACAACTACTCCCTGAATTGTTAACGTCATGAGATCCTGAGTTACTAATTAATGATATCAACAACAAGTCCAGGAGAACTTCTTCGGAGCAAAATGTGAATAGCACTTCCCACAAGTTTCAAACAATGTAGGAAATATTAAGAAGGAACCATTAGAGCATATATAACTGATGTTCAAATTTGTCACTGGATACCTGTATTTGGACACCCACATAATTACCACCTATTATGTGACAAATAGGTGTACAGCAAACCAATCACGATTAAGAATTTTGGTATAGATACAATTATAATAATTATAATCATGATCATGCCTCTTAATTAGTTACTTAATGTACACGGTGAGTGGGGTATTTAGTGGGCTGCTTTTGTTCGTTTCTACGTGGAGTTACACATCTTACTAACCTCATCTTCTTGGTTTGTACTGTAAGTTATGGATCCTTGTTTTTTCCCTTCAGTTTATGGCCTCAGAGCTTGATAGGCTTTGCACTGTAAATTGAAAGAGAAAATTTCCAGGCTGTAATCTGCAGGACACTGACCTCAAACTTGGGTAATAAGAGGTATTTTATCTTTGTCAACAGTAACAGGAACATTTGGGGAAAGTACATTACTAACAGTGGAAGAGAGAAAGAAACTGGCAGAAAAATGGATTCAAACAGGAAAAGACAGGTTAAATCAAATCACTAACAGTATTTTTTTGTCTTTTCACTTACAGTATTTGATGAACAGTAAATTTCATCAAATTCACAGTTTCAATATCAGTACAATATCAAACAGACTTGTAATGCAATGTCAATGGACTAGCATCCCATCCAGGGGTAGGGGGGGGGGGGGGGGAGTTGAAATTCTCCTAGTTACTTCAAGGAAATCCAAGAGATTACAAGTGCCACCTTGATGGGCTAAGGCTCAAAATAATGCAGACTTTACCTTAGATTACCTTTGTTGCGAAACATAATTCATCGTAGACAAGCAACTCTGACTTCAGTGAGTGTTGCAATCAAATTGATAAAATTAAAAAAAAATAAATACATTTGTTAAATGTTGAATATTTGTAGTGGTCAAATCACTTAACAAGCGACACCTAGCTACATGTATTTCTCAGGCATGCTACTTAGACTGAAAGAAAAAATAATTCAAATAAACATAGTAGGCTTAAAATTCCCAACTGGTGGGAGGCAGACCTGTTGGGTATTTACAACCGTGACCAAGGAGTTGAATCAGTGTCTCCCAAAAAACACCTCCAGTTTAGTGGTCAGGGCAGAACTTGAACATACGACCCCCGATTTCTAGTCTGGTGATCTAACCACTCAACCACATGCTGCCTCTACATAAATGCTAGCCAAAGACTGAGTGTCCACCTTGGCTTGCCCCACCCACTTATAAGTATGTTGGTATATACAGCCATAGCTATGCCCATTGGTGGAAAAAGAAAGTTTGAGAGTATGGCTTAACACAATGGCTCACCACAATCTCTGTGGCCTGAGAGCTTGACAAATTACATTTCCTTCCAGATTTGATCATATCATAATACAAGTTGGGACCTCCAACTTAAAGGATTCACAAGAGCTGGTAATTAACAGTGAACAATATATTAAATTACCGCATCAAAAACTACTTAGAGATATATTTTCAACAAATCAGTTTTAATCCTTTAGGAACTAGCTTTTGTTAGATAAGTTTTAAGAATACAAAATGCAACAACAAGTCAACAACAAAGAACAAACAAAAACAGAAACTTCATTTATACCCATAGTCATCCTCGGAGTCCCAGGGGCAGTTAGTGGGGGCGGGGAAGTCTAAACGGGCGAGAAAAAAAAATCGGGCGAAGAAAAGTCCCTGGGTCTCCGAGGATGACCCGTAGTAAAATGTTTGCAAATAGACCAAATAAGTAAAGAGAAAAGAGAATTTTACTTTACTTTTACTAACTGAATTTTGTCGATTTGTTTTTAATACCTTTAAAGGCAAGACATGCTGAAGATACAGGTGCGACAGCAATTGGTTTAATGGCCACAAGCTACTTTTCTCCAAAGTCTGTAGGTGTGTATTCATTTCCTCCTCATAAAGTAACACGACACATTCTGAAAGGATTCCGTTTGTCCCTAGTTGCAAGTTGATGCGGAATAAAAAAATATGCAAGTATGGAATCTCGTTTAACCTGTCAGAGCAAATATCGGTAAAATACTGAAACAAACGAAGCAGAATTGGTTGACTTCGAAATGTTCGTCTCAGTCGCTTTACAAACGGAACAGTGAAGATACAACGCGCATATACATAGACGTTTTCCCGCGCTTTTAGCAGGGACATCTTCAAGCCTTTCTTCAAGCCTGGATTTGCTCCTGATTGATTAAAATTACAGTATGTGTTCTCTGATTGGTCAACGCAGGACAATAGAGCCCAACAGAAACAAGTCAAAGAGTCAGTCAAAGGTACCCTCCATTATGCCACATTTCCGGGGATCGGTCGGACCGAAGTTTGTCGTTCCACTTTGTCAAGTTACCGATTCGTTCCCCTACTCCTCTTCAGTAGATTTCACGCATTCGGCTAGAGTAATTGCTTTGATTTGGTTTTACGACCCTCAGTTGAAAACCCATCTAAAATCAGTCGAAGATCGCTATTGTAGTAAAAAGTACATTCATTTTCTTTCTTTTCCACAGATGACCTTGTCGAATATGTTCGTCTTGTGGCGGAATGTGCACCAAACACTCCGCTGTTTTACTATCATATCCCAGCTTGGACACATATTCCATGTAGGTGAAGAACTTGTGAGTCAGTCTGCAATGTAATGTGAATTTGTAACAAACAAACAAACAAACTAGTAAGCTTAAGTCTTGAGAACATTTGGACAGTGTATCGTTGAAAACGAGGCGTGCATTGGTGTGTGTTGGGAAGTGGAGTGGCGGGACATAATCCGAGAGAGAGGGGGGAGGTCACACAGTTATCCAATGTTTTAACTCAGTTTTGTTGCCATCACAGTTTTAATGGAAGACTTTTTGGAAGCTGCAATGCCCAAGATTCCAACATTAGCGGGATTGAAGTTCACAAGTATTGACTTGTTTGACTTGGGCCGCTGCCTTGTTCTCGGCGAGGAAAAGATTCAGATTCTCTTTGGAGGTGACGAGGTTGGTAGCGAAGGCTTACGCCTAGTGGAAGAGCGCGAAATTAAGTCATCACAAGATAGGAACCTGAAATAACGGCGATGATGGGTATGCCATGTCAGAGGCACTCTCACGGGCGTTACTGCTTTTTAAGTCAAAACAGTACTAAAATTATGATGAAGTGTGGACAAAGTAAGGAGAATTTTGGTTTTGAACCAAGGGCTTATCTTTTGTTTTCTGTAGATTCTCGTAAGCGCTTTAGCTATGGGGGCTCGTGCTACCATTGGAGGGTAAGCAAACTTTATCATTCGTTTCTTTTGCTCAATTTCACCGTCTTATTTTACGTAATAAGCTGAAAAATGTGGAATTTGCGGGAAGAAAACATAACAGAACATAATTAACTGATGGCAAGCTTGACAGAAATGCGAGCTCGCAGATAAACTCAATCGGTGGTTGAGTTCGTCTGTGCCTCTGGTTTTGGCTTGTAGATTGTTGCACTGACCAATTCTGTTCTGATCTTTCTTTACCTCGATAAACTATTGGTTCGCGGTTTCGTGTAATTTGGTGACTTCAAACATTGCAAAAAGTAATTTTCTGGTTTCTTTTGTTTTTGTTTTAGAACGTATAGCTTCGCTGGGAAGTTGCACAGTCGAATTATAGATGCCTTTAACAAAGGAGATATCGAAACAGCAAGAACAGAACAGGTATTTAATCGCTCTAAGGGTTATCATTGTTCGTGTTGTAGTTAAATTTGTCTCAGTATTAATATATTGTGTACAACGACTAAACCCGATTTCAAGAAAAACCATTCCCGTAAATAGAACAGAGAACTTGTTAGAAGTTGCATCAGTTTGGGGGTAGCGAATAAAAATCCATCCAGTGGCAGAAAGAAGGATTTGAACCAGGGGCCTCGGGAATAAAAATCCGACGCCCTAACTTAAACCACTAGGTCACGCCACCATGGCATCCTGTTCAATACTTTAGTCATCCATGATAAGCTTGCTGTTCTTTTGTTCTCACATTTAGTATCGATCTCAAGCCATGATCAAACTTTTCATTAAATACGGTATGTAAAGTGGAGTGCTTTGACAATAATGTGTGCAGTTTGACGACTAACTTGAACTTTTTAACTGAAAAGCAGGCACAGTTTAGTGTGTACTACATGACGGTTTTTTCTCTGTACTTCCAGGAGGCCATCCGGGCGTCGCGAAAGCCATCATGAGATTTCTTGGCTTGGACCTAGGGCCTGCTCGTTCACCTCTTTCGCAGTTAAGCGAGAGCGTGGAAGCAGGATTAAGGGAAGAATTAGACGGTATTGGATTTTTTACTTGGCGTTAAAAGAAAATAAACGCGTCAATTTTACTACGAGGCGCGAAGTAATTTTTATTCTCGTAGTTAAAGTTTTATGGTGTGAAAATTCTAAATAACGTGTTAACAGAGAAAATTATAAGTTAATATATTAATGTGGCAGAACTATGTAGCTGAGTAAGGACTGGAACATTTCATAGGAATGTTAGACATGCCGTGAAAACAGTTACAGGCTTTGCCTAGCAGAGTTTTGTTCAAATAGCCAACACAGCTTTTTTTTTTAACACGTCCATACAGAGAAACAAAAAAATAATAATTGACGAAAGGTTTAGCAAGAAAAATACGTTTAGAAAACAAATAACTCTGTGAGAGCTTATTCATTTAACTTACATAGTGAAGCAACTATTTTCTCCTTGAAATAGCCAAAAATATTGTTTCAACATAACAGAAGTGTTAAGGTAAATCTAACAAGGGGAGAACCTCGTTAAAGCGGACACCAAAGAGACAGACAAGAGTGTCCGTAACGCAGAGGTGTTGGTATTAGGTTCGACCAGAAGCATATTACCTAGGTGATATGCTTCTGGTTCGACTGAACCAAATTCTTAGTTCTTTGTAATTTTTTCCTTTCCAATAATCGTTGACGCATTTAATAATATCGGGTTGAAATGACTGCTCAGGACAACAATTGCATCATTTTGACAACAGTTTTATTAAAATATATCGATTTCCACAACACCCTCGTGTCTATATCTCCTACGTCTATGATAGAATTCCAGTATTACAGTGAAGTATGTTACATCATTGACTTTTATCATAAGCACATTTTTCAAGAACGAACATCCAGCCCATAGTAATAAACATCTATGTACTAATTAAAGGTTGTACAGGTTAGTTCCAGCACCCCTTCAGTGCACACAACTTATGCTGCCTCGTCTCCAGGCTCGGGGAGTGCGGAGCTTGATGGCAAGTAGGCAAAACGCTTATCTTCTCTATGTCCGTCCCAGAACTCCACGCCCACCGCGTAAAGCGAAGAGAGGGGCCAGGGAGTGGACCTAGTGCATGGTGATATGGAAACATCTAACTGTAATCTTATCGAAGTGAAATTCACGAAATATAAACGACATTTTTCTAGGCATAATTATTTTCTTAGATAATTTTTCTATATTTAATCTCTCGAATATTAAAAAAAGGATCGCATCTTTGTGAAAAGTAAGTGCAACACACATTGTAAAGGAAGGATTAATTAAAAGAATTGCTTTCCTAACCTGTATTTTAATTTTTTATTATTATTTAATCGTTATTTGCACTAACCTCTACCACTAACCAGAGGCTTTTTCGTGTTAGGATGACTCGGCATCACTGGTCTGAACCCCCTCCCCCTCCCCTCTGTGCAAAAAAAGCCTCTGTCACCAGTAATAGGTAGCCATTTATCAAGAGAGAAAAACCTGAGTAAATAAAGCGATTTAGGACTCGAGTGTCTCTTAGTTAATCATTTCTTTACACCTGAATGGATTAAAGAAGCTCAGTCACGGAATTTTGAGTTATTATGGCCACGTACAAAATTTCCATACAAATTAAAGGAAATTTGAAAATAGTAGTTTATATAAAAAAAAGAAGAAGAAGAAGAACACTTACAATAATAAACCATAAAGGAACAAGGATGATTAAGGATGGAGAAGATTTATACGGATTACAAACGGAGAACATGAGAAATTTGGGCTCAACTTTTCGAGATGCGCAAACGGTGACGTAGCTCCTTTAATTTGGATTTCTTGCCGAGAGAGAACTATGATCGTTTAAGTCACTACAAGTACAAACCGACCACAAGGAAAAGCAAGAGGGAACATCCAAGCACACCATGAAACGCGACAAACAATGGCAAGTGTAGGAAAATTTGAATTTGATTTCACATTTCGTATCTAGTCTGACTTAAAACTCCATTGTAACGGTAAATATTAGTCAGTTACACGACTACTTTCAAACCTTGCGGAAGATAAGCTCTATTTAAGACATTAATAGGCCGCTTTACAGTTGTGTGCTCGTTTACCTGGCCTATGAATGTAAGCGAGGCTGGAGTTGACCTTGCTTTGATACAGACCTCTCTGCTCTTCTCATTTAAATGCAAACTAGTTAGCATCAGAGCAACTTGATTTACACAACAAAAGCAGTGAGGTCTGCCTCAAAACAAGGTCACCTGCAGCCTCGCTGCCATTCAAAGGCCAGGTCACTGAACTGACAACTGTAAAACGTATTACGATTTCAAGGCGCGCTGACCATCACATTGTAAAGTGTCGGGTGTAGTCGTATTCTATCGTAGGTATAACAGCCTGAACAAATTTGAGAAAGATGAGTAAGTACCTAAAAAAACGTCAAGGAAAATGTTATACCATAGTCTGAATACACGTAGAATTAGAAGCTAGCCTCTTCCAGGCGTTCAGTTAGTTGGGGCGCAGCGCAAAAAATGGCTCACGGAAAAATAGGGGAGAAGCGTAGCGCTCCTAGCACCAAGTCTCTCTCTCCATTATTTCGCTACGCCGTTTTCTCCGCTGTGCCCCAACTAAATGGTGGAGACTTTGCAGAGGTCATAGGTTCGAATCCCGTTCTAGCCTGATATTGTAGGCTTGCTTGAGATAAAATGTAACTCTCGAAAATCTTATTCCCTCGTTGCCTCTGATTTTGTCTTCACGTGTCGAAATAACACATGGTTGTTTCTCATAACGCGTGATCACGTTATCATAACGCCTAATCTTCACGTACAATCACCATAACTATCTTAAAGGATACATATGAACACCAAGCTCTCCTCCGCCGTCAGCTACTGTTTGGATAATCTTCTTCATTACGTCTGCGTGCCTGCCAATAGAAAACAACCACGTGACTGATGGGATTATCCACTGTTAAAGATCTCCCAAGCGCATTCCAGCTGGCTGTAAGCTGTGCTCCAAGGTCACACATGGACCGTATAGCGGCTGCCAGAGGCGCCATCGTATGCTTTCCGTTCGACCTTGTTGAGCTGCGTCGTTGCTGTACTTTGCGACGGCGATTAGCCGCGACATTATTATTATTATTATTATTATTATTATTATTATTATTATTATTATTATTATTATTATATTACTTTCTGCAATGTTTGATGGTATTACAATTTCCCTTGATTAATTCTCTTAATCTTGCCACAACTGAAAATAAAATCATACACTAAAATAGGCCTTCATCAAGGTTAAGTGCCAAAAATAGTCCTGAAAACCCGCCTGAAGATTTCCGATTTCCAGTAATTGCCGGCAAGGGACTCAAAGTCAGAAGCCTAAACTTTTTCTTATTTCAAGCAAAAAATCAAAACTTTCCCTCAAGGATAACGCCTGCAAAATGTTGGTCTATCATTAAAAAATGAATGATGAGATAACGTGTGTTTGCAACCCAACGTATTGGGTGTTCTCTGAAATAAAAAAGGCCTGGATTAAAACCAAATTCTCTCAAGGAGGATAATTCAGTTTACTATTTTTTTTTTTCAAGGACACGGTAACGAGTAATGCAATCTGATTGGTTCTCAGTGCGATCCGGACGGTCACGGTAAAGAGCGCGCGATGCGTGTGTGGAAAAGGTCAACAATTATGAAAGTGATTTGAGGGTGTGAGGAAAAAATAAGTTATTTACCGGCTTAGAGTCGGTCCATAGAGTGAAAAACTGTGACCTCGCACTTGAAAATACAGCCTTGGGCCTGCAGCATTTTCCAGACCTCGGTCACAATTTTACATTATATGGACTTCCCAGCTGGTAAATAAAATTTATATGTATGTACTAAAACAACATGGAGAATTATGATGTCGATCGAGATCGAGAGACTGACTCACCTACAAGGATGAACAGACGCCATAGTCATAGGCAAGTGAGGATGGGCTTCTACTGTTACAGTCTTTTTAGCGTGATCCTTGAACATAAACAACACTGTGTCAACATCGTCAACCTTGCAAGTGAATATATGAAAGACCATATATTTGAACTGCGGAGAAAGATACGAAGATATGTACTGCGATGATCAATCATATCTTCATATTGTCAACCTTGATGCAGTCTGTACCTTGGCGCAGTACAATCAGGTGTGGAGAATCAATTAATCAAGTATTGTGTTAGGCACATTGTTAACTTTGTGCATCATAAAATCTTGAAGGAGCGCATACACAGTATTTTGAGTTATTCTGGTTACGTTCAAAATTACCTTTAAATTGAAGGAAACATGAAAATAGTAGTTTACTTAGATAGAAAAACACCAAAGAGATAATAATAAACCATAAAGGAACAAGGATGGTCAAGGATGGAGAAGATTAACACTGATTACAAATGACGAACTTGAAAAATTTAGGCTTAACTTTTCAAGATGCATAAACCGTGACAGCTCCTTTAACTTTCCCTAGGGAACCTCAAAATCTCGGGGGAGGGGACTCTCATGCAAAAAGGTCGGGGAACCCCTCGGAAAATTTGAATTAAACCCCTGACGGAAACCAATCTGGGTGTGGTTTGAGCTTTGTTAGACACCTTAAAGATACCACTTTAAAAAGAGGACATGATTCCTGCAGTACAACCCATGAAGATGCCTGCTTTTACCTCTATTTTGAAAGGAAAAAGCAGTGAAACTATAAACCACCTAAATGGCCATAAATCGGCCTAACAAACTCACGAGAAACAAGGAAATACTGACACCTGAAATAAAATGAGCTAGTATATTTTTGTTCAATACTCGTTCATATTTTTCAGCTCAAGAGTAGAACTGTTTTTCCCATACAAATCCTTACCAGAGTTAAAACTCTTGTGTAACCTCACAACTGTTTGTACATGCAAACCCATTATCTGAGCTTCGGCTACCTGTGTTGTACATTAATGCAGTCTACAGGGAATATTATATTTAAAATAAAACATTTTTACCTGACTCATGTCCTCATACATCTCTTCCACAGTAAGTGGCTTTCGGTTCTGCAAAAGACACATTCAGCAAATAAAAGTCACTGACTGAAAGACTTTTCAACAACAATACAACTGCTGATGGAGGGTTGTCTAGTCCTGGGATTTTTGATAAGTCAGACAAGTAAAATGATAGAATATACAATGTTGCCTGGTATGGGTACAAAGAAAATAAGTTTTCCAGCCTGCTCCTTAGTTGCTTAAGGTGTTGTCCAATGCAGGGATACCCTCCAGAATTAAATTCGCCAGTCCCCAGGGGAGGGGTTGGGGGTTGGGGGTTGCAGTCCTGTCTTTGTGCAGGACTTTTTTGCTATTTGTTTGACTCTTCATAAAAATGATAGAATATGTTACATAATTATGTAGTTGTTTCACTTCCACCAATAGAATGATTGCCAAGTGGCTGAGAAATAAAGTAAACTCCAGATTTTATATCATGCCTTCAAAAATGCTTTTCAAATGTCAGGAATGCTGGAAATGGTGTTTTAGAGGGTAAAATCAGGTTCAAAATTTCCAGGGAGGATTCCTCGACCCCTCTAGAAGCTGAAGGCTGATGGCATTAAAAGTCATTAAGGTGTACAATCCCCCTTTCAGGAATTCCTGAATCTGTCCCTGAACCCATTTGTACACCTCAGTGGGGAGAGGCAAAGTGAGGGGCAAGTCTCTTGCCAAAGAACACAACACAATAATGCACCTAGCAGTGGCATCCAGACCACTTGATCCAGAGTACAGTGTGGTAACCATTTAGCCACTGCACCTTAATCCACTTATCATTTGAAAGGCTAGTCATTAAAATTAACTAAAAGCATTCCTACCTCATTGTAGCCAAACAGCCATAATCTTGGTGTCTGATAGTATTTATCATATGTGATGTACATGTCGTAAGTTCTTGTTTGCAGAATTCCACCGGAAGCGCTCACATCTACTGCACTCTCCCCCGACTCAGTTTTTGAAGTTGGTTGGATTGATAGGGTGGCCTACAACATTCAATAACATTTGATATACCTAGTATACATGTAATCATGTGACCCAACATTCACGTACCTCAATAACTGTAAGCCCAGAAAATAGATACTAAAATCATAACAAGGACTTAATGCAGTCAGGACTTATTGAGGAGCTTTTACTCATGTTCTGAACACTTTCCAAACAAGAATACCAGCTTTACGATGAATTCAAAATACCTCATCACTCTCCAACATTCCACTTTCTTCAAAAGCTGAAAACAAAAAACAAGAAAAACTATATTTTAACCATATAACTATGCTTAATAGCAATTTAGGTTAAAATCAAAGTCTCCTCCAATCGAGAGGGGAAATGCCATGGAGATTAAATGGAGACACTCCAATGTTACTGCTTTGCTAAGAACTTGACACAATGACATTAGCCAGCCTATGCGGCCTGGCTAAAACTTGGCCTGTGAACATTATGCACAAGCTGGGAAAATTTGCTGGTATAATTTGTCAAGGCCACATGCATCTTCCAACCACGGGTGTATGGCTCTGATAATCATAGATATCAGTAACCGATAAGAAATATCTAAAAGGGGTGATACCTTCCATATCCACTGCCTCTTCTTCATCATCTTCCTCCTTGTCATCATTTTCTGCAGGTGCTATGTCTTTTGTGGTCTGTGTAAATAATACAAATAAATGAGAGCATGTTTTTACGTCTGTTCTGAATATAAATTGTAGGATTTTTCTATGATAGCAGGGTTGTCATTAAAGGCAGTAACCATTAGCACCTGTTGCAGCTAAGAATGACTGTCACAGAGGCCTTGATGTTACAAGGGAATATGCCTGTTGTTAGACAGGCATAATTCACCCACGAGGGAACACGTTAGTTGCAGGTGTTCAGAGCAAGGTAACAGGTAACTCAAATGTAATCTTAATATGACAGTACAAAACTTATACATCTCTATTGATCTTAGCAAAATGTTTGATGCAGGAGGGCAGCTGGTTTTCACAGGTGGGCAAAACTATTTGAACTGAACTTCTTTAAAAGGAAAGCCTTCTGCTAGCAAACCAAGTGGGCAAAATCGTCCTTGCAGCTGGTCAAATTGCATGGTGCCAAGCCCTTGATGAAACCCCCAGACAAACAGGCAAATACCTTGTCAGATTCAAGCGTCATCTCTGCAAATGATTCCTGGGCACCAGTCACAGCCTGCTCGCCACTTGGGTCAACATGGTGATGAGTGTCCACCCACCCACCATCTTCATCGGGTTCAACAATGGCCTCATTTTCTTCTTGATGTTCCATTTCCTTGCACCGCTTGTAGCATGGAACTACATGTTAGAAACAAAACACACTGAATACTCACGACAGGAGAATGCCATTAAATTACACAATTTTCAGTTTTATTTTATCTGCATTACTACACAACTACCTGGTATAATTTTAGATATTTTAACAACTGTGTCCTGTCTAGTGCTTTGGTAGCTACTTAGAAACCAGTAGTGACTGATACATTTGGTAGGTTGATTGATTGATTGATTGATTGACTGACTGACTGACTGACTGACTGGTGGAGGGATGGACGGAAGGACAGACGGATGGGTGGATTGATTGAGTGAGTGAATGATTGTTTGATTGATAAATTTTGTTTTCAAGATTAATTAGGCAAATTAGCTGTTGTTGCAAATTTAGGAAACTGGTGTTTCCAAGTAATTGCCCCTTAATTAGATTGCAGTGAAGAATTGTTGGCTGCAGGCACAGGTCGTGGTTATATATGATTGTATTACTGGTTGCAGGATACATAATGATGGAAAACACTTTTCTATAAGTATTGATGGAAAATTCACCCTAATCATGAGAAGTGTACATAGATCTCATGAAAGGAAATATAATGTTTTGGGGTTATTAATGTAACCTTTACGAACTATAAGACCAGGAGTTTGAAATATTTGGAAACATGATTAGAAGCATCTTTGAGAAGTGACAAGGTTAAGGTTGAATCCAAGATATACACTGTACAGGGTGAATATTTAAGCTTGGAGCCCAAGCATACCATTTTTTGTATACAAGAACTGCTTGTCTGCTGGGAGATAACTCTTTATTTTGCTTTCATCTGGACCTGTGTCCCTGAAAAACAAGACAGGGTCAAAGGAGCAATCTACAGTGCAGAGAACCTGTCCAATGGAAATCTAAGGAAGGCGAGGTAGTTAGACAGATGGGGTAACAGTCTCGTTCCCAGAACTGCCTGTCTCTATGTCCAAGCTTGGTGTCCAAGTACGATTCTTGCTGGGCACTAATGTGAACACACCTTTTTTCCAAGTACTTCACCAGAATTTGGGCACAGTGCCCATGCCTGGGTACAAGGTCTTGATCTTGTCCTTAGGCTCTAGATGGTACTTTGATACTTGGAGTATCGGTGTCTGAATGCATTTACTATTTTGTGCCGATGCCCAGGCACCAGCGCCCAAGCACCAAGTGTGGACATAACTTTAGCCAGTTGGACCTTGGCTTGAGGAAAAGGTGACTCTGGAGACACATGATTTGGTAAAATAAGATCCTTAGACTAAGTTTTTCACTAACTCATTGTTGGTTTCCTTCTCAGCTTGATTATCAGCTGGACCCTAAAGAGTGGTGGAAATCGAGCCTGGTTCCCTTTCCAAAAATATCACAATCTGATTGCTACCTAAAACTGTTCAAACACAGCAGCTACAAACCTTCAGGAAGTTAAAAACTGGCTCACTGGGAAAATGTTTAGGTGAGTCCACCATAACAAAACATATTTAAATGCCACATCCAGTGAGAACTTTACTTCAGTTTTAAATTCCCCTTACGGAATCCCTTAAGGTCTGTAAGCACTGTAATCAAAGGGTTTTAGTCAATGATAAACCAATACAAACCATTTCCATGTTGGACAATGATGGACTAAATGATCACCAGCTGCAACAAACTGTGAATCAAATGCACAAAAATAATTAATCCAAAAAAACAACTTGGATAAAGACAGTAACAAGTGCAGTAATGAACTAAAACTGCTAAGGTCTCAAGTAAGGTAATGGTCTTAGTATTACTTCATATGGAGAGGGGAGGGTATGGTGAAGGGCATGGTTTTCACGCAATGTTAAGTCTGGGACAGGGTACTGAAATCAGACAGTTTTGGTCTAGAATAGAGTATAATTTACCAGAAAATGGCCAGTGTATAAATAAGTTAGTCTAGAACAATATTCTTCTCCAGCAGTTCTAGAATAGAAATTGAAGAAGCGACTTTGAAAGATATTGGTTTAATTAGCGTATGCTAGACTATGATGATGATAAAGTTTCTGCACTGAAAATAGCTAGTCAGGGATGGGGTAGGGGTTTTTGGTGCCTAGTCTAGACTACGGATGCAAAATCAAACTTATCAAGGTCTAGTATAGGGTAAGGGTTTCAGTGTGCCAGCGACAGACCCCCCTACCAAAAGACTTACAGAGTACTTCCTCAGGCTTCATACTGAAGTTGTCAGCTCTTTTAGACCAAACCCGAAGTTGGCGCATAATTGAAGGGGTGCATAGAAAAAGACCCTAAGTGACATCTGATAGACGGCAAGATTCTCCTAGCAAATTGCTTTTCACTTCCTCCTACAGGAAAGGAGAATTTGACATGAGATCAAGAGTCACTTAGGACTTTTTTTCTATATACCCCTTTAATTATGCTGTGGTCCACTGGTCCAGACTAGATTGATGGTTCATTGGTTCAAGTGCTTTACTTTAGTTTCTGTAGCATGCAGTGACAAAAAGTATCCTTACTCTTCCCTGGATGGGATGTTAGTCCCTTGGACCATAATTAATTACATCCACACTTTCCCTCCCAAGGCCCTCCTTCCCCATCCATTAACTCCATCAGTCACTTATAACCCCTCAAGAACTCCTTAATGGCTTTGCAAGCATTTCTCATCTGCCCTTCCCACTCAAGTTGAATACACTGAAATTGCTTTCTGAAGAACTCCACATAACCCTGCAGGGCCATGATGTCATCCCTGGTCCTCAACAGCTGCATACAGAATTTCTTGTGCAATGGTCCATTTAACAAATTGAAGTCAGTTTCTCATGCATCTGTCTTGTTATTGATCATGAATTTCATCATCACATAGTCACATAAGCAGTGGATCCACGACGCAAAACTCATTGTCAATAACAGGACAGATGCATGAAAAACTAACATCAAGTTGTGTTTTACAATAACAAATTGTCAAATTGTCCACTCTCGCTCGTTGTCGCATCGCATAAATTATAAATTCATGTGTCTGTCTGCTTATTGACAATGAAAATTAGCCACTGAGCACGTAAGAATTTCTACAGTTATCATAAAATTTAGGTTAATCCCCAGCTTTTTGTCAGGTTGCTACAACCTTAGGCCATTCAATGTTACATCCCCCTGCTTCTTTCTCTCTCCCCTCCCACCCTCCACTGACTGTAGTAGAATGACATGGGACAATATCGTCACCTGATCAATCACGTGATCAAAAGCAAAAGGGAAGATGTCAAGCAAATGAACCAGTCATGTTAGCACTCTCTAAATTAGTCTTTAGTTACAAATTCCTCACAATACGTCTACAGTGTACATGATGATAATAATTATTATGTTTCCTAAAGGGGCTAAGAAAGTAATTTCTAAGGGGTTAACTCTGTCTGTGTTACTTAAGTATTTCGCAGTAAGTTTAGAAGGAAACTGAGGGAGTGAAGAAAAATCAGGTTATTTTTGGTGGGGGCGGAGGGGGGGACACATTGCTTTGTGACTCATCTTGTCCACTGGGAGAGGGGATGGTAAAATGGAAAGGCCACAGTTTGCAAGGAAGCATTTAAGCTTATATTCCTGGCTGGAAAGAAGCACTGTAGGATAGTAGTTATTACACTTATTTCGATCTGATAGCTGCGTAGTGGAATAACTAAAACATGATTTATACTTTATACTTTATCCAGGATCGCCAATTATTGGATTATTAGATCGTGTCACGAAACGAATACTATTTCGTTTTCGTTTCGTATAAGCACCGCTACAAGCACTCAAAAGTGAAATAACATGTCCTAAGATCAGAAATAACAATTGCAAAATTAAAAAGAGTAAACGAAACTCAACTATAGCTATGAGCTAAGTTCAAACCCCAGAGCTGAGCAAAGTTCAAATTCACTGTGAGAAAATAGCGTATAGAAATACCTATAAACATACCTCTTCCGGTGTAATCACACCAGTTTCCTGAAACTTCGATTCCTGTATACAACGCAGGAAAATGAAATCCATTTACGGGGCAAATCTACAAATAGTATAAAACAGGAACTTCCCTTCGCGTTTATCAACAGGGGTATACACTACCTTCAAAACCGGAGTTAAGTATTCCGCGACTCCAAGGGCAGTTCCCTTCATCTTATTTATAACGTCTTGCATCGCCATAATGAAGATCTGGTCTACAATATATTTCTTTCCGTGCAGTAAATCGCAGGACAACTCCAACGTCCTCCAGTCGAAAGGACGCAATTGACTGCTACAGACGGCGAAGACAAAAACTGTGCATATGTTTAAAAGTACGTCCGCTGAGCAGTTTAGTTCCGAGGAGCGCGTCACACAACATCCAGATATCACTAGAGTCACGCATAGGGTCACGCATGGCAAACAACCGTCTGTTCAAAAGAGTTTCACCTGAGAGATTTCTTTTTGATATTTTTTTCTCTTTTTGCGTCCCCGTTTCCAACGCCCCCTTCTTTCCATTGAATAATTTAGATTTTGACCCCCCCCCCCCATTTTTTCTGGGTGTTATTACTTTACATTCTGCCCGCTCATTCCGTTTAATGTTTATTTACTCATTTATTTATTTATTTATTTACTTATTTTCATTCCGTTTACGTCGTAAAACCAAAGTAACCATTCTGCCAATCGCAAAGGATACAGACAATCCAATGAACCAATCAGCACTCGATCGAAGTAATTACAAGTAGCTGACGAGCAAGTCACGATTGGCTTAAGTTTTACTTCTGATTGGATAAAAGAAAAGTGGCGCGAGTTTTTTTCAAGGCAATCGAGTACTGTAGTAATGCACAACCAAACCCTTATCGACACTCAAGCTAAAACCGCTCTAAGTGGTAGTCGTAAACCCGGGGGGGGGCACTACCATATATGGGTTATATAGGTATGTGCCGCTGTGAAGGGTATGGTTTTCAAGCAGTTTACTCTAGGACAGGGTATATAAATCAGAGCGTTTGGGTCTAGAATAGGGTATCATTTTTCACAAAACTGAGTGGTTGGTTGAAGATTTTATCTAGAGTAAGGAAACCAGTAATTGCCACTCAAAAATATAAAAAAATCAAATCGGCAAGTTTAAATTTACGCAAATCAGCCTCAACAGTGTCGATAGATGGGGGAATTTGGGGAGTTTACTCTAGTATAGGTTAGCAAAATTCAGCTGAACTAGCTCTGGTATAGGCTAAGGGTTCCAGGGTCCCAGCGGCAAATCCCCAGCCAGAAATTCCCAAAGTACCCCCACCCCACCACCCAGGGTCGTAAAAGACTTATTCTTATGTATTTTGATATTTTTAATATTATTTATTGTAATTTATGTTATTTCTTATTTATGTTGTGACTAGACGTTTAAAGTAGCTTTATATGTAGCTAAGAGTCAGCCACTTCTTACATCTTGTTCGCCATTCGTCCACAAGAGATCTCTGTCATTCCACTAGTAATTCAATCTCGTTCCCAGAGTCTTCGTTTCCCTTGACCAGCGGTCGGAAAACGAGAGCTCTGGGAGCAATCATTTTGAAATGTAACCGAATTCTGGTGATTCTGCCCATCCGGTTTCACTGCGCAGTCTGCATCTATGGCGCATGCCTGAAATGGTTGCTCCCAGAGCTCTCGAGCTCGTTTTCCGACCACTGGTCAAGGGGAACGAAGACTCTGGGAACGAGATTGCTAGTAATTTGGTTGTGTACGCGTGCGTAAGAAACTTAAGTCAAGGCCGGTGATATGGCAAGTCACCCGCTAATGCTTTCAATGATTTTTAATCAAAAAACAAGAATGAAAAATATATAGGTCCATAAAAGGGCCGGCATATTTCACTGGTTATTAATTATCACCTGCACTAAAATGATGTTCACGCAGAAATATTTCTAGTATAGTTCGGATTCCAAATTTGTCACTGAGATGGTTGCCCTGATTCACTCCATTTAGCACTTCGTAAGAAATCTTTTGACCTAAACTTCAATATTCGTTAAATTGCACGTTAATAAAATTCCATATTCATTAAGTTGCATATTCACAAAACTAAGGTCGAGTGCTAGTGAGTAAAATGAACATCTCGAAAGGAAAGAATGATTTTAGTTAATGTTGATCAAGGTGGCATTTTCTTTGTCACTAGCCCATGTCTTTGTGCAATGCTTTGATTTCTCACTGATCTCTAGAAAACTGCCGCTAGGAAACTTCTAACTTGTCAATATTTCTATTTCATTGATTCAATACTATTGTTATTTTCAACATAGTTTGTGTTGTTTATCAAACTCCGTCAGTTCTTAGTCGTCCTAAGCTTCTCCACTGACACCATTTTCGTTCTCCACGGGCTCATCCTTGTCTGCTGCATTCTTCTCCTCTGCTTTGCCGCTGTCCTCGTCATTCTTGTTCACGGGCCCATCCTCACCTGTTGCGTCCCTGTCTTCGTCTTTGTCGCTGACCACATCTTCCTTGCCTGCTGGCTCATCCTCACCTGCTGAACTTTTGTTCCCTTCTTCCCCGCTGTCCTCGCCTTTCTTGTCCGCTGTGTCAGCATCTTTTTCACCGGTCAGTGCTTCTAAGATATCAGTCAGAAGGCGCTTTACGTACAAACAGAACTCTTTGACAATGCCTGGGATTTCTTGGGCCTTCTTGCGATTGTTGTTGAACTTTTTTATCTTCCCTGGCAGAGTTAATACATCGGTCTTCTTCTTCAGCAGGCTGTGGAAGTCACGCTGTGGGTCGATCTGTGTTACTCGCTCAATGCACTTCCCGATCCCATGCTGCACGTCCGGTTCAAGTTCCACAGTTTCACTTCCGGCCGATTTGAGGTTCCGGAGTGCTTGCACTGCATCGCGGTACAGCTTCGGAGGTTTGACGCCCTCGATGGACTTTACCTTGATTTCGCCATCCGTCTCGTCGATGTAGATTGTTATGTTTCCCTCCTTGGCGTCTTTCTTCAATTCTTTGATGTAATCTTTGAGCTCTTTCTTTACGTCAATGTTGCAGATCGACTTTACAATATTCTCAAAGGATTCTCTCGCAGCTTGAACGCGCTCGCGCGTTTCCACGAAGGGATTGATTGCGGACGCGAGGGATGTGAACACGTTGTCGATATCATCAAGCCCAAGTGACTCAAACTTAAGCTTCTTATGAAATTCTTCTTTATCTTTGTCTTTCTTGTCCTTCTCTTTCTTGCCTTCTTTCTTCGAATCACTATTTCCAGCCGCGCCTTTCTCCTTTTTCTCCTCGTCTTTTGCAGTATCATCCCCCTCAGACAGCTCCTCTTCCATTTTTCTCTGATCTTCTTCATCAGCAAAGGCGTGATAAATTTCAAGAATGATCTCCTTGGTTTTGAGGCAAAAATCCCGCACCATTTCAGGAGCTCTCTTCACTTGCTTCACATTATTGCTGAACGCTCTCTTTAACTTCGGGATTTTGCCCAAATCCCACATGCTTTTCAATTCTCGTTTCAGAATTCCTTGCACATCCAGTTCGTCAGCCCTCTCAACTGCGTCCTCGCTGCCATTTGCAATGGTCAGCGGCATAGCCTTCAAGTCTTTAGCCAACTTGAGCATGGCATTTATGGCGGTGACCGCATCAGAGATCCCTTTAACTGTCTTCTTTCCCTCTTGGTAAATGGTCGCAGCGCCTTCTTTAACCTTGACTGTAATCCCCTCCGTCTTCAGTCTAGTCTTTAGAGCAGCCACGTATTCACCGAACTTGGCGCGCGGGCTGATTTGCTCTAGAGACATGACTGCTTTCTTGAATGAATCTTCGGCTTTGCTCATCTCTTCACGATTTTGAACGAACGGGTCAAAAGTTGTCTTGAAATCGCTAAAGATGCAATCCAACTCTGGAATGTCGAACTTTTTGAATTCAAGGACTTTAGCTTTCTTTTCCTTAGCTTCAGCTTCTTCCTCTCCAGACCGTTTTCCTTTCTCGTTCGCCTTAGTTCCTTCCTCGTCCGACTTAGCTCCTCTCTTGTCTTTTGTGACAGGTTTAGCTCCTTGCCGAGGACTGGCCTGTCTGAATTCTACACCATGCGCAACATTTTCATTTTCTTTTTCATCACTCTGCTCAAATCCAGTGGAAGACAAATCCCCTGTCAGCGGGTTCTGCAATGGCTTCTGAGCACGCTGGGACGGCTAATGAACACAGAAGCAATTGATCAATGGCTGTGAGAAACAGAGGAAGACTTAAGGGTAACAGAGGTTATCCCTCATATAAGCCTTATTCCCAAGGTAATCCCTCTAAAGCTATTTTCAGATCACTCCTGGTTTTGGAAATCCTAGGAGAGTCTAGAAACAGCCAATCCTGTGACTCGAATTTTGCTCACGTGTTCAGCCCAGGCCGCCTTACGCGCATTTTCACCCTGCACTAGTATAGGGCCCCGACCGCACTGACGCATTTTTAAAAGTACCCGTTTTCGTCTCAACGAGAACGAAGCAAAATATTTTCGCTGACACTAGCGTTTTCGGTTTGTTTTCACCTGTCCACACCAGTGCGTTTTCGTATGAAAAACGCATACTTTTTGATACGTTTTCGCCTTTTACCCAGGGTTAAAACTCCCGAAAACGCTCTTGGAAACGACGGTATGACGCGTTTTCGGCAACGTTTTCAAAAGCCTCCGTTTTCACCTGTCCACACTAGACACAGAGCGTTCTCAAAACGATCTGTTTTCAAAAGGCTCCACTTTTGAAAACGTTTTTGAAAGCCTCCGTTTTCATCAGCGTTTTCGGTCGTTTTTAGTGTGGACGATAGGCGAAAATGCAACGAAAAGTATGTGTTTTTATACGAAAACGCATTAGAGTGGTCGAGGCCTAAAAACTGACGGGAGCACATGCAACGTGCATGATAACATATTTCGTCCGGCGGAGAACTGGTATGGTTACCATTGCTAAAGAAACTTTAGAGTCAACTTTGGAATAAGGCCTGTATGGGGGACTTGAGAACGAATCCACCACAAGTTCGAGTATATATGTAACAAGCGGACAAAAACTTAATTTGTACCGAGCAGTTATTGATATTATATTGCAAACTTCTGTGCGACCGTTTTAAATATCTTCTCAAAATTGTACTGTAATTCTGTTTTTGTTTGTGGCAAATTCAAACAATAAAATTAAAATAAAAATAAAAATAAAATAAAATAAATCATTTCTAATAACACCAAATGTTGAAAACAAATTTTGGAGTTCACGTGAAATACTTGAAAGTACTGGTGAAATGAAACTGATGATGAAATTTTATCTGTGTTTGCACAATTTCTCTGAACTTTGAAATTTATTTTCTCGAGTTCCCATGGGAAACTTTTCGTGGTGTTATCTCAGGCAACTGTTTATATCTTTCGCTTCTAGAAAATACAAAAAGGACTGTAATATACTTAAAGTTATTCTGGTACAAGGTTTCTGTCCATTAAAAACTGAAAATTCCCGATTTCCCTTCATGCGCTCTTTCTGTGAGTGAAGGGTACAGGCAACAGACCTCTGTCTTAAACTCAACTGGCAAACCCTATTTCAACTAAAGTCTCACTGTATTAAAAACTGACTTTTACATCTCGAAAATCCCGAAAAATATCCCATATATTCATGGATCAGCAAAACATGCCCTAGGGACTGCCAAAACGTAGCAAACAATTCTAGTTTCTCATTTATGTATTTTCGGACCGTAGGTCTTTTCAGATCCGATACGCTGCGTTTTTAAAGTATGGTACTGGCCATGCGGTTGAATGTTTAAATGTTTAGGCTGGCCTTATCCAGCCACATTTATTCTTTTGCTTTTCGAGACACCAATCTTGACACTTTGTCTCCTTGCGCCCCGAAACACGTGATGTGGCAACGCGTTTTGCGGGGCGCAAGTGAGTTCAAAGTACGGAACTTGATATAGTGAACGGGTCATTTTGCAATTTATGTGCGTTGGCTGTTGGGCTGGCGTTACATATCTTCGCTACACAGTGCTGGTGTCTCGAAACGTTTTTCACGTAGTATCAGCCTTGCAGTCTATTGTTTGTCTTCAAATAATTCCCTACTACGGGTGGGGCTATGGGTACACCCCAACCTAAGCAGGCTAGCTGAAAGTCCTGTTCATTCTCAGTCAGAGCTATTCGTGGTCTCAAAGAAGCTGAGTTCACCCACAACAGTTACTGTAGGACACGCGAGTGATTTTCCTGATGTTCCCTGGCCAGCCGATGTCGACAAAACTAGGATCGGACCGGATCGGACCGGACCGGATCACGGACTGGATCACGGATCGGATCACGGATCGGATCACGGCTCGGGTCAAAGAAAAAAATTCAAAATTCAAGATTCAAAATTTTGCTGAGCAAATTACGCTAGAGTGACTACTGTAAGCAGAACGTTTTATTTAATTCATGTGTGATATTCCTTTATTCCTTTATAATATCAAAGATAAACTGTCATAAAACGAGTCAGCATGGTAATAATAGAAAGAACGTATGAATCGAAACACAAAAAACTAAAAGCACACTAAACAAATTAAACACCTGATGATTTCAAACAATTTCCGTTTTTGAGACAAGTCTATACTTTTACAAGATGTGAGTTTGGAATACGATATTTCGCACTGGAATAAAACTAAACGAACCATTTGTATTTCAAAGAAATATAGCTGTTTTACAAAAATTCTAGGAATAACATCGATAGTCTGAACGATAACGCAACCCGAGAATAAACAACATTTTAGGAGTTACGTCACGATTTTTACGGTCGTTAAGAGCTGCCTTTAAATGGAATAAACCCTTGAAATGATCGTATTCTAGGGTAGAAAAACACTTAAAGAGGCAAGAACAAATCAAAACGGAATGAGGATCGTTAAGGATGGCAAAGATTAACAAGGACTGCAAATGACGACCAAGAAAAACTAGGCTAATTTTTTTCAAGATGCGCAAACCGTGACGTAGCTCCTTTAAAGCAAGTCATGTCCTTGAACTTTCGTACGTAAGTTTTCTCATTAACTGTAACGCCAACTGTAACGTTCACATATGACACGAAAATGTAGCCGAGAATTAGCTACTGATACTAACAACAATTTCAAAAACGAGCATGGGAGGTTCACGCAAGCTTCGAGCCAACTATCGTTCAAATATAACTACATCTGCCTGTTCATTACAATTTAAATTCGTCGTAAATTAGGCGCTTATGTGGCTCTTTAAATGACCTCTTGCCATTCTCTGTAATTAACATGTCATTACTTGCGTCAATTTCGGGATTCTTATTTTCATTTAACATATTTTAGTTTTCCACTTTTATTTTTTATTTATCTTGTAAACGATTTGAATTTTTTTTTTTTTTTTTTTGGATTCTTTTTTCTTTTAAACTTTTTTTTTTTTCTGTGATCTGATCCGTGATCCGATCCGTGATCCGATCCGTGATCCGATCCGTGATCCGGTCCGTGATCCGGTCCGTGATCCGGTCCGTGATCCGGTCCGTGATCCGGTCCGGTCCGATTCTGGTTTTGTCGATGTCGCTAGTCAGCAAACTAAACACATCTTGACCGACAAAATTAACTCAGTCGCCATCTAAGCGCTACGTGACCGGAGGAGGAAAATTTCGCGGGAAGGAGACTGTTCCGGGAAAGTTGAGAGGCACTGCTTGAGATCTATTACGTACAATATTTACCAGTATAATTCCTAGAATTTGTTACCTAAGGTTATAAGTTTTAATAGCGGCAAGAAGGAAATTGGTTGAACAAAGACTCTTCCCATAATTTCGGTCTTCAATTCAATTCTTAGACAAAAAATTTAAAAGTTTAAATTAGCGACAAGAATAAGCCTTGTTCTCCCCTACCTCTCCTGAAAGAAGGGGCTCTTTTTCGTCATCGGGTTCCTTACAAATAAGAAACAAAGGATTAATGTCAATGGTTTACTTTCTTTCCGAGGGGCTGTCTACTAGAGTGACTAGAAGACTGAAATACCGGGTACTTAAACGATTAGGTTGAGACGAAAACTGTTGAAGCACATAGCTGACTGATTCTTTATTTAATTAACTCTGAAAGCTGAAGAGGCACGTGCAAATATCTAACTGGTTGTGTTACTTCTCACGCTGGTGAATATCGCCGTTGGAAGTTAAAACAATGTATGGAACATTTTCTTTTCATTTTCTTTTAAGAGCGTAAAAGCGGTTTCTCAGCCTTCATTTCAGTTTTAATGTTAATCATGTAGCTGATTGTTTGCGGGGCTGTATTGCATAACGCCGAAATCGTTACACTAGTGACACACATTGTCCCTGAATTGTCACATTTTTGTCAGAAAAGGAGAACCAACACCTTTTAATAGCTCCATTAAAGTACCTTATTTTCCCCATTTAATTTAAAATCTATACATTTTAACCAGGCAGGGTTAATTTTCAGGGATCGAAGCGAAGTCTTTTCTGATCCACGATGGCGTTACCAAGCCGATTATTGCGTTATCACACAACTTAAAGCCACGACTTGTCTTGATTGCACGTTTATCGTGACTAATATTTCTATGGTAAGTATTCATTACACAAAACACAAAGAGAATCTCTTGAAAACACTCAATGCAAGCCAATACAGCAAGCTCATTCTATGATATTTCAAGCCAGTGTTTGTTCAGTCCACTTGCAATTCTTGTATTGATCTTGCGCAAGAAGATGGAATTGTGACCGTGTGATCTTTGCCGCTTCTATAACCAGACACAGCAGGCACAATAAGATGAGCGGAGATCACATATTTACGAGTTTGGAAAGCGAAAAAGCAGTTCCTTTCTCCTAGCTGGTTTATCCAGTGTTTGTACAGATGCCTTCGGATGAGGCTTCCTACTTCCGCTTTCGAAGCCCTCATTCGATCCTCTCTATTATTTTCCACACCTCCATAAATAATATAGCACTTAAAAGTTAACAATAGCCTCATCTGATTCACTGAATACTTACGTACCTTGGAACAGCAACAAAGAAACTTCATGTCTTACTATGTTTCAGCCAACTGATCATCAACAGACACCTTAACCCACTCGAGTGTAAATGTGTTTGCATCTGTCGCCAGTATCACGTGACGTTAATTCTTAGAATTGGGGTTAGGAATTAATTTTTTCCTTTTTGTTTCTATGAAAGGTGAAGATGTTACGAGTTTAATATGAAAATGAACAATTGTATAATGCCAATTGCTAATCGCAAGTTTTATTTTTCTCGTTGTTTTTTTATTTGATTGACTAGTCACTGTTCCAGGACGGAGCCCAAAAATTGATCTAGTAAATGTTTTAAGTCATGCTGACGTCACGCAATTCTTCACCGGTCTCATCAACCTCAATCCCAGGCTCTCTCTTTTGCCTCCATTGTTGTTAAGGAGTGAGACCCTGTGTGGTTACGGCTGGTCACGTGATCCTGGTCACCAGGCAAAGGAGAGAGAGCCTGGGAACAAGGTTACAGTCATATTGTCATATGCAGTTATCAAGATAGCGTTCAAATCCACATACCGGGAAACAGAGAGAATTAAATCATGTTCATGATTTCGATTGCGTTGCACCTTTAATTCAAACTACAACGGCAACGACAACAGGGCAGTCGCGTTGTCGTACCGCTCAATACGATACGATGTGATACATTTTAGTCACGCAACGCTTTCGAGTGTAGCCTACGTAGCAGGCGTTCCCGTACGAAGAGCTTTTCCGCATTCTGGCCGCGCGTGAATTGGAACGAGAGCAAAAACTCGTCGAAGCAGGGGCTCATCGATTTTTGCTCTCGTTCCAGTTTACGCGCGGCCAGAATGCGGAGGTACGGGAATGCTACCATACCTTACCATACCATAGTGGTCAACACAATCAGTTCGACATAAGCGCGGCGCATGATGCAGTCACCTCCGCAGCCGTTATTAGGGTCGTCACGCAAAGCGTTGCGTGACGACCCTAATAACAGCTGCGGAGGAGACTACGCATGATTGGAAGTTAGATGTAGAATAGATAGGCACTGCGGCCTACTGGAAACCAGAAACCGCCCCAAGATTTCTTTGAAAATCCAGAAAACTGCAATAACAATCGCTACGTCTAAGAACTAGGCCCGCGAATAACCGATTGTCTTATCGCTTAAACGCGAAGACCAACCACTGATAAAGGAATTAGGAATTAAGACCGAAAACAGCATCATACACCTAAACCGAAAACCGGCATGAGTGCAAAAACCGAAAAACCGGTCTCAAAAATGACCAAGACCGAAAACCCCAATCTCAAAAACAAAACAAAACTATGAACTGACAAAATTCTGCGTAGATTAAATGAATTTTTAATTCTAAATTCTAACAAGTTTCGTGAATAAAATATAAATTCATTTTAAGTTGAAGCTGTCCTTGTCGTCGGCTACCCAGGTTGAGAATCATGTTTATTTCCAATTTCTTACCACTGGAAAAACAGAGCTCGGCCAGACCCGCTGTCTTCATCCCTTTCCCCCTTCTGAATTAGAGCAGACCTGGAATTTTTTTCGCTGGTCGACTCATGGCCATGGAGCAATATTCGCGATAAATTAAAATCTTATTTTGTTATTTTGTATTTATAATTACAGATGGAGAGATGAATATTAATGTAAAATAATAAGTGAAGCTAAAAAATATGTTCACTAAGAGCTAAATGTAAGTGAGAGGGGTGATTAAAAATAGAAAACCCCTTGAAAACTTGCTGGACGGTCTGTTGGTATCCGGTTTACAGTAACATACTGACTTAATTGAGTTACACTGTATCGTGAATAAATTCCGAAAAAATGCGAAAACTGAGCTGAGCGAGAATAATAACATCGCCTCCATGCTGTGCAGTACATTCAGAATTATATCCATTTTTTTTTTTTTTTTACTAATTGACAGTAATTTGCAACTTTTGTGGTCCGGGCATTTATCGAGCAGTCTTCCTGTAGGAAGCAACCACGACGCCCTGCTGATAATAACGGCTTCAATTGCTTCGTTCCACCTGCTGCAAACGACTCAATTCTGTGAGTGTTAAAGTGTTTTCATGACAGGAAACCAACTGGAGCTGTTATTGGTATAACTCTTTAGTTTAAGGACACCATGGGACAACGAAGGCAAAGCGAGAAAACGAAACCATTCTCTAAACATTGGCTCATGAGTGATGCGGTTTTGCTTGTAGAAAATGAAACGTTTCACGTCCATCGGAGTATTCTAGCGTCATGTTCTCAGGTGTTTGAGGACATATTCATCACCAAGAATGCAGATGCGATTTCTTTGCCCGGTAAAAAGACAGACGATGTGAGGGAAATGCTTTTTGCAATCTACCCTCATGTATGGAAAGACATCTCCGACGAAAATTGCGTGTGCTTAATCGAACTGGCGCACGAATACAAAATTCAAAGCCTATTGGAAAGGTGCGAGAATTATTTGAAAAACAGGAAGAATTCTGCAGAGGAAGCACTACATCTCATCCTGCTGTCTCAAATGTTTCATTTGAGCGAAGATTTTATTCAATTGTGCATGGAAGTTGCCAAACGAATTCCACCGTGTTCCCTGGAGGCGAGCGATGTCTTTGGCAAGCTAAATCCGTTAATTGCTCGAGAACTTCTCAAAGAAAGCGTTAATTACTGGGAAAAGCAGAGAGCACAATCTCACATTTTCAACGCGTCTATGCAGAAAGCCATTCTGTATCTTCAAGCAAAAGAGTTGCTGCGGGAGCACAGAAAGCAACGCTTATCTCAATTACGATTTGAATTGACTCAGAAAAGGGCGTTTAAATCTCGAAAACGCGTTTATTAGCAGACTTCAAGAATAGCTTTTCGACATCCAGGACATTTCGCGATTTCGTTCTCAGTGAACTTAAAAACAATTGTTTGCCCTGCCGGCTTTTCTTCCTTCTGCGATTATTTTTTTGCTTTACCCAAAATAACGAAGGGGGGCAGCTGTTGATGTTTTCCGCGTGATTGGCAAGGTGCGCGCGAGAAAAAAAATTTCTTGTCTCAAGCCGGGGAGTGTGTTGACAGATTATGATGTTCGCCGTGTGCAAAATCCAGAAGTGAGGTTGGAAGACCTGGACAGCGTCTCCCTGAACAGGGTGAAAGCCGTGAGCGTGGTATGTTAAATCAGCTAAATTCTGGAATGTTCTTGACTTGCAATACAAGCGTTAATGTTAACTGCAAGAATGATTACTGTAATCCTGGAAGATAATAAACATTTGTTCAAGTACTGCATTCTTTTGCAAATATTTCTAAACACACGTATTTGGATATCCTAACACATGTGTTTGGATATCTAATCACGCGTGTTTAAATCTGTTCTTTAAGGATATCAAGGGACATCCATGTGACCCAAATGAGGCCACACAATTGGTCAATTACCTCATCCATAATTAATGAGTTTGAGAAGTATATTTACTGCACACCGATTTTATATGCATGAATGAACCGCGCGCACTGCAAACTAATTTACGAATGGAGTGGCAGCACCGAAATCCAAGCGTTCACATCATATCCTTGTTGGATTACTTTCAGACAAAAATGTTTAGCAACCTATGGAGGTTGATTACTCATTATTTCTTTGTCAAAAGTAAAAAGTACGCGCAACTGCGAAAAATAAGATAGGCGGGGCCCCAAAAGAAAACCAATGCACGGCTCCTTGGCTCTTGAATGGTTTTCTCTCTACTCACGAAAAGAAATTTTCTTTTTTGAACGAGAAAACGCGTTTCACACCGGGACGCTGACTAGATTTTCATTGCAGTTTAAACTAACAAAATTTCGACTTCTCATTTTAGTGAGGAAAATTCATATTTTGGCGAAAACAAAGTGGTATCCCGCGTTTTCCACGCAGATCCCGTGTTTACCACACGCAAATTACTGCGAAAAATAAAAGACGCCCCAAAAGAAAACTGGCAATGCACGGCACGTTGGCTCTTGAATGGTTTTCTCTCTACTCACGAAATGAAAATTTATTTCTGATCGAGAAAACGCCTTTCACGCCGAGACGCTGAATAGATTTTCACTGCATTTTAAACCAACAAAATTTCGGCTTCTCGTTTTAGTGAGGAAAATTCATGTTTTGGCGAAAAAAATGGTACCCCGGCCCGTGTTTTCCACTTAGACCCCGTGTTTTCCACGTGCACTTGCCCCGTGTTTTCACGTCAAACCGTGTTTTCCACAACCCGGGACCCCGGCTCCCGGAGTGTATGTTGCTTCTTATCACGCATATCATATTTATCCTAGTCCGGTTTTTCTTCGGAGACACCGTAGCTTTACTTCGAGAAAGCTAAACGTTTCCGTAGAGACGTTCTTATGTTTCTTCCATCAATTTGATCAAGATTATGTCTCTCGAGCTCGATGTATAGGTTTATTCCTCCTTTTTCCCTTCCGGTACCATATGATCAGCTAATTAATTTAGTAGTTTACGTGCTAATCAGTTAACTGTTTTGCTTGTTGTATATCCCATTGCTGACATTGTTTGACAACAGTTGCCAGTATTTCTAAAATACTCTGTACGTCTGTAGTTGCTGGTACAACTCGTACGTATGTGAGAATATTAGACATTCAGAACAGTCCGGCTTTCCACGAATAGGAAGAGAAGCTATGATTGGCTAACCGCCAGCGAACGGAAGTGACTCGTCCATTGAGAAGACGTTCGCGGGGCCGGGGAAGGAACGCGTGACGAGCCTCTTGAAGAGCGTATCCAGTTGTTGTTCGTAATTC
Organism: Orbicella faveolata; assembly: GCF_042242905.1. Lineage (NCBI taxonomy): Eukaryota > Metazoa > Cnidaria > Anthozoa > Scleractinia > Merulinidae > Orbicella > Orbicella faveolata. The sequence goes on from NW_028301553.1 coordinate 7,253,175, forward strand.
GACCAGTCTCAGTGTTATATAGGGTGAATGATACGCAGCCCATTGAGATTCGCAAGGAGAACTGAAGAAAACCGGGACATTCAAGTGTTGGTAAGTAAAGGAACATTGAACTTAAGCTGTCCGGTCGTCGACTTCATGAACATAGCAAGCACATGGTCCACAAACCTACCGCAGTGATCAGTGATAAATGGTTTGGAACAGCATTGTAAATTGCAAATCGAAGCTCGTTTTGGTTTATCTTTTGCATATCTCCTTACCGTTTCGAATTTGTAAAACACGCAAGTACGATTGTGTGCCGTTTTCTTAGCTTTTCCACCGAATTAAAGCTTGTAGAGAACTAACTATGTCGCCTCCACGAGAAAGACTTCCATTTCTGATTTCGTGACTTTATTGTATGTAAGGAAAATTAATTTCGGGGAAACGATTGTTTTCCAGAGATGTTTGATAAATGCGGCACACAATGCAAATCTCACTCTCCCAGGTGAACAAGAGTTTCAAGTTTGGAAAACTACTCGCCTATTATAGTCCCGGCTGAACGATCAAACATTTCTGTCCAACGTCGTGTTGGATGAACACGCACGCTAACACAGCTCGCGCACGATGTTGGACGAAAAATTTTCCTCATTCGTGATGATGGCGTTATGGTGACGCCGAAACGTGGAGCAATAAAGTACTGATAAAAAAAATACAATTATATTTATACAGGCTAAATTATCGCCGTCTCGGATAGGCGTTTTCCACGAAACGTTTTTGCTAATCAAAATAGGTTTTGGGGTCAAATTAAGTAAGATCATGGCCAATCAGAACCTTCCAACTGTTGCTTGCATCGCTTTACAATACGAGATCAGTTTTCAGGATTTTATCTGTTTGAGGTTTACAGGGTGAATGATACGCTGCCTATTGTGAGGCAACGCGCCTAGAAAACTCAGTGGAAAAAAACTAAGACATTCAAGTGTAGGTAAGTAAAGGGACAATGAACTTAAACTGAGCGGACTTCATGAGCGTTGCAAGCACAATGTCCGGTAACATATTGTAGTGATCCCTGAAAAACAGTTTGTAAATAACGTGAGTCGATTAACGCGTATCGTTTGCATGGAGCTTTAACGGTATGCCTGCAATTCTCCTTGTCCTTGTGAAGCAGATGAAAGGTAGGTTGCTGTAAAATACGCAGGTACGACTTAAACTTTTATCTGGAGAAGTATTCGACGAACCCTTTTGTTTAGAAAGACAACACAGAACTCGAGACCTTTGTTTATATTTCCTAAAAATACTGTCAACCGTGCCTTCCATGATCTGTCATCCTTCCAACCACAATTTGAACTGCCTGGACTCTTTAAGCTTAAATAAATAATCGAGTGGAGGATAAGCTGAGGTAACGAAATATACAGTTTTTTTTTCCTGAAATAAGAACGTTCACTTTCCGAGAAAAATTGAGCTCCTGATGTTATCGTTACTTCCGGACTTCCGTCGTCTGCAAATGAACTGCTTCCCGCCTTTTCCCGTTAGGACGCCATTTTGATTAATCCGTTACATGAATAAATTACACACTTCAACTTGAATAGCCCTTTTCACTGTTAATTTTTCTCATTTGCATTACAATGTAATCCAACCTGGATGCGAGGCATTCGGGCTAAAACTACAAAATAGCCCGAAATTGCCTCACATACATGCCAGATTTTATCGTAATGCAAACGAGCACAGGTAACCATGCAGGCGTACCGCGTAGCGGGTAGACTTTCTCAAAGCCCGTTTCCGCTAGATTAGATATTTAGGTGGTCCGGTGGGGAAAGGACTTTTCTTGCTTGCAGCGCGCCATTTTTAACCGACCAGTTTTCTGGTCGGTGGTGTGTCGGGGGTGTGTCAGAAGCTATATCCAGTCAGATAATGGTCTATATTCTGATGTCATTTTTCGAGTAACTTGATCGTGTGCAACATGTCGATTGCTCTCGAGGTAAAGGAGACTCAGTGAGGAAAATGAACGTGCGAAAGGCTTTGTTTTGCCTTTGCTTTACTTTGCTTTACTTTGCCTTTTACTAGGCTCGATTACCAGCCGCTGTGCGGGAAAAGAGCCCGCGCTCCTCCCCTCGGGGAGGAACGTAGACCGGACTCGAGAAAGCGGCGGAAATCGAGCCTACCTTTTTACCGACTCAATGGAGCCGCAAGCTGGTGACTTGGTTAAGCCTGTAAAAAGCCTTCGGCGACAGTTCGAATTTAAAACGCTCTCTGCACTCAAGATACAAATTGATTCTTTTGATTTTGGGGAGAGACTGACTCGAGAAACAGATTTTGTTGGGGTCGGGTCATCTCCACATAGATTCATCATGGAATTTAGACCGTTCAGTCTTTTGAGAACTGTTTATTTCACCAAGCGACCAGCGGGCGGCCCAGGCTGTCAAATATTTACGTCACACCCAGTTTTTTTCGCGCCAACAATATGCAAATTAAATTCAATATTCCGCAGGCGGAACAAGTCGACTCGCGACTCCCTCGCTTTCCTCGTCTTGGGACTCGCTCGCTTTCGCATTTTCGCAGTCGACTTGTGGCAAGTCTACGCAGCGGGCTACGAATAATTTAGATTGAGTGAATTTGTTTGGTATCGTAACTTAGCTTCTTAATGGAAATAGCGTTTTGTTTACGTCGCCCAACCCTGACTTTGTTGCGAATGCCAAGAGTCAGAGGCTGTTCTTCCCAAACTTCACTTGAATCTTCACATAAATCAGAGATTTTCCACCCAAGGTTTGTTCAGAGTGACCGGATCTTTGCGCGTTACACTCTCTAGATCTAGACACGTAAATTTAATTCTAATTGGTTGAGATTCGTTCTAACTAAATCATGTAACACAATGCCAACTGTAACTTTCATGACAGCTAGCTTGCTGGATCATGCTTAGTTTTGCTCCAGCGCTTTCAAAAAGGGAAGACGTTAGCGTTCAACCCCAGACATATCTGATAGAATAATGGATTTCCATTAGTAATCCCCTCTTACCCTAGGATCAGGGCATGAGGGGTAAACCTTCCAAGTTTGATTTTAGTCTTGCAGCTATTCAGTGGGATTTTCTGTTTGTCCTTCAGTTCTGAGTTTGAATTATCTCAAACTATACAAAACATAAGCAGAGAAAAACATGAGGAAAACAAGAGAAGTGAATACCTCGGCTAACTTTTATATACTGGGTTAGCAATAACGTTAACTGGCTTTTGAACAATCTGACCCTGAATAAACAAAGAAAAGTTGTACCATGAAAATTTCATACTGATCACATGTGTGCTACATTGTGTCGTTTAAAGCTTATTTACCCCTCTTGTTTGAAAAAACAAAGCTACACAGCATTCCCAAATTGTTTTGATGCTGTGAAGCATTAATTTGTTGATTGGTCAATGAAATTAGGAAGCTTTTACTTCCAATGCTATTTGCGTTCGAATGAACGCAGTTCTAGTTGCATAATGCGGCAAAATTTGAGTTTGCGTGTATGTATCTGGGTACAACAATTTGGCCTCCCAAAAACCTTCTTCGGGGGCAAATGACGTGATCTCCATGTTTGTCCATGTGCTTTCTTTTGACTGTTATGCAATATTGCGGACTTTCGAGTGTCGAGGAAGCTTATTGTGGACTGTAGCGGATAAGTTGTTTATTTAAAGTTTCAGGTCAGTGATAATGGCATTTAAAAACCTTGCAGACATGTCTTCAAGAAATGTGTATGACTTCTCGTAGAACAGAAAGCGGTAGTTTGGCTGCGTGTTGTGTTCCCTCTTCTCTTACTGAAAGAGGGAAAAGTGTAGTTTCACTTCGCTGGCCTAGATTTCTGTACACAAATTATGTAACATAAACCCAACGGAAGTGTTTACATAGGAAAAGAGTTCAACTCCCACAGGATTGCTTTGGTACACCAACATGTCCTCCGTTTCAATGTTTCGGAAGTGAAAATGCCCTGTAGCTGTTCCCCCAAAGCCAAGTCGGGTTCGTAAACGTAATAATTGGCCTAGTCTTGGTAACAAAAGCATGTTGTCTCGCACACATACTGGATATGAAACACGGACCTTGGTATAAAACGCGGGCTATTTAGCATTACCGACTGGGTATAAACACGGACTTAGGTATTAAACGCGGACTGCGAACTAAATGCGGCCTACCAATTTGCAGTCCGTGTGTTTTACTGACCGGTCGTAACTAATATTACATCAGTAATACATGAATAAACAAGAACAAACGCTCATGTATGCAGGTGCTTTGCGATCAATTCGTTTGTTTTCACTCCTGCTATTTCACGTTAACCTAGCTAATATCTCAGGCACAACATGCTCTTCCTAGAATTTTTGCCTTTTTAACGTACCAAACCTATCAATACTCAAACGCGCTCTTTAATCCAGGATTAATTCTAGTAATAATTGCGTGCAACAGAACGCAGTTCTAATCAGGTAATGGAGGAAAATCGACTTAAATTCCTGTATGTAGCTGGGGACACCAATAATTGCCCCCCCCCCCCCCCCTACCCCCAAAAAAGAGAGAATATATTCTTCAGGGGCAAATGACGTCATCCCCATTTTCGTCCATGTGCTTTTTTGCGAGTGTTGTGCAATATTAAAGACTTCGGACTTTTGCGAGTTGAGATAGCTCACAGTGGGCTGTAGCAGATAAGTTGTTTATTTAAAGTTTGAAGCCAGTGTTAATTAATGACATTTAAAAACCTTGCAGACATGCTGTCTTCATGAAATGTGTACGAACAGAAAGCTGTAGTTTGGCTGCGTGTTGTGTACCCTCTTCAATCTCTTTGACCAAAACCAACACTGCTTTTGAAATGTGTACCTTTCACTTCGCTGGCCTAGATTTCTGTGCGCAAAATATGTAACAAATTGAAGTAAATGAATGTGTTTACATGGGAAAAGAGTTCCACTCGCACCGGATTACTTTGGTACACAAACATGTCCTCCGTTTCATTGTTTCAGAAATGAACATGCTCAATAGCTGTTTCCCCAAAGCCAAGGCGATTCAAGTCGTGTTACAGAATAGTTGTCTTAGTTTTGGTAATAAACACTGAATAAAGGCACGTCGTCTTGCATATCGACGGAACAGGCATCGTCTGTGTCAATTTACACGGTCCAGAATCGTAGGTTTCCAGTCAGTATAAGGCATGGACTGCGGACTGCGGACTGCAGACGGACTGGGTATAAAACACAGACTGAGGTATAAAACGCAGGCTAAGCATTACGGACTGGGTATAAAACATGGAGTTATGTATAAAACGCGGACTGCAGATGGCCTACCAACTATATACAGTCCGTGTTTTATACTGACCGGTCGTAACTAATATTACGTAACGTTTTGTAATCAATTCATCAAGTTGTTTTCGCCCCAACAGCTCAGGCACAAAATGCTGTTCCGAGAATTTCTGCTTTACCTACCAATGCTCAAAGGCACTATTCAATCTACGACTACTACTAGTTTATAATATATTCAGCAATATGGTCGTCTAGTAGAGTCCTGGGAGGGATGACAGGCTAGTGCCAGGCTGTAGAAAAGTTGTTCTCTTAACCATATTGAGTTGAATTACACATTCTAGAAGAAGAGAACAAAAGTATAAGTTTTTATGTGCAGGAATGTGAAAATGAAGGCTTTTGTTTATTTGTTCTCAGTGTACGCTAAAATAAAAACATAAAAATTATGTTGGCCACAGCTATTTATGGTATATTTTAAATTTCCTTACTTAACTCAAAGGCTAAATAACGGCTCTAACTGGGATCTCTTCTAGTTCTCGAGTCACTAGGAAGGAAAAACCTCTGCAGGCAACCCTTGGTTCACTGACACATTTTGGGTCAGTGAACCAAGGATTGCCTGCAGAGACAATCCTTGGTTCACTGTCTCATTCCTCATCTACTACTGACTGGGTACTTTTGATTACTTTTTACTTGAAATTGAGGTTTTTCACCAATAACTGTGTCCATACCATCACAGCGCCCTTCCCCCTCCCCTTACCTGTGCGGTATATTGTGTAAATTATGAAACTGACTTAATGACTTGGCTAACAATGGGAATTTTCACAAACATCTTGACTTTTCCAACAATGAACAAATGATTTAGCCTTTATTAAGTTGGTCCAATATTTTGAAAATGGTTACAATATTACAGATCCCATTCACTGTGGACTTAGAAATTTGAAGCCATGAAAATTGAGATTGTCTCTGACAATGTCGAAAATAAATTTTAAAATAGTCATGAAACTATCTGAAAATGCTGAATTGTAAATTAGGTTACATTGCATACACATTACATAAAAGAACAAAAAGGGAATCACATTTTCAGAAATATTTCTTTATTTTTCTCACAAGGCAACACGAAAAAAATAGTCTGAAAAATTGATCTAACATAACGTGGTTGAAAAAATATATTAGAAAATACTGAAATGAGGAATAATTCAATGTTCACTATGTTGAGAATGCATCCAACAAATAGCCGAGATCGAGAAAAATTTAGGCAGGAAAGTCAATGTAAGTAAAGTAACACGACGTGTCGACGACTTTGTATTGTCATTGTCAAATGAATAAATTAAAAATAACGGCAAGGCATATTTATAGTACTTATTTAGTAAACGTTACATATATTAAAACATTTGATTGAACACTCAAGCAGATTCCATTTGCGCGAAACTTTTTACATTAATCTTTTAATGTAACGTTTGCTAACTTTATTTTCTCACATCCTATACTAAGTGCTATAAATATGCCTTGCCTTGAATTATTGATGATTCACATTCTATTAACGCCAGTTCTCTCCAGAATAGTTTTGCACTAAGCAGTATAGTGTCGTTTATTTACGTTAGGCGCTCTGTAATTAATTTAAAGAGCTTAGTAGTGGTGCATGTGCTCGGAAACCTGCAATGAATCTTGCTTTGTGTGGTGTTTTGTGAAGTTAAGGTATCAAATAAATTTTTGGCAATTTTTTTTTCTTTCTGGTGTAATTCAATGTTGAATAATTAAGCTTTGTAAGGTTGTGTCGTGGTTCTGAATGATATCGTCAGCCCTGATATCCTGATCTTCATATGTAGAATTAAGGTTGCAGTATACCTTCGGGTCGGCAATTTTCTTCAAATGTGGAGTTTTGGGTCAAAGTAGTGGTCGAGGAATAATCTCTAATTTCTGAAAAAAAATTTTGAAAAAGGCTAAATATTGGCGGAGAAATGGCGGTTTTACGTTTTCGCCGGAAGTAAAAGTTTACCTTTTGACTGACAGCCCTATGGCGCGTATGCAATCAACCGAGACGATTTTCGCGGGAATTACGTGTATGGATATCACGAATCCTCCGTGAGAAAAAAGATGGCGACAAGTACATTTACCCTTAGTTCTTAGCGCACGAAAACCTTAACAACGTTCATAAAAACGCACAGAAACGTTATAAAATCTTCAAACCTAGGCTACTCAATGTCCTTAGTACAGGGACAAATACTTTGAAACTCTGGCTTTCTTTGTGCCTTTTAGGCTGTGTTAGGTTCGCAAGGCATTGTGGTAAAGGTACAGTCGCCATCTTTTTTCCTAGGGTGGATTGACTACTCAGTTGTTCAGCATTGTTGTGCTGACTACCCAGCTTTTTGGTATTAAGTGTAACTCTATTAAGTTATAAGTAAACATAGACCTCATGGACTAGTTCGAAAAAGCGAAAACAGCGAAGGACGAATGAAAATACATCAGTGAGTGAAGAAGAGAAAGTTCGCCATGCGGATGAAGCTTTAGCTATCGTTTAAGGCGGGCAAAATATTCGTAGTAAGAGAAAAGAGAGGGTCTGTAAAAATTTCGGAACTTGACAGCAATAACAGGGATGTTGACAGAGACTCTTCTGATGAGTCCGATATCGACGAATCGTCGGACTCATTGAGACCATTTGAAATATTATCCATAAAGAGTTGACCACACACAGTTGCTCCCCACGCTTTCTTTTGTTTGTTTTCTTCGCTCAGCCACTCTAGCGTTCGTATCCTTTTTAGTCTTCCCCATTTTGCCAGACCAGCTTCAAGAAAAACCGAGCAACAGAAAAATTATCTTTCCTCCTTCGGCGCCTTGAGCGCATTGCAAAACACAAGGATTCGTGCGTAAATTTCACTAGGAGGTTAACGGTGGTAAACTTTCCCTGCAGTCTGATTGGCTCAGTTACCTGAGAACCCAGTTGAAGGCGTTTGTGGGCGGAGTTTGTTTGCGAAGCAGAAGATTTTTCTTAGCGCTGTTTTCTCGAATAAATTTTTTTACTTGTAGCAGACACTTTAAAGAGTTATAACTCAAAGGGAATTTGTTCAATTGCCCTCAAATTTGGACAGTAGCTAGTTTAACATATAAACTACAAACGTGTGTCTGGGAATTGTTAATTCCAAAATCGTTTTTCTTCCTATTTCGAAAATGTTCTGTAACTTTTTACAACAATTGAATATGCCAAAACGCAGACACATTTTTAAAGCGCCTTGGGCCCTGAAACCAAGGAAAAAATTAAATTGGCAAAAAACGAAATTCGTTTTTTAATTTGACTTGTAGTTTTCGAAAGGTGATTCGGGCGCTCGCATTTAATGGTCGTGAAAAATTCGACAATTCATTTTATTTCGAAATTGTCGGCATATTTTGATAGCCAGCTCTATAAGCTTTAATTTGATATAGGGGTTAGGTATCCACAGCTTAAAATGCACGTGCTACATCGCTTGGACACGAGACACCCCTGAAGGTATAACTGTAACCTTAATGGTCTGGTTGGTAATCCTAGAGCGTAGCCATATCATGCTTTTGAGTCTTGCACAAACTCAAGTGGTGAAATTGAAAGCAATAAACTGTGGGTATGTGTATGAGTCTTTCAATCACATTCTCGTTCTTGGTGGCAACCAGTCTTGATAGCATTGATCTCGAGGTCGGGACAAACTTAAGGTGACACGGTACGGGGACGGGGCGCAGGGACAAGTCGCTTCTTGTGACATTCAAAAGTTTTGGTTAAAATGTTTGGTACCGTGACAAATCGCACAGATTCACAAAAAGGATTCAGATTTTTGCAAAACCTCATTTCTTCTTATTTTCTAGTTATTTCTAGTTGAGTCATTTGATTTCTAATTCTGTACCTTAGTTGCATTCCTAACTCAATTCCTAACTTTACCTCGAGAAAATATCCGAGAATTGTAACCTGCTCCATCCTGAAACAGGCTACAATTCCTAAAATTCATACAGCATGGCAATGTTTACTATTTCGTGGTAACTATATAAAATTAGCTTCCCTATTCGTTTTTTTTTTAATTTATAGGTAGACAGCTCCGTCATTGAAGATGGCATCTGATAAAATAAGGAGCGTGATGGCTGATTTACCACAGAACGATCCAGCAAAGTGTGAAGGACTGATTCGAGACCTGCATTACAAGATAGCTGCAATGTCTGATACAGCAGAAAAAGAAAAGCTCTTAAATGAGCTCAAGACCGTTGCCTGCTTTGGATTAGACGAAGAGCTGAGGAAATTGCTCGAGAGGAAAGGGTTGGTAATGGGGGCTCTCACCCTTGTGGTAAAATACCTGACTAATTTACCCGAACTTGCTCAATATCTTTGCGGAGAAGATTCCAAACGGAACTTAGAGGACGTCGGATTGGAGAATCTTAAAAGAAGACTAGCACCAGAACTTGAACTACTTGGAAGGCTCACTGAAGCAAATATTGATGTGACAAAGGACTGGGTTAAAAGGCTTTGCAAGAGAGCGCCGTCCCTGAAGGTGCTTCCGAGACTGAGCTTGGGGGAACTGGAAAGCTGCTGCCAAGGAGCCAATGAAGGAGAAATGAAAGAGGTTTACCGACTGGTTACAGTTTCTGAGTCACCCAAGGAGCAGCTGTTCGCTGTTCCACAAGATGAAACACTTGTGAAGAAAACCCAGGAATCTAAGGCTGTCGACGGGCCAAAACTAGAGAGAGCCAGAGAGTTGATGACTGCAGCTAAAGCAATGGCCACAGAACAATCAGAGTCGTCAAAAAGAAATGTGAACTACAAACTAACTGAGATTTTAAAAATTCTAGAGCTACCGAGGGAATGGTTCCAGCCAGAGACAGTGAGACCAGAGGAAACTTTTCATCAACTAGAGCAGATAATTAATCATTACAGTATAGTCATGGAATTAGGTGACATGTACCTGAGCAATGTAGAAATAATTGCAAAGGCCAGCGGCGGGCGAGCACTTTGTGGGGTCTACTATTCCGAGTATGAGCCACTTAAAACAGCAGGAAGGCCCCTCCTCTTGGTACCTGAGAAAGTAATTTTGACCAATCCAAGTGCTACTCAAGAGATCAAGGTCATGAAATTCTCTGCCAAAGGGGTAGCTGCTGATTACGTTCGCAACGTAGAATCATCAAGCTCCAGTGTTGGTGGTAGTGTGGCAGGATTCTATGGTTTATTGGTCGGAGAAGTGAAAGGAGGTTATGGCTCTGAACAACAAAAACAAGCCGTCAACTATGCTAAGGCTTCAACCACAAGTGCATCAGTCCTACAGTACATTAGAACTGCGAAGAAAACATTTCAACTTGATCGACAAGAGATGAAGCTCTCTTTGTCTGCTAGAAGAATGGCCCTGTCTATTGCCCAAGGTAGAAATGGAAGTGTAAGCATCCCAGGAGGCAGTGGATTTTCTTTCTGTGGCCTTCTGTGCAATTCAAGCTTGTCGTCAAGGGACAAGGCAGCGGCACGCAATTTCATGAAACGTTATGGGAGTCACTTTCCGTCAGGACTTCAAACTCTGGGTGGGGTCTTCTTCAGCATTGCCGATGCCCAAAATAAAAGCGAAATAGAAGTGTCCACCTTAACCGAGGCTGCGGCAAAACATCTGCAGCACCAGATTTCCATTGGCTTTCTTGGTGGAGCATTTGGAGCTGGAGTGAGTGTCAGTGGCAGGAGTACTAGTGGTGCAGGACGAAACACTACTTCCCACAAAGAAGATGCGGCGATTAGCTTTACCTGTGAGGTTAAATCCGTTGGACCTCCGGTAACAAACCCTGTAACATTTAATAAGCTGTTGTCCTATAATTCCACTTGGGCATTGATTGACCGGGGAGAAGTGGAAGGTTACATTCCTGTCTGGGAGTTAATCAGGAATAGTGGCAGCGAGTTTGAGAAAGCAGCGGACGCCTTGGAAGCAACATGGTATTGGGACGAAAAGAAAAGGAAAGATCAATGGGAAAAGCAGATCGCCAAAGAGAAAACTCAGAGAGAATTAGGCAAGGCACAAGAGGAAAGAGGAGAAGAACTGGAAAGGGCCAAGGAGGAGTTACTGCACATTAAGAAAGAACACCTTCGAAAAAGGGATGAATTTCTTAGAGTATCGGTAAGACAGCTAATCGCAGGGTAACCAGTATGCCATGAAATGATGTCTCCCTACAATTTAGCCCAAATCCACACATATATAAGGGTTTCTGTTACCCATTTTAATTTTACGAAATAACGCTCTCACGAGTTAAACAAAAATTGTATAACCCCCGGGAGCCTTATTTGTAAAATTAAAATGGGTAACAGAAACCCTTGTATATGTGTGGGTTTGGGATCTCGGCTTAGAGCCACGGTTTGCAGCACGAGCATGGATATGTAAATTTAAGGTTGTCAAGTAGACTTGCCACAAGGCGACCACGTGGATTTCAGCGTATAGTAGGTAAGCGAGCGAAGCGAGCTGCGAGGTTTTAGGCTGCTAAGCGGCATCACTGCGAAGGTTGCGAAGCGGTTGAGCGAGCGACAAAGTCGCGCGAGGTCAACTTGTCTCGCTTGAAGGATTTTCGTTTGCGTTTTGCGCCAAAAATGAGGAGTGGCGTGACTTGCAACTGCATGCGATGTCTCAGATTACCTCTGCAAGTCCTTGCCTTGCAGAATGTATTGATATCTTAAATAACTAAAATGTCTTGCAACTGTTGTTCTGAACAATCTTCTACGTAAGACACTGAAATGCCGAGTGGATTTAGGTTCAAGACCTGATCTTTCATGAGCGAAATCAGCGGAACCACCATCAAGACGACATTGTTGCTATTACAGCTACTCTCTCCATTTAAACAATCAAAAGCGTCAGCTCCGGTTAGGGCAGAAACAAACACATCTCTTCCGGACAGATATTGTGCTGGTAGTCTCGCAATATAGAATATTCCGCGGCCATTGTATTAATTTGAGGACCCTTTGAGGCCTCTTAATCGCTTTCGCAATCGACCCTATATTGAATTCAAATGTAAGTCACGTTTTGTTGACAGTTCTTAGCCAAGTTAATTCTCCTAATCCTTGTTTTGTTTTGTTTATTCAGTTGATGGGTTATTTGTTCATATTTGTTCTAGAGGTATGAACGGGAAGACATAAGGTCATTTTGGCCAGCAAATGGAAAGGACATCTTCACTGGGCCTCGGATGAAAAGAGCAGAGGCCTATGACAGAGGCATCCTTCACATCATGGAGGATCCAGAACACAATATTTGTGGAATTATTGGGGATGTGCATAAGGAGGGTCTCTGCACTTTGAAATGTTTGAAATTCAAAGCTAAGCCCAATTTCAAGCGTGTAGATTATGGGTGGCCATCTTGGAAATATGGCGATCGCGTGGCTCTCTTCTTCAGTGAAATGTTCTTCAAGTGGAAGGATCTTGTTCCAGAGCGAGAATAATTGCATATGTCAAACATTTTTTTCGAAAACGTCTGGAAGGTAAGCCATTAGGCTTTGTTGTTTATGGCTTTAATCTTCAGCGTCCTTGATTTCTAGGACTTAATATAGATTTAAAACCGAGTACAACGAACCTGCAAGTTATGATCTTTGGTCCAGGTCAAAATAATGGTGATATTAATCAGCAATAATCATTATTGCTGGCAAGCCACAGGGATTCACCACGCTATTCCACACAGTCCTTTTGTTAGGTAAGGTACAAGCTGCGAACAACCTCGGTTTCTTGGGTACTTGTCATTAGGGACATGCTCACTTAACCGACTGGTTTACTTCCCACAGTTGGGGATCTTAACCTTATTATGTTCAACTTGTTGTGCTTATTTCGGGGAGACAGCATGTAAGAGGGCACAGAGGCACATTTATGGTATGTAGAGGAAAACAGACCCTAAAACGTCAATTTCTGTGCAGTCTTTCCTGACTTGGCGCGCCAGACGTAGATGTGCTTGGCCTTGACTCAAAAGTAGAGTAAAAGTAAAGTAGACAATGCCCTTCTCGACCTCTCTTTTCTGATCTTTTTGGCTTCTATAAGTTTTTTTGGTTGAAAAGTCCAACGGTGATGCTTTGGAGCCGTGCGAGTGTCACAACAGCGGGTTTCTGGTGTTTTCAAAGAGAACGTGGCGGCAACCAATGCAGACGTGTAAAGAAACCTTAAGCAATGTTTCAGTCCGGCAGTAATTCAGTCTTCTGGTAACTTTCAGTCGGCAGGTATATTTTGCAGGTCGCGGGTTGCAGGTTGCTGGTTGAAATTTAATTATAATTGGAAAACCGCTGGCACTTAAAAGAAATGTACAGTTGGTAGACTTACCGTGACTGTTACATGACACTGTTTACAGTCGCTCAGAAAGGTGGCTTCCACCTAAATGCCAAGCCGGCCGAAGCGATGAGAGGAGAGTATATTCCTATGATTTTAAGCCTGCAATGAATTATTGTTTTTGAAGAAACATCTGAAATATCACCTGAAATATCTGCTGAATTTGGTTTCTTCCCTGTGAGTAAACCACACTGAGCTTGTGCTAGTATACTCCGTCAGTTAAAATTTTATATTATTTCATTTCTTCATTTATTTGCTCCATTTGTGATGGCAATCTTCTGTTGTTGAGGGAAGACCCGAGCCAAATCTGGAATCGATGGAAACATCTGTGGAGCGGCCATCCAGATGGCTTTGAAGAGATTTCACGGGTCTCGCGTGTCGATCGATAAGTACTTATAGCGGATCGATCGTGTTTTTGATGGACATGAGAACATCGCTCACACCAAGTGCGATCATAAACATGTTGCGAAGCGTACGAAGTCTCTGGTTTCTGTACACGGCGTAACAAGTTAGAAGATTGCCAAAGAAGGCCTCAATACTAATAACAGCGTGTTTTCACTATGTGAAAGAGGTGAACTACCTTATGTAAGAACCCCTGACGAGTATATAGGTTATTAACTATTTTTAGTGCCAGCGGTTTTCCAGTTATAATTAAATTTCAACCTGCAACCTGCGACCTGCGAAATATACCTGCCGACTTCCAGTGCTCTTCCTCATAATATTGGTATTTGTACGACTTCACTGTTTTGCACTTTTCTGTCTACACTCATTTTCTGTCTTGTTTTTGTATGTCTCATTACGAGCAATATCCACATTGCCAGCAATCGCTTTCACGCTGAAACTTCGATTGCTGCTGCTATTTGGTGTATTTAGACCTATTCACAAAGGAAATCACAAGCAGCCCAATCTCAGTGTGAGAGTCGAGTGATGTAAACAACAAGGCTGCCAATTGAGGAATTCAAGAAGATAATTGCATGCAAAAGTTCTCAACAACAAAGCCATTCCTTATTGCCATGGTGTGTTTCTTGCTTCCTTTATAGCTATTTTCCTGACCTAATGGGATTTAAGCGATTTTTTTGTTTCCTGGGTTCGTAAATAAAAGAACATTAGGCTGAGTACTTGTTTCGTTTAAGCCCACCCAAAATTTCCCCAGCCAAAAATCCACCGTACAATCCAATTACAGTGGTTGAACTTTCATTTCAACTCTGGAGCCACGCAATAGTAGCCTTGCGAGCAACGTCAGGGAAAGAACATGATGAAAGATCATGTCACATTTACAACGGTTGAAATTGGCAAACGATTCATGGGGCATTACCAGACCGAGACGGAAATTTGTCATCAAGACCCTGGGTCCCATCAGGTTGAAATCGCGCCACTAAGTGTTTGCAAACTCGGAAGAATCTCCCGAAAAAAAAAAATCAGTGCTTTTGTTTTGTTATCAGCAACGGTAGTTGTCTTGTGGTGGGTGGGTTCACAAGGATCCATTCTATCTTTTAAGCGGTGTACTGGGAAACAAACTGATGGCTGACAGAGTTGAAATGAAAGTTTAACCATACTAATTGGATTGCATGGCGAAATGTTGGTCACTAGGAAAATACCATGTGCATTGGTATGGAGCCAATGATGGCAAATGATTGCTCAAAAGGGTTTGCTGCCACTGGCAATAAATCTGATTTGATATAATGCTTTCAGAGGTGAGCTTTCTTTTGTTTTCTATTTGTCAACAGCAAACGTATCAGACCATGCCAAGCAAACTAACCTGAGGGAAAGCAAATAGTGCTTCTTGAGAGGGGTGTCTACAAAACGAAGATCGAAGACCGAAGATCGAAGACCGAAGACCGAAGACCGAAGACCGAAAAACGAAGAGCTCATATAATTTTAGGCCTTTCAAACCCAAGGCAGTTATAATCATCGATAATCAGGCTTAAGTACTTTATCGGACGCTATCACACGCGAAACCGACGGGGTCTTCGTTTTGTAGTTTAGGCCGGGTCAAACTACAAAACGAAGACCCTCGCTCAAACGCTCTTTAAGACGCCAAAAGACGCGAAACCGACGGGGTCTTCGTTTTGTAGTTTAGGCCGGGTCCACCCCTAACAGAAAACGCCTGATCGTGTGAGATCGAAATTTGGAAAAGAGTTTTGGGGTCTTAAAGAGCGTTTGAGCGAGGGTCTTCGTTTTGTAGTTTGACCCGGCCTAAACTACAAAACGAAGACCCAGTCGGTTTCGCGTCTTTTGGCGTCTTAAAGAGCGTTTGAGCGAGGGTCTTCGTTTTGTAGTTTGACCCGGCCTAAACTACAAAACGAAGACCGCGTCGGTTTCGCGTGTGATAGCGTCCGATAAAGTACTTAAGCCTGATTATCGATGATTATAACTGCCTTGAGTTTGAAAGGCCTAAAATTATATGAGCTCTTCGTTTTTCGGTCTTCGGTCTTCGGTCTTCGATCTTCGTTTTGTAGACACCCTTCTTGAGAGTTACTGAGAATTCTCTTGTATCATTAATCCATAAAGCATTAAAACTACATGTGACACTCAAAACTGCTGGTTTAAGCAGCCAAAAGGGTATCAGCAAGGGAGGTTAGACAGCAACCCTAAAACACAGAAACTGGAAACTGAAATCCAGAACCAGAAATCCAGAATCCGGAAACCGGAATCCGGAATCCACAAATCAAAGAAAATAAGTTCTTCACATATGCGAAAATTATTTTGCATAGCTTTTGCCTGTAAGAATTGAGAGGCCAAGTAAAAAGGACCTCAAACTTGACCTTTTTTGAAACAAGGATTCCCAGTCTGCCGTACAACCATAATTTCTAGCAAAGGCTATGATTTTGAGAATCTAAATAATGTGCAAAATAACAACAAAATATTTTCCCCTATATCTGTTTATTAGACATTGCTGGAGTGAATTATTTCTATCGTCATTCTGGATTCCGGATTCTGGTTTTCAGTTCCTGATTCTGGTTTCAAATTCCATGTTTTAGGGTTGCCCGAGGCTAGATCAAAATGAATGTACCCATGGGCACCCTATCATAACTATCCCATATGCCTCAGAAAACAAATATTTTTTTCTCAAGGCTTTTTAGGATGTTTAAGTGGATTTTGACCTGAATTATAGCAGCGTAATATTCTGAGAAAAGCAAAATGAACTAAAATGCCACAGGAAGACATGTTTTGGCATTAGAGAGGTTCAATGGCTTTCAGAATCTTATCGAGATATCATTGTACAACACATTTTCTAGTCTTTTATGAAAGTGATTTGGCGGATCTTCCACAATGATACTTTGCATTTTGATTTGTCGAGTGCCCCTGGCTACAGAACTTGGCATATTTTAGTCTAGATTATAATAGCTTTGTAAAGGAATTTCCTTTGCCAATTCAATGTATTCACTTGTTTCAGGCCTACTCTGATCTGGGACCTTAAGTCGCCATAACTTAAGGTGACTTTGGGCGATTTAAGGCCTTAAGCAAAATTGGCCGAAAAGACATTGTGCCTTTATGCGACTTAAGGCAATTTTAGGCGACTTGAGGACATTTCACTAGAGTGATATAAATTTAAATTTAGCAACAGTCTCTCCATATATCTCTTGCAATAAACCTATATTGTATCAATGGTGGTACATAATTAAGTTACCACAGTCTCAAATATCGTGGGCTGGGTTGTTCAAAGCCTTATTAAACTAACCCAGGATTAGAGAGAATTTTGATTTCAGTTTTGTAACTTTTCGGTCCAGTTTTCTGTTTATGTTGTTTGTCTTTCAGTTTTGATCAAGTTTGATTCATCTTAACCTACACAACCATAAGCAGTGAAAGATATTTCTATCCAAACAGTATATATATTACTTTTTGTAACTTTTAACTTTTAAACATTTACTGGTTTTCAAACAAACCAGGTCAGGGGCCCGTTTCTCAAAAGCCACGGAAACTTTTCAGGCCCATAAAGCCATTTTTAGTTCATCTGTATCTAGAAATAGAGAAGTGTATATGCCTAAAACTTCTTGTATGAAGGGAACCTCTCTTCACATAAAAGAATATGTGAATAAAACAGCGCTGTAATTGTAAGGTTCAAGACTTTGCTTAATGGCTTTACGGACCTGAAAAGTTTCCGGGGCTTTCGAGAAATGGGCCCCAGATTTCAAACCATTTTTAAAAAAATTCTATTAAAGAAATAATTACCACAACACCGAACAGTTAGTATTATAAGAATAATAATAACAATAAATACCAGCAAGGTAGCATGAATATTAGTGAAGATATCACAACAACCAATATCAAACAAAACTATTAAAAAATATATTCACAGTGACAAAAATTTTAAATTTAAGATATCTTGATTTAATTTGAAAATTATATATTTGTATATTTTCCATAATTCAAACAACAGGGAAATTAACATTAATTTAGCATATTTACATGCATTTATTTTACAATGCTTCCCAAATTATAATCAAAGGGCTCTTAGAGCCAGCTTAGTCATGTTATGACTAATTTGCATTATGCTCTTTGCATGGTTATAGTATATTGTTACAGTTGAACCCTGTTAATTGGAACCCTCAAGGGAAACAACAGTTTAAAATAGTAGGGGTTAAGTTCAAGTAGACAGTAAGACATCATTATTCTTGAGAAAATGTCCATATTCCTCATGGGGATTGGAAATCCAACAGTCTCCTCTGTGGGGGGGAACAGGCATTATCTGGGATCACACATTGTCGATCCATTCCCAAGAACACCAAAACCTAACAAATCACTTTGAACTAATTGCCAATGGCAGAAACTTGGGAAGATTAGAGGTCAGGTTTTGGCACTAGGAGCTCTGGGATGGACTGAGTAACCAACGTGAGCTATGATTGGTCGATGGTTGCCTTTGAAAACCATTGATCAATCAGAGCTCACATTTTGTATCTGAACCATATCTGTAAGTATCTGGGTACAAACCAAGTGGCCTATCAGGCCAGAGCTAATATCCCAGTTTCTGTAGCATGAAGTGACTAAGAGTATTTCTACTCCCCCCCCCCCCCCTGAATGGGATGCTAGTCCATCGCAGAGTTACCCCCAGCACTAAGTTCACCAGTACCAATTTATACACCTGGGTGTAGGGAGGCACTATGAGAGTAAAGTGTCTTGCCCAAAAACACAACACAATGTCTCTGGCCAAGGCTCGAACCTGGACCTCTCAATCCAGAGCACACTAACCATGAGGTCACTGTCCTCCCACCATCTCAGTAATGCCAGTGCCAAAAGCTTGCACTCAGTCTCCCCAAAGTTTTTGTCAAGGACAATAGGTCGCCTAAGAGTAGCAAAATATGAGGGTGTCCGATGCAAAAATCTTAATAGGATACTTGGTAAATTATTAAGGATATCTAGTTAAATGACAATGCTGTTAAATAGTAATAACTTTTTAATAATCTTTATACTGTAGCATTATTTACATACACTGATCAATAGTGGTTTACAATAAATTCATCTAAGACTAAATAAGAAAAATATAGGAATAAAAACGCTCTCTGGTTAAAAATATATTGAAAACATAAGCTTTCGGCTATCAGTCTATAGCCTGTCACGAATGAAAAATGTGGCGCGCAAGCGAAAATATATACGAATGGGGTGCGAAAAATTGAGAATAAAAACAAGCGTGAAAAAAGCTAGAAGATAAAAATGTAAATGAGGCCTGATTACAATAAAATCGAGTATTGCCTAGGCAACGGTTTTGAGTTGTTTTCCGCGTCGACGGTTTTTGCTGTGTGCCAAGATTCTAGTGTTTTCCGAACGCGGTAATTACCTTTGTCAATGACACAAGCATTGTCGAAATCAATGGAGTGATTGTTTTGCCACGCATGGTTGGCAACATTAGAGCCATTTGAATAGTTCTTCAAGTTTCGTTGATGTTCCTTTTTTCGGGTTTGGAAGCATCTTCCGGTTTCTCCTATGTAATTCCAAGGGCAGTCTTTACATGGAATTTTGTAAACAACATTACATTGAAAATCTGAGGGTTGTCTGAACTTTGGTGACGGGAATTCTTGTTGAAGGGTTTTAAGTGGTTTGTTGACAACTCGGATATCATTTTTGCGGAGTAATCTTGTGAGGGGCTCGGTTAGGCCGCTGATGTAAGGGAGACATGCAAAACCCTGGTACATATTAGATGGATCAGCCCATTTGAAGAACATAGAAACCAGTTCTTCTGGTGGAGGAACTGTAGATGGGGGTGGCTTCTTATTGAGAATGTTAGAAATAACAGCCGATGGGTAACCATTAGCTTCTAACGCAGCCCTAACATGATTGGTTTCACGTGTTTTTCCTTCAAAGCTGCTAGGGAGGTTGGATGCCCGGAACGAGAGGGTCGAGGCCGTGCTGATTTTGTGTTCTTTTGCATGATGGGAAGAGAAATCCAAATAACGGTCAGTATGGGTTGGCTTCCGAAATATATCAATAAAGGCAACTCCATTTCTTCTGGAAACCAAGGTGTCTAAGAAGGCAATTTGGCCGTTGTTTTCAAGTTCGATTGTGAAAGAAATTTTGGGATCACAGGCGTTAAGAGTATCGTGGAAGGAAGAAACGGCGTCCTTCTTGATAATCACAAAGCTGTCGTCAACATATCGTTTCCAAATCCTTGGTGGGACTGGTGAGGTACTGATAGCTAAATCCTCGATAACTTCCATACAGAGGTTAGCAACAATGGGGCTAACTGGACTGCCCATTGCACAGCCATAGATCTTCTTTTTTTTTTTTTTTTTATTATTATTATTATTATTAATTATCTATTTTTTACAGCACGCATACTTACATTATTAATTACAAAAAACTACGTATAAAACTACAACAATACAGCTACTTACGCTAATTACAACTTGCTCTAATTACAATGCTTGACGAAAACAACAGTATTATTTAAACCGCTTACGTTACACCACTTTTTAATCGCGGACAATTACTACAAACTTTTACTACGGTTACTAGAACTAGTGAAAACTGCAAAAAAAAAAAAAAAAAAAAAAAATGACAAGAAAGCGACAATTTACAGTATATTTAGCTATATTTACAGTTTAACTTGCACCTTTGCTCTGCTAGTTTCGATTTCTATTTTGTTTTTAAGGATAGCCAAGAAAGCGTCTAAGAAATAATCTTCCTCATTTTTTGAAGCGGTGTAAATATAATATTTTGCAATTATTGTACAGAGGTTTAAACCGAGACACAGAGGCACGGTGTCTGTGATGCCGTAAAGTATTTGTGCTTCAGAGAGCGTGATTACAGTATTGTTTTTTCTGTACCACCAATCAGTAAACTCCATAGATCTGTTTGTATGTGCAGTTATTATAGACAAAATAATTGTTTGAAAGAGTGAAATCCAGTAGAGAAATGAAATCGGCCGAAGAGGGAAGCCCGGTTTGTGGTGTTTAATAGAACCACGGATGGCGGGAGGAGAACCGTCTGTAGAACGGAGTTTGCGATAAGTCAATTCATCAATCTTATTTTGTCTTTTAAGATCGGGGAGTCTGTTGTTCAATTCTTTTTCAATTTTAGAGAATGGTGACTTGTCAACTGGATGGTAGGTGTCACGGTCAACAAGTAGGGCTTCCATTTTTGTGTCATAGTCTGTTTTGTCCATAACAACAAAACAGTTGCCTTTGTCAGCTTTCATTATCACACGTTCATGGTCATCTTTAAGGTTCTTTAGGGCTTTCAATTCGGCTTTGATGATGTCGCTATGTGGTGGAGGTCGAGCTCTGTGGAGCAGAGAGGCAGTGGTAGTTCTATTAAACACCACAAACCGGGCTTCCCTCTTCGGCCGATTGTTTCTTCCATTGGCTCCGCCCTTTACAATACATCCAAGTTCCTTTCGGAAATCCTATCGCCGATACAGAACCGCAATGGATATTCTGTTCTCAATTCCTCACAGTTCGCCAAAGAAGTGGCTAATATGGAAATCTCTGATGATGAAGTTATGGTCTCATTTGACGTTGTGTCGCTTTTCACAGCTATTCCAGTCAACAAAGCCTGTGAATACATTCGGAACAAATTAAACAATGACAACACATTACGATCCAGAACATTTCTCAGCACAGATGACATCATTTCTCTACTGGATTTCACTCTTTCAAGCAATTATTTTGTCTATAATAACTGCACATACAAACAGATCTATGGCTGTGCAATGGGCAGTCCAGTTAGCCCCATTGTTGCTAACCTCTGTATGGAAGTGATCGAGGATTTAGCTATCAGTACCTCACCAGTCCCACCAAGGGTTTGGAAACGATATGTTGACGACAGCTTTGTGATTATCAAGAAGGACGCCGTTTCTTCCTTCCACGATACTCTTAACGCCTGTGATCCCAAAATTTCTTTCACAATCGAACTTGAAAACAACGGCCAAATTGCCTTCTTAGACACCTTGGTTTCCAGAAGAAATGGAGTTGCCTTTATTGATATATTTCGGAAGCCAACCCATACTGACCGTTATTTGGATTTCTCTTCCCATCATGCAAAAGAACACAAAATCAGCACGGCCTCG
Source organism: Orbicella faveolata (assembly GCF_042242905.1). Classification (NCBI taxonomy): domain Eukaryota; kingdom Metazoa; phylum Cnidaria; class Anthozoa; order Scleractinia; family Merulinidae; genus Orbicella; species Orbicella faveolata. The sequence continues at coordinate 7,275,160 of NW_028301553.1, forward strand.
ACCCTCTCGTTCCGGGCATCCAACCTCCCTAGCAGCTTTGAAGGAAAAACACGTGAAACCAATCATGTTAGGGCTGCGTTAGAAGCTAATGGTTACCCATCGGCTGTTATTTCTAACATTCTCAATAAGAAGCCACCCCCATCTACAGTTCCTCCACCAGAAGAACTGGTTTCTATGTTCTTCAAATGGGCTGATCCATCTAATATGTACCAGGGTTTTGCATGTCTCCCTTACATCAGCGGCCTAACCGAGCCCCTCACAAGATTACTCCGCAAAAATGATATCCGAGTTGTCAACAAACCACTTAAAACCCTTCAACAAGAATTCCCGTCACCAAAGTTCAGACAACCCTCAGATTTTCAATGTAATGTTGTTTACAAAATTCCATGTAAAGACTGCCCTTGGAATTACATAGGAGAAACCGGAAGATGCTTCCAAACCCGAAAAAAGGAACATCAACGAAACTTGAAGAACTATTCAAATGGCTCTAATGTTGCCAACCATGCGTGGCAAAACAATCACTCCATTGATTTCGACAATGCTTGTGTCATTGACAAAGGTAATTACCGCGTTCGGAAAACACTAGAATCTTGGCACACAGCAAAAACCGTCGACGCGGAAAACAACTCAAAACCGTTGCCTAGGCAATACTCGATTTTATTGTAATCAGGCCTCATTTACATTTTTATCTTCTAGCTTTTTTCACGCTTGTTTTTATTCTCAATTTTTCGCACCCCATTCGTATATATTTTCGCTTGCGCGCCACATTTTTCATTCGTGACAGGCTATAGACTGATAGCCGAAAGCTTATGTTTTCAATATATTTTTAACCAGAGAGCGTTTTTATTCCAATATGTCTTATCCTGGTTACAGTTCTATTTTTACAAGAAAAATATACACCAGTGCTAGTAGTAAAGTTATTGCAATAGCTGAGTTAAGAAGTAATAGGCATGGACAATACACAGACTATCCTCAGATATAGATATTTTTTAATTTTTCTAATATTATGTAAAAGAATGCACTCCTGCATGCCTTGGTGATATTTGTAGACATGGGTATTTTTTTTGACCAAACCATAATCCTAAATTTCAAGCACAGGCAATATAATAATGTCATTAAAATCAATGTGTAAACAAATGTTGTGAACTAACTTATTTAGCTGATACCGTGTTCCAACACATCGGTTTTGTCATCATTAACCCTTTGAATACCAAGTACGCATATATGCGTAATCAATAGTCGTGCTCTTTGTACCACTTGTGACGTCATCAATTTAAATGTCATCAGATATTCTTGATAAGCAGATAGTAGTTCTAGGCTAGGCCTTTCCATACAATGGTCAGGTTTAGATATCGACGACATTCCGACATCGCAAATCGAAAAACAACGTTATCAGTTTTGGTGCAAAAACGGTGGTAAAATGGTCCGCTACGCCTATAATTGATCAAGGTCCATTTCTAGGCTTCGCCCGTAATTAACATCCAACTTTTCACGGCAGCCAGAAAGAACATGCAACGCAAAAAAACTCCTATTTTCCACTAGTTCACTTGCCAAGTTGTTATCGGGCAGTTTCATTAGCCAATCACATTCAAAGTTGTAGTTTAAATCAACCAGTCACATTCAAAGTTGTAGTTACGTGTGTGCGTGTGCTTGCTTTTGTGTTTTGGCACCTAATTGCCGGTAGGAGGTGCGGTGGCCTTAAAATGTTTACATCTCCTTTGTAGGTATTTTAATGCCAATTGTCCCTTTCTTTCATAACTTGGCTATTCTTCTTTTCTCAGAAATTGTAATTTTTATGATTAATTGGTAATAAGACTTTGTGTCGTCCAATTCGGTCTGTAATTATACTCGTGCTAAACATATCGGACTCCCGTTACGCGGTCGTCCGATTTTGTCATCACTCTTATGATAACAGACCGAATTGGACTCCACTCACTCCTATTACCATTACTTAGTGCGCGCGCTCATGCATGACGTGGCGTGTGAATTTGCGTGCGCAGTAAGGATGTCCTTATAAATGAAGATGAGTGTGGTCACAGGGCACCCATACAAGCGGCATCTGTTTGTATGTTCGAAATATAAAGAAATGTTAACCTTTATCGAGTAATGTCTTTGTTAAAGCTCAAAATAAACGTAAGCCTACCTCAGTTGTTGTGCATTGTCGTTTCTGCGGCTCAAAATTGCGAATTTGAGCGATTTGGTGGTTCTTGTGTTGACTGTTACTCCACGTCGTAAGAGAAGACAAGGGTGGAAAGCTCATTTTCGACCGCTCCAGCGCCAAGCGGACTGTCACCCAGAAATTAGAATCGCCCGGCTTCCAAATCGAACAACAGATAAACTGAAAGGTTGACGCATTCTCTCGCGGCATTCAATCGAAGATCCATTCAAAATCCAAGCGTTAACCGCCGAGTAATTTTCGAGAAATACAGCTTTCGAGGCGACCAGCATCGGGCGACCCTAAAAGTAGTCTCAGCAGCCGTTTTTTGGGATGTCGCGCAACGCTCGTTGCGTGACATCCCAAAAAAAAGGCTGCGGAGGAGACTACCCTAAAAGCAGGAATGATGGATCAGTGGAACAGCGGAACGGAGGAATGGCGGAACGGCGGGAAATCCCCATAAATCCTGAAAGGCGAAGTCGCGGAAAAGCGGAAAATCCTCCGAAATCCTAAAAGGAGGAATTAGGAACGGCGGAAAATCCCCGAAACCCTAAAAGACGGAATGACGGAAAATCACCCAAAATACTACAAGACGGAATGAAGGAAAATCCCCCGAAATTATGAAAGACGTAATGACGGAAAATCAACCGAAATCCTAAAAGACTTTATGACGGAAAATCACCCGAAATCCTAAAAGACGTAATGACGGAAAATCATCCAAAATACTAAAAGACGGAATGAAGGAAATTCCCCCGAAATCCTGAAAGACGTAATGACGGAAAATCACCCGAAATCCTAAAAGACGTTATTACGGAAAATCACCCGAAATCCTAAAAGACGTAATGACGGAAAATCACCCGAAATCCTAAAAGACGGAATGACGGAAAATCACCCGAAATCCTAAAAGACGTAATAACGGAAAATCCCCCGAAATCCTGAAAGACGTAATGACAGAAAATCACCCGAAGTCGTAAAAGGCGTAATGACGGAAATTCCCCTGAAATCCTAAAAGACGTAGTTACGGAAAATCCCCCGAAATCCTAAAAGACGTAATGACGGAAGATCACCCGAAATCCTAAAAGACGTAATGACGGAAGATCACCCGAAATCCTAAAAGACGGAATGACGGAAAATCACCCGAAATCCTAAAAGACGTAATAACGGAAAATCCCCCGAAATCCTGAAAGACGTAATGACAGAAAATCACCCGAAGTCGTAAAAGGCGTAATGACGGAAATTCCCCTGAAATCCTAAAAGACGTAGTTACGGAAAATCCCCCGAAATCCTAAAAGACGTAATGACGGAAGATCACCCGAAATCCTAAAAGACGTAATGACGGAAGATCACCCGAAATCCTGAAAGACGTAATGACAGAAAATCACCCGAAATCCTAAAAGACGTAATGACGGAAAATCACCCGAAATCCTGAAAGACAGAATGACGGAAAATCACCCGAAATCCTGAAACACGGAATGACAGAAAATCACCCGAAATCCTAAAAGACGGAACTATAAATGCTGTTTTAGGAGAGGAGTCAAGGAAAGTGAAAAAAGGCTTTGTGAGACCCCCCTTCCTGTGTAAAATAATAATTTCTTTTGTTGTTGTTAAGAACTTGTTATCCTTTAGATTTCTACTACCGATTCTCGTGTAGCATTCGCATAATACAGTCGAAACAGCAATCAGGCAAAAGGACCATAATCCTGTCTAAGGGATCATGTACATCTAGTACTAAGCTAAATCCATTTGGTTCAGGGTTTTGAACATGAATAAATTAAGTTGTGCGTAATGTATTTAGTAATCAGTTTTGTCTTTATTTGCTTTAGCTCTAGACTTCTCAAAACTAAAAGAAATTGTACTTCTATTTCATCACACTGCGGTAAGAAATAAACTTGCATCAGTGGTCTAGTTTGGTTTGTTTTTATTTATCTACACTTGTAGACCTTTCTAAACTAAAATCCACCATATTGAAAATGGCGCAAACCTGGCTCAATTTAGAGTGTTGTATGGGAATTCAGTGTCCCGTAATTTCTGTAACTACTCCTCTGTGTTGGCCCAGAAATCTTTTGACAGACATCTGGAACGTACCCAAGAAAAAAGGTGAGAAATTCGTTTTGAAAAATACCGCGAAAAATTGTTGATATTGCGTGACATAGACAAAGTGGTCATACCGTATTAGAATCAAGCTTCTTTGGGTGAACCGATTTTTTTCATGACAACAGAAATGGCTATGTCGTCAACTGCATAAGAAATTTAATTAGCGGAGTTATGGCAGCCACTGGCACCTGGCAGAGCTCCACATAAGAGAAATTGGTAACGCTTCTTTAGTTGTCACGTGATTGTACGGTGCGATAGCTGAGCCCCACAAAAATGAATAAAGAGAGAGAAGTTGAGTAGTCTGTCCATAGAACCTCTATTTTATCTTGAGTTCGTCGAGATCGCAAGCAAAACTATTAACCGCTGGAAATTTGAAAAAACGCGAGTCGTAACTGCTCTCACGCTCCGCGCTCCAAGGAGAATAACTCGTAGCGAAAAAAAACTCTTTGTGGACAGACTATGTAGAGAAGAGTAAAGTTGGAAAATATACAAATAAAATAGATGCATAAATGGAAACCGACGAATTAATTTTAATGCTGGAGGAAACCCGCGGGTGGGCTAGCATCCCTTCCAGAGGAGAGTAGAAATTCTCCTAGTCGCTTCATGCCACTGAAAAAGTTCCGGTTTTATGGGCCACTGGAATGATGCAGACTTGATTATCCGAGCAAGCTTACAGAAGGCTGGGGGTATCCCTTCAATGGACGAGTATCCCATCCAGTGGGGAGGAGGGTTGTAGTAACCAAACTCCTTGACACTTGTGCTTGAAAGGCTTTACTTTCTTATGTCTTCGCCTTCATTTGTCATGAGTTTGATTTTTTATTGCTAAGCCGAGGAACCTTACATTATGCCTTTTGAACGAAATAAAGAATATTATTGCTGAAACGAATATCCCCGGGCATGCGCAGTCTCGTCGACAGAGTCATTCTCCATTTTTTCTCGTCAAAGCCCGCATATGTTTTACCTCGTGTAAAATTCTGCCATCAAATTGCTTTGGCTGAAAGTCGAGGGATTTGATTTCAGGGCTTCGTGGGATCTTCGTTCGCACGCTATACCACGAGAGTCTAACGCTAGTGGCGACACCACGGCTCCAACTCCCGTTTTCCCACACATTTAAGCGCGGGAAAGCCAACATAATGTGATGCAGCCAAAAGCGAGGTGAAAAAATGCACCAGTGTATTTAAAATTAACGCCAAGGGAATTAAGAGGCAATTAGTAGTCTCTAAAGTATTACTTTACCTGTTATGTAAATGATGCAATGAAAACTTAAATGCGCTGATTTGATACTTTGCAAAACTTATTCCTTGATATGCGTGAGAAATTCACACATTTGATAATGAATTCAAAATTAACGACGCAGTTTCCTTTGTCCATGCGCACCTTACCCAAATTTCATTTTCAAATTTCTCAACCGACGTTTAGTTCAGTTTGAGCTGTATCCACTTCGCGTCAAGTTACCCGACTTTTACCAACGCGAATGAAGCTTTAAAGGGATACAGCAAGTTTTGTTTAGACATTGAGCAAGATCGCCATTTCACGTGAAAAAGTTTCTTGAAGCCATGAAACTGAAAGCCCGCTTGACAAGATGGCAACGTTCCTTCAAACGGTTTGATTCAAGCATTGCTGGACTCTGTAGCACTCACCACTAAAGACATTTCAGAACTGTGCTGTGCTAATCTTTAGTGGCAACCGACAAACAGGATAAACGGTGCTGAACGGATGTAATCCGCAATATAATTCCTTCTTCATCGGTGAGACATTTAGATACAGTCACCATGTTGAAGTAAGCGGAGACAGATAAGAGAGGCAGGGCAATGGAAAGCCTTCTTAGAGGTAAGTAAGAGTTTCTCGTTCTACATAATCAGCAAATAGATTGAACTTCATTCTAGTACCATTTCTGGACATTGTACTGCTCATATGACGTTTCAAAAGAGAAAGGAACTCAATTAGTGACTTTCGGACTCAACAACAATTCAGTGTGCCAGCAAAAATTCGATGGTTAATTTTCCTAGAAAAACTTCAATACCATCGGACCTGAAAATTATATCAAAATGCTTGAGTTAGAAATCGAGTGTATGGAAAGCAGTTACTTTATCCAAAAAGATGACTCTCACACATTTACCCTTACACTCTTCGTAAATAAGTTTAATTTTTCATTAAACTCTATGTGATAAGACACGAAGAGACCGAAGGCAACATGTAATTATAAAACGTTTAAACTTAGTTTTCCTTTGTGAATTATTAATCTAAACTTCTATTTTTCTCTAGATTAGTCCTTGAAGCGCTGATTACTATGTTGTACGTACATCACATGTATATTGGTGTCGCAACAGTCTACTGATCATAAGCCTGGTGCAGTTGTGACTGATAAGAATCCTTTCTATGGAAAAACTGGAGTGATTCCTGGCCGGAGAAATGTCCCGAAGAGATCAAAATGCAAGGAAACAGGAAATCTGAGAAAACCTTCAAGTGGGAAGGAAAGCGGAAAAGTTTTGCTAGAGAATTAAGAACAACCCGGCTGTGAACAATTCTGGTGACGACAGGATAAGTAAATATATGACATAGGTATCGACTTGTTTCTGGAAAAATCCGAGATCAGTGCTAAATTAAAATGACCGAATGAAAGGGCCACTTTGTTATCGGAATGATCGCAGACGGCAATCACGCATTCCTAAGCTGGGTGGAGGGTCTCGTGCGCTCCTCTTAGTGCTTGTTTTACTTTCACGTCCAGAGGAGTGATTGCAGTCGAGAAGTCGACTAGGCCTTCCGTGCCGCGCAATTCGGAACCTATCCTGTTGGACACAGCACGCAGGTATCATGAGTACCATGCGACAATCCACTGGAAGCATGAGGTCTGGATGGAGTGTTGGAATAGGGTGGTTGATCTCCGGTCGGGCCTGTAACTCGCCTCAGCGCTTCTGGCTCATATGGACCCTCCGAGGGCTGTCTGTATTCAAGCTGGGATTGCAGGTTGTCGTTTCTGTTTTTGTTTTTGTTTTTTTGTTTTTTTGTTTTTTTGTTTTTTTTTTTTGCAGCCGTCAAAATCCTAAAAGAATGAACAAACACTTGATCTGGGTTTTTCGAGAGCGAGTTGTACTTCTCAATAACTTGAAGGAAGGAAGAAATGTGGACACAATTTCACATTGTACGATCAAGCACGAGTTGGCATCCACTGCATGAAGAAGAAATGTTTAGTTATTGGGTAAATCGACAATGAACAGAACTTCTTTATGAAAAGTGCTGGAGTTACGCTAAAATTTGTGTGGTTGTAGTTAAGTTACTAATTATTTTCTTTTGTTGTTTCTAAACAGTTTGTTGACTTGTTGTGAATTACGTAAGACAGGAAATACTTGCTTGCTGCATCCTCAGGATCACTGTACTCTACGACGAAACCTGTGCGATTTCCCGGCCTCGACGAACAAAGAACTAGGCTAATATCCAGCCCTCTTGACCTTACCCTTAGTCAATAACCTATATGCAATGCAATAATATGTAATGTAGGACTATGTAAAACAATAGGGAATATCTAATTACGTATCGTCCCGGAAGGACTTTGTAAGGTTTTGATATGACAATGTACTTTAAAGTTATTTTCTGAAAGGTAACCAAGCTTAAAGTTTGGTTATACAACTGTATTTGGTGATATGAGTTTATTATGATATGACTTTATGTCTTGTTTTGTTTTATTATTTCCTCGATTCATTATTATTTTGTTGGTATCAGGAAGATGCTGGAAGATGTAGGGCTCTCTGTAGGGCTATATCAGCTCAATTGTATGGAAATGTATTGTTACGTAGGGGTATATAGGCCTATGTGTGGCTACGTCAAGCAATTTAGGGTTGTAGAGTCTTGGAATGCCTGAAAAATAGCTCTCTATGACTATTTCTAACTTTTGATTGGGCTTATATCACGTTTATTCCAGACTCATTCGCAGCCTTGTTATGGGAGTTTGAATCCCCCGAACTGTGCCTAAACGCATTGTAGAACAGGAACTCACTCACAGTATCATTCATTATTTACTCGTCTGATCTTTTCTGACCTTCGGAATACTTCGGACATCTTGGATAACCTCCGAGAAAAATGGAACGTTGTCGAACATCTAAATCTAATCGGCAATCTCAACTCATCTTCGGTCATCCGACTATAATTCGGCATGGAAATCCGCCTAGTTCGGCGAAAAGAGCATCTTCAGTAATCTTTGATAACCTCTGGGAAAATCGAACATTGTTGAAGATCTTCGAAAACCGACTAAATCGGCAAATTGAGCACTGTCAAAGCATGCATAGAATATCTTCGAAAATACGACTTATCTGGCAAATCAAACATCGTCGAAGAAGTCAATATTTGGAAATCCGACTAATTTGGCCAAAAGAACATCTTCGGTAACCTTCGGAAACCGCCGCGAAAAGCCGAGTAATTCTCAAAAATCGAGTATATTCCCAAAGAAGACAATCCTCGGAAATTCGACTAATTCGGCAAGTGTAACTTCTGGGAAAATTGAACAATGTCGAACATCTTCGCAAATCCCCTATTTCGGCAACTCGAGCTCTGTCGAAGCATGCGCAGAGTATCTTCGGAATCCCGACTAGTTCGGAAAATCGATTACGAACTGCCAAAGAAGACAATCCTCGGAAATCCGACTAATTCGGCAAATAGAACATCTTCGGTAACCTTCGGTAATCTCTGGGAAATTTCGAACATCCCCGGTAATCCGACTATTCACTGTCGCCTTCGGATGGTATACTTAAACAATAGACCACAAGTTTTTCAGGTTTATAGGCTGATAAACCACGCGAGTGGTATTTTCTTGGTATAAACACTCGCCTGAAGGCTTGTGTTTATATCGAAAAAAATTCAAATGACTCGTGGGAAATAATTATTCCATAAGGGGTCACTGTTCTACCGTTTTGCTACTTTCCGGTAGTAGCAAAATTCTTACATTATCCGTGTCATCCGGAGCCCTAAAAAAACGTGGTAAGGCCATAGGCCTTCCTCCCCGTTTTATTTGCGGTTTTGTACAGATCTTTCAGTAGCCTGAAATGCCAGTCATCTCCCGCCCTTAGCTTAATCCCTGGAGCATTGGGCCGAAGGAGGAAGATGACTCACATTTCAGGCCAACCTTTCAGCGTCCTCGGAGACCCAGAGGCAGTTAGTCGGGAAGACGCGATATTTTCGGACGACGCGATATTTTCGGGCGCCCGAAAATATCGCGTCGTCCGAGAATATCGCGTCGACTAACTGCCCCAAGGTCTCCGAGGATGGACTTTCAGGTTCCAAGCGAAAGTAGCGGGAAAGCCTCCTGAGCCGACTGTTCGAGAGGATGACCAGCAGTTTCCTTCTCAAATTCAAGATGGCGGAAGGTGAGTACTGTCGTGAAAAATTGCTGTTTGAACAAAGGGTGTATTTATTCTGTTTTCTTTAAAGCAAAACTAGGCCGAAGTATAAGTCCTTTTATGTTAATTTTTTCGAACACAATTCCAGTTTCCTCTACGGAAAAGGGCTGGAAAATGTGCCCACCTTCTTGTCTGAAGGCTAGCGACATTGTCGAAACTGTACTCTCTCTCTCCCTAGAGTCAGAGTAGGCAAGTACAGCAAAGGCGCTGTCTGTAATTGATTTTCACCGAGTCACCATGTGGTTTTTGTTCGTACATTTCAGGTCAGTCGGAGCAAACTCTTGAAGAGGTGTTGAAATCGATGAAGCACGTGATCCTAGGTTTGTCCGGTAAAGGAGGAGTTGGTAAACGTACTGTTTCGACACAGATGACATTGACTCTTTACAGCAACGGAAAGGAGGTAAGCTGAAATCTTTGCGTTCTGTTGACTTATGGTTTACATTTCTACATTTGCCCTCATTATAAAGTCATTGATTCATACGCAGGAAGAGGGGTGGGGGTCGTGGATAAGCTTTATCAGACGATTTTCCATGTTTTGGATTGGTCTCGTTTTCGTGTTTTTCGTTTGGGAGAGAGATTGTTATCAGAATATTTACAGTATTGGCCACACGATGTATGAACTGGTGACACTTTGGGAAAAATCCAATCTTGGATTCAAAATGTTCACTTTGCCTTCCCTCAAGCACCGTCTGTCTTTCTTCCCTGTACCCCAGAAGACACCCACGGTCACCCCAGTGAAAACCTGTGGATCTGCCACTGGTAACAGAGAAGTGCCTTCAAGAATGTATTGTTGCAGCAGTACTAGCTACCTTGATCACAATAAATGACTAGTCTTTGTGTTATCTCTTTATCTTCTAGGTTGGCATACTGGATGGTGACTTATGTGGACCAAGCATTCCAAGGATGATGAATGTGGAGGGAAAATATATACACCAGTGTTCTGCTGGGTAAGTCATAACATAAAGGATCATCTTCTGAAGCCATTCCATGGGAGCCATTCTCTGAATCATGAATGTACTTTCATTTACATTGTGGAACAACACACATACTTGTGTTTGATACGTAACAGTAAAAGAGTGTTTATGAACTTAAATGGCTCATTACAGGAGAATTCCTTATCTCCATCCAGTGTGATAGCAACAAACTGACTTGAAGTATTATACCTTCTTCTGTATGGAATGTTGGTCTGTCAGGGGTCACTACCCCACTTTCTTGAAACTTTTGTAGGTGAACTTGCTTGATCTTGGGAAGTTCTTTAATTCACAAAATTTATATTATTTGCAATCTAAAAGCTCCTGTGTATTAATTAACATACTTTTTATATACATACTTCTTAAATTTCTAAGTTTTATATATAAGATCAGCTGATATGTTATTGACATCAAAGCTTGCCTGTGTTCTTTGGTGAAGGTGTTTATGAGCATTTTCTAAAGATCACGTGAATTTTTCTTTTTAGCTGGATTCCAGTTTACACAGACAAAAACCAGTGACTGGCTGTTATGTTAATTGGTTTCTTGTTAAATAACAGAGATGATGCTGTTGGATGGAAAGGACCTTAAAAAATGGTATTTATTCCTTGATGCTCTTTACTTATATTTTTTGACTTAACTTGACTTGTTCAAGCTTGTTAATCAAAGCTAGATCTGAGTGTCTCATCATTAGCAAACCACTGATATACATTATTTATGAAAAAAATTTATGGGACACCCACAGCTGGTCACCACTGGATCAAAAGTGTAACAATTTGTACAAAAGTTATGCAAATCTTTTGGAAACACTGTGGTCTTTCTGGGCTTTTGAATGAAAAGGAAAATGTTTTAAGTAATTTTTTTACTGTTATTTTAAAACAACTTTGTTCCAGGCCAGTGCACCATACTGTCTGCAACGTGAGCACTTTTATTAATGATTTTTAAAATGGAGCAAATTCTGTAGAGTGCTACAAACATTTTGATGTTCATGCAGACTTCCTTGAGTTCTCAAGTGACAGTTATCAGTATGTCTTTTTTTAGCAATGATCAAGCAGTTTCTATCAGATGTGTGTTGGGGTGACCTGGATTACCTGATTACTGATACACCTCCAGGTATGACAACAATATAAAATGTTATTTTTAGAGGCTTGTGATGTACTGATGTGTGAGGTACAGTGGCCCAGTACACTCCAGATTAACAGGTCAGTAGGTCTGGATTTAAGGCCTGTTCATGGGTCTTAGTACTGGGTTCTTAGGCACAAGAGACTTGACTTGCAATGCCTCTCATCACATAGGAGAAGAAATGAGTACCAGCACGTTGTTGGGCAACCTAAACTGCGAAAATACAGGGATACTAGGGGGTATTCAGCAATAGGCTGGCTCCCCATTAAGGAAATTAAGGGAGAGGTAACAATACTCCATACTAGGAGACTGGAGCTGACCTACCTTGATCGGAACAGACATGCTCTTTGTCATTAACTTTGCTGATAGTACAATAGTGCACATTAATTTTGCAGTTTGCGGTGTAATCCTATCATTATTGCTCTGTTCTAAGATTGGTTTTGTTCAGTCCAGGGACATCTGATGAGTGCATTACAATCTAGATGGAGCAACTCTTGTCACTACTCCTCAGGTATGCATAAAGTATTTATAATAAACTGTCTACATTGCTGTCAATTATTAATTAATAAGCCTCATTTGGATTTTGGAAAGTTTACATTTGCTTAATTTGTGTATTCTGACTAATACATTGTTGACTTAGCCCTAACAACATTGAAGAAAGGCCAACCTTTCATTGAGGCATTTAGCCTTTTAAAAGTCAATCAATTCAGGTGGAATTGGCTCTAATCACTTTTTGGCCAATACCCAAGATTAGTTTAATGTCAGTTAATTACCAAAATAGGTCTCCAGTTTTGAAATTTAACCCTCATATTTTCCCTTTGTTCTTAAAGACTTTTCACTGCACACCTAGAGTATCTGGGAGAAAACATTGCCTGAAAAGTCCATGTAAAATGTGTGTGTGGAGCAGGCTATTCCTTTATATTTAAAACACTATGACTTGTTGTATTTCTGACTGTTAAGTGTACTTTTATCTTCATAGTATGTAATATTATTATAATGTTCCACTTTCTTTCTTTTAGGGAGGCACAAATGTGTTTTCAAAAGGAGGAGGTGAAGCCTTGGCAAATAACTACAATGTTCAATTTTTAGGTAAAAATACTTATTAACATCGGTGACTACACAGGAAGGGGGATAGAGGGGTTAAGTGCAATCTAGATCATGTTTCGTGGAAAATAGTCTTTTCACCATTTATTGCTCTCGTCTATATTAGTATGAAAAAAAAAAAACGGCAGCGAAGTACGTGTATATTGTCTATATTATACGCTCACTAGAATCTTCAGAATTGAAGGAGGTGAGTCGCCCAGGAAGAAGAAGAAGAAGAAGAAGAAGTGCAAAGGTCTCGTTTGCTGGAAGTTTAAGGAATGTCACCAAATTCTTTGTTGTGTCAAGCTTATCACATAGCAGAACAGATTGTTCGTGATCTAGTCTAGGGGTCATTGCAAATTGCAGAAAATTCTCACTGATGTGATTTGTTCAATTTGACACTGAAATCAGTCCATTAAGTAGTAAGTTCCACAGAGGAGAGTCTTCTACCTATATCTTGCTGCTCGCAGATCTTGAAATATATTTTTTTCCTTTGTAGGTTCTATTCCACTGGATCCCAGTCTAATGCAATCCTTAGAAGATGGCCAAGCCTTTATTGACTTGTTTCCTAACTCACCAACACTAAACATAGTCACTTCCAGTAAACATAATCACTTCCAAACTGTTACAAATGGAAAGCAATGGAGATCAGTGATTGAAGGAACAAGAACTTTTTTTTCAGAAAATGGTTGTTGAGTATGTGGCATTTATACAGCTGGACAAATGCTACTGAAATGGCCAAGTGATCAGCCACTGGTTTCTCCTTACAGTGCCAGTCTCTTATCAATCAAACCAGTGATGAGAATTACGGCAATCATCAACTGGAAGATATTGTCTTGATGTACCAACAAATTCTCAGAACACTGATGTCAAGAGAGATGAAGGACAGTGAAGGAGAATTCATTTAGCAGTGTGAACATGGTACTGAAAATGGTGAAGGATAGGAAGTCTGTTAAAGTATATATATTCCTCTAAGTCTAGCCATTAAGGAAAAAAACGTAGAAAAATATGGCTTCACTCCTCTATGGATTCTTTTGCCACTCACTTAAACCAAGCGTTGCATTGTTGTGGGAGCATATAAGCCACGCACAATAGCCTCCTTCACAAAGTTCTACTTGTTAAAGCAAGAAAGTATGATTACAGAACAGCATCTTGATTTGGGAAAAGCTTCGTTGGAATTTTCCTTCGATACATAGTTACACAGTATGTGCAACTTCAAGACTTGTTTTGTCTGTGACCTCTTCAGCTGGTCGACAGTAAAGATTTGAATTTGGGATGACTTCATGTAACCATGCACAAAAAATAGAACTTGATACAGAGTAATAACAACTGACAATAATATAACCAGATAGAAACAATAATAATAATAATAAGATAGAAATAAACAAGTAAATAAATAAATAAGTAGAAATAAAAATGAAAATTATTAGGTTAGCACGTGGTATCAAGGTTTATATTTCATGCATGGTTAATTGAGGTCACCTTGGATTTCAATCTGTTATGGGGACCAAATTATGGGGTCATAAACGAAACCAGTTTTGTAGTTGTATATATTAGTGTAACTGTGTGTTGAAGTAAGATTTGAATGCAGTTTTTCCCTATCAAGATGACGTTCAATGATTGTACTATAGTGATTTTGACGAGCTGACTGTTGCAGAAATGATTTATAATCAGAAAAATAATTTGAATGAGGTCTTTCCAAATCCGGATAGATCGGGTAGTTGCAAATCGCAATTTTACATGGCCAATAATATGCCTAAGATTCTTTGTTCAGAAACTCATAAAATGTTGCAGCTGAAAGGTCAATGAAAAAATGGAAATAAATGCAAGTGGTACTACCTCAGTTATCTGCATGGTATTTTGTGATTGTTAGAATTGCAAACACTAGTCGTTTTTCCAATGTGTCCTGGAAAGAAGGAGTGTAAGGAGGGGCTGACAATGGGCTCATGTGAATAATCAACGTTTGAGTTACTTTTACGCGTAAGAGAAATTAACGCGGGGATGCCAGATTTCCAATTTTGTTTTAATTTGGTGGGTTACTGCGCAAGCGTGACAATATAAGCGTTATTTTTTTGTGGGTTAAAAAGCCCTGGAGTTAGCGGCACTCAGTGGACTCTTCTTAACAATTATGATAAGATTAATCCAACACGTTTATCTGGTTACGATGTACAGCGAAAAAGAAAACAACTTAGTTAAGAATTCGTTTCAGACCTTTTTATCAAGGTTTGAACAGCGCCTTTGTTTGTTAGAACTACATGGAACTGTTCCCAGCAAGGCAGCTAAACATCATGCAGTCTGTAATAGTAGCTAACGGTTAACGGCAGATTGATGTTGATTTTGGATAATTTTTCTGACTCATTTTAAAACAAGAACCAATTTAATTATAACATCGACACGCAATAGCATGGTCTTATTCTGTTGCCAGCAATAATGGTAGGTTTTTTCGGTTTTGAAATTCCACAAAACCACTTCAGATTAATATTTCAAAACCCAGTTACACAAAAATACATTAGGGACCGTTCATTTTTTATGAGGGAGGGGGGGCTGGTGGGATTTGGGAAGCACCATTTAAAAATCACATGACCCCCCTTCAGCTTACCAATTTTTTCACATGGCCCCCCCTTATAGCGGTAATTTTTTGGGATGACCCCCCCCCCCCAAAAAAAAATTGAACAAACAATATTTAGATTTCCACTTTTTTAATATTTCTCTATTATCCCCCTACTTCACGTTATTGTGCTCACTATGAAGACAATATTTACAATCCCTATACTACAGAGAGCTGTTGTTTAAAAAACAAATCAAAAGAAAGAGGAGTCAATTTCGGATCTCCTAGTTATGGCTCGCCCTGAGCGTGTGGCATTTGGCCTCTCATTGGCATCTTCCTCATCTGAATTGATGAATGCAAGAATGACGTCACTTGAGTCATCTTCTCCCCCAGAGTCAATGGCATCACTGTCATACTCATCATTGTCACTTTCATCCGTTTCACTACTGTCAGCACTTGCCCTGTTGTCATTTTATGTCAATGTCCTGGCATTTCTCAGTGTTGGTTGGCCAGCTCTGAGAGGACTCTTCTGCTGCAAGCATGAATGTCTTACAATTGCCTTTACTTTCTCACTCTTGCTGCTTTTCAAATGCTGCTTCAGCCCGAGGTGATTCAAGTACTTGTTTAGTTCTGGAACACGTAGCGTTTGAAGCTTGGTTAGATCTTCGCACAACTCAGTCCAAGGATAATCCTCATATGATTTATCTTTTGCGTCCCTACTTAACTTTGCCTTTTCTTCTGCTCTCTTTTTCCTTTTAAATTCCAGCACTTCAAGATGCTGAAGATAATCCACCACAAACTTTGATTTGACAATAAACTTATCTGCAAATAGAGCAACGCTCTCTGAGTGAGATAAAACCAGCCTGCCACTTCCATGTTCTTTCTTCGCTTGGACCCTTGGCTGCCAGTCATCTGGATCACGCCCTTCTTTTGGGGTCTTCTGGTAGGAGAGGTAGTGGTATTCCGGTAGGCAGGAATGGTCAGGAACTGGTTTAAGAAAAAGAAGCAATCTCTCTAAGTGCGGATGGCTGTTCAGAAAGGGCGAGTGAATTTTCCATGCCAGGGTACCAGTTGAAGTCCAGTGATGGAAGAAAACTGAACTTCTCCATCAAAGAGCACAGAGCAATGGTGGAAAAGTTGAATGTCATATTGAAAGATGTAAAGGAACACGATTCCACACTCCTTCAGTCCAATGGGCTTCCTTTAAAGCAGGGCGAAGAATTTGCCCACAGTTTTAATGTAAAACAGATCAAATGTATAGAAGCTATGTTGACGAAGGTCACGCAGGACATGGAAGCACTAGAAAATAAGAAGAGCAATTATAACAGCATATTCAAGGGCATACTCAAACAGCACATCAACAAAAGGAGAAGGAAAAAAGAAAACCGCAGAAAGTCAAATGAAAGGAAGAGGAAGCGGACTGAAAACAACGTCCAACGAGTTTATAGAATCTGTGTTGGAAACCCGCTAGGAAATGATCTTCCACAATACCTTGTGTACCCTCCTAGAGCAGCCGTCCCGGAAGAGTGTATTAAAGTTGAGGATGTTGCCACGTCGTTATTTAGAAGAGATGGGCCATACGTCGCACAGCTCTTGGAAGGGAATTATTTCACCAATGCTGCAAGAAGCAGAATCACCACCAACCCTGAGCAGGAGGTCGGAGATTATGTTTACACCTTAATGTACCCTGAAGAGTACACTCTGACGGAAAGCATTGCTGCTTCGTTTAGCATTGGTGAAAGAGACTCCCATAGCAGCACAAGCGGCGACGAAGAACTCGACGACAGCGAAGATGAAGATGAGTGCCAGTGAAAGTTGCATTCGAAAATAACAGTGTTAAATACTTTGTTTCAGTATCTACAAATGCTTTTTGTCGCCAAACGTTTTTTTAAAGCAGAAGGAAAGTTTGTAATAAATTTGTATCCTGCCTTCTATGTTTATTCTATAGCAATTTTTTTGATATTCAGACATTATACCATTTTAAAGTTTTACTAAAATATTTCACGTGACCCCCCCTTTTTCCCTTATTTTTTTGGGATGGCCCCCCCTCGAAAGCCATTTTTTTTCGCATGGCCCCCCCCCCCAAATCCCACCAGCCCCCCCTACCTTATAAAAAATGAACGGTCCCTTATTGAAAACAAACAGCGTTACCTAACTTGAGACTTGAAACTACCAATCAAACGAAAAACTGATGATTGCCATGAGGATGAGGATACCATGAAATCTGCAGAGTTTGGGAAGTTTCCTTGTCACATTACCCTTCCCAACACCCGAGAGCCTTTTTGGTGAAAGGAATCAGTTTCACAAAAAGTTTTGTCCTTGATGAGACGTAAGTTTACTTCTTTGAACCACTCATGGAATCTGTTGCAAAACGAAAGAACCACTGTGTTGCCTCAAAGTAGGCCTTTCCACAAATATTTGGATATTTCTCAGGATATTTAGAAGTTTCCGAGATATTTAGAAAATATGAAGACACTTAGAAAATGTAGGGATATCTAGAAATATTTATAGCCTTTTTGGCTTGGCCCCGTGTTTTCCTTGCTATTTCTTGAAGCGATATTACAGTTCTATGCCAGAAACAATTCAGTCCGTGGATTTCCCACTCGAAAAATGTATTCTATATCACTAAAAGCGCTAAAGCAACAATTTTCCAAAATGGCGTATGCTAGTAACATTGAAGCGCCTGAATAGAATGTTCTTTCTCAACTCCTGCTTCTACAAGAAAATTTTGAAAATTTTTGCCTCAGAGGTTCAAACTTGGTGTATTTTTAAGGTAAAAATAAGAGATATTGCAAGTTTGATTTATAGGAAACAATTGGAGACGTCGTAATCTTGGCTAACTTGTAGACAGCAAAGCAGTCGTGTTTTCTTAGCGCCGTAAGCGAGATCCTCGCGCGAGAAGCACGCGAGCCAGGGCGTCTCTCCCCAACCTCTCTCACCGTTTCTACACGCTCTCCAGACCTTTCGTTCGAATACCGCCCGCGTCGCTCGCGTTCGCAAACTACGACTGTCTAACTTGAGGCTTCAAATGGGCACCAGGTCTTCCATCGGAAATATGGAAAAATAGTAGGGGCGAGGCCGTAAAGACTCTAGCCGGGAGGTCGCGACGACCTTCCGGCTAGAGTCTTTACAGCGGTGGTCTTACTTATTTTATAGGTACCGTATGTCAAGTAGTGTTGCTATTTTACTAGTGTTCCCAAACACATAGACACTTAAATAGAGTTTTGTTGAAATAGACAAACAGAACTTTTCGATTTTTTATTATACAAACACTGGTTATAAATTAGAATCAGTGAGCATTAACAAAGGTCATCCTCACCTTCAAGAAAATCAACTGGCATTCTAAAAAGACAACAGCTCGATCATGTCATGTAAATTGTCTTGATTAAATTTTGACACCTTATTCAACAAAATCGAAAGTAGTTAAAGCTGTAACAACAACAAAAAAAACGCTACAAAGCCCCTGGGGATTGTATTATTGTTCCAAACTGCACTAAATATGGAGTTGTTTAAGGGGGCTTAATAGAGCTTTTTTTTTTTATTATAAAGCACTCCAATAGCTATGTTTGTTATTTTTTTTGGAATTCTAGTCGCATAGAGATCAAAAAGTTGTTTTGAGCCGTATTAGCACTCGTTTTTCGTATAAATTAAGCTTAACGTAAATCAACTAAGTTTAGCAAACTCGTCATCTTTTTAATCCTTTTTATCCTGTAAAACTGTGACCAAACATCGGCCTGTTTTAAGTCAGTTTTGGGTTCAGGTTATTTTGTATCAAGATACCCTGTTTTAAACTCAGCTATTTCTTTAGGAACACTCCCGGGTGGACTCCCATAGAAAAAAGACAGGGGTGCTCTTCCGAAAAGTTGACAAAAACTCCTAAGTGGTACCAAGATCCTGTTTTGTGAGCGTGGTTTGAACTTTTTTTTCACCCCTACCAATTCTAAAACAACACCTCCTCTCCTGTCATATTTTTTCCCGCTAAATCATTAGCTTAAAAGATGCCGCGAAAGGTTCCACTGTAGACCTTGTGAAGATGGACACCCTAAGAGGCACCAAAACTAAAACAAAAGGTACGACGAACACCTCCGTCCTTTTTACATGGGAGTTCCCACCGGGAGAGACTATTAACCCTTCGTGATATTAGCATATAAATTCTCCTTATTGGTCTCGAAGCATTTATAACGATGTTAGATATGAGAATTTGATGATTTATCTCGACAACTTGTTGGAATGCCCGTAATGTCACGTAATTTGTTTTAAGGCCCCTTCCACACAAGGCCGAAGGAATTTGAAAACGGAGGTTTCACCTTGAAAACGTATCAAATGTTTTTGTCCACACTACGCCGGAGGAATTTGAAAACGCATCAATCACCGTTCATTTTGGATTCGTGTTTGAGGAAAACTCAGGCAGGAAAATTACTTTATTTTCGTGACGTCATCGTTTTCGAAAAGCTCTGTTTTCAAAATGTTTCCCGTCCACACTCAAACGCAAAGATGGCGTTTTCAAATTCCCCCGGTTCGAAGAGCTCCGTTTTTGTGACGGATTAGCGTGGACCGCAGGCCTGACCGTAGAAATAAAGCTGTGATTTCAAATTCTCCCGGCGTAGTGTGAACGGGGCCTTGGTAATTTGAGCACGAATCGATAACCTGCCTTGCGCGGACTTGAACACCATGACAGTACTCGATGCCTTTTCAGATCTTTTTTTTTTTTATCAACTGCTATTTTGGCCAGCGTCCTATTCAAGGGCGCTTGGGAGATAAGAGAGCAATAAACTGCAATGCTTTCTTTATGTCCGGTTATTAAAAAGCCAAATTTAAATCTACTCTGCGCGCGAGACAGTGTGACTTTCTAAAATCAGAAGTTAAGCACAAACTTATGTTAGTCTTGCCAATTGAAGCTGCTAATTTTCATAAAGTTTTAGGTGAGGATTACTCAAGGGCTTAAATGAAGGACAAAAATGTTCGAGGCATTTAAACCTGCTCTCTATGCGCGAGGTCCCCAATACTAGCCTTCTAAGATTAGAGGTTAACACGTAGTCTTGCTAATTTAAGGTCATTCCGCTGAAATAGAACCTGCAGTGAGATTTTTGTGAAACTTTGCCTATCGCATGTTTATATTATAGGAACTTAAATTTTGAAATAAAAATGAGGGGTCCCCATGTTCGTTTAGGAGCAAAAGCACCTTGTTTATACCCATATAAATCCTTATAATAGCACCATGATTGTAGTTACGATTGCTTGCTAAATTCACGTTTCCGACGATTGCTTTTTGTTCTACACTGAGAATTGATCCATATTTATTTTACAGAGAGAAATTTATTACTCAATTCAAAACAACAAAAAAATGATAGGTCACCATACTTGTTTGCGAGAAAATGACGATTTACCTCTATGGCGAGGTCCAGCTGTAAAGAAAAAGCCGCCATTTTTCAGTGCGCGCGCACTAATCACGCGTGAAATTATGCGCAGTAGGGATGCGCAATGCAATGCTGCGGAATGACCTTAAGCTGCTAATTTTCATCAAGCTGTAGTTGGGGATTAGTCAACAGCAAAAATGAAGGGCAACAATATCCGTCGCAATCGCCGATGATCGGCTTAAAAGAATTAATTGCTATTAAGTTATACTAATAATTGTTATATTTTGGCATTTCTGCATTTAATTGTTTGTTATTATTTCTTTATATATATATATATATATATATATATAGGAAGTCTTTGTTTCGATTATACTGACTTACTTTCAATCAATAAATGGTGGTCACCCAACTAGTTTAGCTTTTTTAGCTTTTTCGGGGACCAGCTACTGTCTGTATTTTTAATACACATATTGTTTAATTAGCTAGTTACCTTTACAGTATAAATAAAACCTTGTTGTTGCGCTTATATTGTTTATCCAGGCTAACCTCTCATTGCTCGTGCCCGACCTGCAAACATTTCACCACGTCAATAATATTTTGCCAAAGGCTGAACTCTGGGCGAGAAGAAGCCCACGAAGCCAGAACCTCTACGGCTGTCTCGATCTTTTGGCGTCTCAAAATTGCGCTGGGCTTTTTAACGATTTGCAAGCCTTCTTTAGCGTCCAAGATCACAGTCTGCCTTCTCAACCCAGCTAATATTTGCCTTCTCTTGAGTTCCACCACCACGTCTGTCGGGCACATGATTTTAACATCTAGCGCCAAGAGTGTGGAAAACAGTTTGCTCGGATCAGTTAAGCTTGTTTCATTCAACACTTCCTCCGTCGAAATTCCCTGAACGATGACGTCATTCTGTGATGTGACGTCACCGTCGACCTCGTCGTCATCGGTAGTGACCTCATCACTACTGTTCCCAGATGTGAACATTTTTAAGACAGCAGTGAACACCTTAATGACGATTGCCTGGTTTTGGAGTGGAATGCAACTTAGGGCAGTGTTTAAGCCGGAGACCGCCTTTGTTACTGCACAGGGTACCAAGACGGCAACAGCGGCTGATTTGTGAATTTTAAGCTTGATGTTGCCCTTTTCTACGTCCAAAATGAGGCGACATCGTACAAGTTTCATTGCGGATTTAGCACAGGTCTTCACGGTGACTGAATACTCCCGAAATCTAAGCTCTGCCTCCAAGCTGCAGATGGACATCGTCCTTTTGAAGAACGTCAAAATCTTGGACACAACTTCGTTGTTACAAGTTGTTCCTTGAATCAGTTCACTTTCTTGTCCGGCCAAATTTGAGGAAGCGTCATTCTTTTCTTTCCGCTGAAACACAAAGATATATCTCTGTAAGATAGCCGGTGTCAGTTAAGTGAACAAACTTGGTTTACTGTAGTCTTTTCATAAACAAATTTGGGCAAGTGTGTCTCAATGCCCACGGGGGCAAGGGAAAGACAGGGTCGGCCATGGGGGTAGTGGTCTACCAATATACCTGAAAAGAAAAACCGATTGTAATCATAATTTCTCCTCAGACACGTATTCATGCGAAATAGCAAAATTTGGAACAACATGGTATACTTCATACCCATGGTATACTTTGCATCCATAAAAGACCCAGTTTTGGCGTCAAAATACCGATTTAAAATCCTCTTGTATACCGTATACCCAAAAAGCCTGGTCGACCCTTGAAAGAGGTGGTGACTAAGCTGAAAAGGAAGATGGAAAGAGAAGATGAAAAGGCCCTCGGCTCCGCCGCTCATTTTACACTATGTAAAGATCTGACCTTTCCAGTATTATTATTCCTTATGTGTCCTTCGTCCAACGTTTGAAGGACTTTCACGGAGCTTGTACCAAGGTTTTGGTTGGTTGGGAAAGACTTCTCGCATGCACCGATCCCCCTTTCCCCTATTCTTTCTCATGCCGCTTTCCTCGCTGCTTCGGACTAACCTAACGCCTAAAACAAACCGGCTAAGCTACGTCACGGTATATTGAACAAAACGTGATTTGTAATGTACAAAGTCATACTCAAATCTACCAAGGTAAGAAAAAAAAATTAACACTGAAGAGGTAATAATAAAACAAAAAGCCCAACAAGAATTGTTATGGTTAAGACCGATTTAAACACTCAGGCCAAAATTTTTCAAGATACGTGACTAAGTGTTCGCTCTCCAGCCTACACAATTCAAGCCTACACATGAAGTCAAGGCAGCTCGACAGATGGCTCTGTGGAGGAGGGAGTCCTGAATAGGCAAAGTGTGGAAGTGAGGTGTCTTGCTCAAACGGCACTGCAAATACCCATATCAGCAGGCTCCAGCCTTGGCCAAAAGGGTTTAGGACAAGGGTTTTTGCACAAAGGTGTTTCCCTCCACACTCCCAGAACATGATTGAACTATGAGAGTTTTGTGAGACCTGTCTTGACCCACGACACCCAATAGTGTGCTGAAGTAAATTGCTATTTTTATCCAAAAACTACAAAGTGGCTCAAACTGCCGTATAGTTATGGCCTCGATTGTAGAAGTCAGACCGATAGATGTCCAACAGGTCAACAACTAAACCCTCAAAATTTTAGTTTAATTAATTTCACGGACTCACCTTTGGTTTACGTTTTGTAATGGTATCCTTTTCCCGCCTGTCTGTTTGAATTATCCTCTTCGTTAATTCTTTGCTTTCTTTGTTTGCCTTTGCCTCCCATAACTTTGTCTGTCCGCTAAATACTTTTTCAACAGCAGTATTTAAAACCAAGCACTTCCATTGTGTAATGTCCCCATTCCCAAGCATTTCCATTGTGTAAAGATAGTTGCTCTTGTTCTTAAAACTCGGGCCTGATTTCTTTTCTATGTGAAGTCAATGAACACTTGTTCATAAATTTAGGATGAATGTGTTCCGAATCGCAGTCTAGTTCTTTTTCTTCTTTTGGATAAGCAATAAACTGAAGAGAAACTTTACAATTCTTAACATTTATACACTGATAATTAGAATTGCCTAAATAAAACATTCCAAATCAGTCCTAATCAGGACTTGTACTCCTTAGCAGTTTCCGGTCACGATTAGAACATTTGACTTCCGGTTGAAAACCATTCAACCAATTTTGGTCTCTGTTTGATGCGATTACGATTGCCTACCGATTTTCTTGGCATGTGGGATTTCACTACAATTTCACGTGAAACAGAACACTCATCTATAAACAAAATTACGCTGCGATAAATTGATTGCACCAAAAAAGGTCAACATTAGGTATCTCCGGTTTGATCGGTTCTTCGACACGCACTTCCACCTACCTCTTCCCCCGCGTCAGAAAAGAAATTTTCTGTCACCCCAGTCTACGTGTTGCTAGATCGCCTATTTTTCCTTTTCCTTCCCCTGCATGATGAAATGCACGAGAAAACACTTTGGTCGCTGATCGCCAAAGCGCCAGGGCTTATAGTCTGGTCTGAGAGATTCTGTCTATAATTCTAAAAAAGCAAATTATCGAGTGATTAACGAAGACCTATAAAATGCATCTGAAAAAAAAAGAAAAAGAAGAAGACGGAGAAAAGGAAAAGCGCTTGCTTGAAAACTGGAAAAAGAGGTTTCCAACATGCTCTCGAGGGTTTCAGGCAAAAATAAGAGTTTTCCGGAAGTTACGTGACGTCATAGGGTACTGTTGCTGCAATTCTTTGACCCCCCCTATATACCGGCTCTCAGCACTTTTTCTTCCTTTTCCCGCTGCTTACTTCGTGCGAGATGTCTTACGATTCTTTTAGCGATACAAGGTCGGTATTTCGCTTTTTTTACCGTATTTTGATGTATAAAGTATCCTCATGCATAGCACATTATCATAAGCTTTAGTTGAACTTGTTTCTTGCGCCTTCAAACCTTGTACAGGGACTATTATTACCGGAGAAAATTGTGTCTTCAAGTGTGATTTTTCGGTACCATCCGCCATTTTGAACCACGTGTTTCAGTCGCTAGTGAGTATTTCTTAGTTGCAAGGCTTTTAATTCTTTTCTTTTGCCATTTGATGTCCTTTGTTTAGAAAACCTGACTCCGAACGGGGTCGTGAGGAACAAAATGGCGCACCAGGAGTCGAAGAAGACGATGATATCGAGGTTCGTTCAAAGTCTAACCAAATTAAATTTAAAAAAAACAGCAAATTTTCCCTTCGCGTGCCGAACTTTGAATAGATTTCGTAATCAATTTCTAATAAGATGTCACGCCGTTATTTTTTCACTCTAGACTGACTGGAATGAAGTTATTGACAATTTCGATTGCATGGGTTTGAAAGAAAATTTACTCCGAGGCATTTATGCTTACGGGTGAGTGTACACTTTGTCGGGTACCTTTGTCGACAACTGCTTGATGATTCATTCAATTTTGAACAAAGCAGACTTCCATTGAATCTAATATGGCGTATACGTAATAGTTATAAGCTTACTTTTTTTCCGATTGTAGGTTTGAGAAACCATCCGCAATTCAACAGCGAGCAATCGCTCCATGCTGTAAAGGTTTGTTTCAAATCGTTTTAAACACTCTACGTATAATTTCTCTCGCGGACTGGTATTTTATGAGAACCGTGATAAAGAACTCGTGGATGATCACTGGCTACTGTCCTTTTGTAGAACGTTTTGATAGTTGTATGGGGACTCTTCTCGATCAGATGTTTTACGATAACTGGTTGAGAAAATATTCACCAAAATTCTAAACTAAAACTTGACTATTTGGGCCTGTAATTGCGAGAGGCAGTACTGAAATGACGACATGTCAAGAAGCAAATACAAAATAAGCTGAAGTCAATCATGTTTCTGGAAAGATCTGTTGGTCAATACTGGTGATAAGTTGATGAAGAAATCCACTGTAAAAATGTTATGGTGACAGTAATTGAATTACATTCAAGGCAACAAGGGAATCCCATTCACATGATCATTGTGCTAAACCTTTAATATTGCTAAGCTCTTTGGATGTGTAAAGCATCACAAAGTTAAAGGCACGGGTTTTCAGAGGAATTGTATTATTGCATGTCACACAGAGTGGTAAAGTTGCTAAAGGGAGCCACGATGTTTCAACGGTTGATCATTTTTGCTGTTAAAAGACAGTATACCTTGACAAACTGACCCTTTTCCTTGTAGTTAAACCAAGCCCTCATGTTGTGATTGTGGTTGGGAAATTACAGAGCCAAAAAAATGTTTCGAATGGACATATTTCAACCTTACTATTTAAAACTCATTGGAAATGAGTTTTCCCTCTCCAATAATCAACAAGTAGCTGTAGCAATTCTTTTATTACATCTCCAGTTGTAAATGAAGCTAAAATGTTGTTTCACATCATTCAACTGCTATGTCCAATGGATATAAGATGGCAGACAAGTGGGTTATATAAGGGGAACTTCTATTTTATCTCTTGGTTTTCATCCACGGCAATCAGCAGAGGGTTTCATTTATGTTTTCACCTGGAGGGTAACTGGTTTTCACAAGCAGGCAAAACTATTTGAACTGAACTTTTGCGTAAGAAAAACTTTCTGCTAGATGGCCAAACCAGCTGGGCAAAATCGTTCTCACAGCTGGTTAATTTGATGATGCCGGGCTCTTAACAAAACCCGAATCAGTTTGTTTGACTGTTTGATTTCACAAAGCATATACTGCAAAGAAGAAGAAACATACCTCTGAATTAAAAAATATTCAAACATTGGGTAAGGCATAATTTTGTGCTCAGTTGTATATGTAAAAGGACTACATGCTTGTCTAAATTCTACCGACAGCCAAATTGGCATCAGTGTACAGCCTCATCCAATTTTGCCAGAATCTCTTTCATACAATTTTTTCTAAATTATTGGACTAGGATGTAGTCGTATTGCTTGTTAATTATAAGGCTCAAAATGCTCTTAAAAGTGTCAAATTTTTTCGGATAAACTAGACTACTTGTTAATTATGCTGTGTATCGAACTGTCCAAATTACTTGTTAGTTTGGACACTATCCCTGGGGTTTCACTAAGGGCTGGTTGACTGTCAAATTGACCAGCTATGAGGATGATTTTGCTTGTCTGGTTTGATCATCTACAGGGTTGTCGCTAAGTGCGGGCTGCCAGTGAAATTCCACGGCTGCAAAAGAGGTGACCCTGCATCTAGAGGAACTTTTTTCTTGAAAATAAGTTCAGTTCAAAATTTTTTGCCTGCCTATGAAAACCAATTGCCCTCTTGCTGAAAACCTTTTTAGCTTGGGTGGTTTGTTGCCCCATTTCAGACCATGTGATAATGCTATTGAGAATTCTTGCTTTCACATTTTCACATAGTAGCATGTATATGAATGAACAATTTTTAGATGGATAAAAGAGCAATTCTCTAGAGATTATCACATGGTCTCTAATGGGAAAACAAACTGCTCAAGCTAAAAAGGTCTATTGTCTGTGCTTCCCATAAGTGACCAAAAAAATGCACTTTTAATGCTGTCAAATTGTCTGGTATTCACGGCTGGGTACACACTAAAAACTTTCAGGAGTCAGTGAGTTAATTAGCAATTATTCCACAAGCACACTTTGGATAAGAGATGGTAGATTACCAACGAGGCATGCAACACCATGTTGGCTATAATCATCTCATATCTGAGAAGTGTGTGTGGAATAAATTGTTTTATTAAAATGTTCCCAAACCAGAGAAAACTAAAATACAAATAAAAAAACCCACAAAAAATTACGTGTACGCTTACCATATTTGTAGAACATGGTACATTTGCTCATTTACTATGATGGCAAAGCCAATGGAAACTCTTTAATTGCATTATCCAATGATCCAGTTTTTTAATATTTATTTTCTTGGAGTTAATTATGTCAGGGTTGCACCATAGTGGACTGTTGTTTGTGTTCTTATACAGTCTGTATTTCCTTAGGCTATGACGTCATTGCTCAAGCACAGTCAGGTACTGGGAAAACCGCCACATTCTCAATTGCAATCCTTGAACAGCTTGACGTGACTTTTAGGGGATGCCAAGCACTTGTGCTGGCTCCAACCAGGGAATTAGCACAGCAGGTATATATATACATCTAGATGAATTTGCCAATTACTAAATTAATAATAATAATAATAATAATAATAATAATAATAAATATTAATAATACTTAATTTCTTTAGTGCTATTTCCTTCACTGCCCAATAGTGCTTAATAGTAAACAAATTTGTCAACTTCATAAATTACAAACGTAAAGGAAATAACAATCAGATTTTAGGATAAAAAGTAGAGATTAAAAGAAACAATGTTTCGATCTTGCGGAGATAATTTGCAACTTATCTCAGCGAGATCAAAATGCCATTTGTTTTTCAGTCTTGCATGTGTGTTAACTTTATCAAGGGAATCACAAGATCAGATTTTTAAGAGGAAATGCATTACTCAATCATTTTATTGTGGTGAACCACGGAGATTGACCTAAAACCATGGCTACGTAAATTGCATTTCATGTCAAGAAGATGGTGGCTGTTAATAGGTTACTATGTTATGCTGTACACTATCATAATTTAAAAACAATTCTAATATTGCTGCAGATGAGGGAAAAAATATGTTTTTTTTTTCAAGACC
The DNA here is from genome assembly GCF_042242905.1 of Orbicella faveolata. NCBI lineage: Eukaryota > Metazoa > Cnidaria > Anthozoa > Scleractinia > Merulinidae > Orbicella > Orbicella faveolata. The sequence continues at coordinate 7,303,470 of NW_028301553.1, forward strand.
AAGAGGTCTAAATTTATTATATGGTTACATTATGAGTAGCATAGTTTAGTTTTGTGCTGGTTGAAGTATGGATGACGCAGAAAACAGTTTTTTTTTTAACACACATGTGGGTGTCCAGATGCTGGTGTGTAGGGTGTGGGACCCCAGTTGTGTGTGAGAAAATGCTTTGTCTTAATTCATAAGTTCCTCTATGCACAAAAAGAGGTGAAGTGTGAGAAAAATTGAGAGACAATTTTGCTTATGCGAGAAGCAATGTGTGATTTACACATTTTTTTCTGGCTGTGTGCATTGTCTGAGGGGAAGAAGTTGACCATTTACAGTCTAGTATCTTGTTAGGGAAGTATAATCTTACAGAATTCAGATTCAATAGAAATACCATCAACCTCGCCCATAGAATGCAGTAATTTGAAGTTTCTTTAATGTGCTGTAATGTGCTGTTGTTTTGTTGTTTAGATTCAAAAGGTTTTGATGGCTCTTGGTGATTACATGAATGCCAAGTGCCATGCCTGTATTGGTGGAACCAGTGTCTCTGAAGACATCATTACTTTCAAAGAAAAACCAATCCACACTGTTGTGGGCACTCCTGGCAGAGTGTTTGACATGATCAGTAGAAATTATCTCTGTGAGTTTTCACTTGACTGTATGCTGTAACAGGGGTATCATTAAGGGTCAGGCACCGGGCAAATTGACCGTCTGTGAGGATGAGTTTTGCCGCCTGGTAGACCATCTAGGGGAGAGGTTTTCTTATAAAGAAGTTCAGTTCAAAACGTTTTGCCTGCATGTGAAAACCAGTTGCCCTGTTGCGGAAAACATTAATGAAACCCCTGATGTAAACACCCTGATTTGAGATTCCAGATTGTCTGCAGAACTTGAAAAAATTTAAATCTCAGCTTCCCATTTGAACAAGTTAGTAGCTATCATATTTTGCTTGCCTTGCCTGGGTATGTCTTAGTTTACGATGTTTTTGTTAGTTCGGAGACAACTTGCCTGGGCTCTTACCTGTCGGGCAAGTCAGAATGAAAAGTTGCTTGCTTAAAAGTTACTTTAATCTACTTGTCCCAGATGACTGGGCAGCACTTTTTTCAAGCCCTGTGTCTGTACAATCCACTTGCCTGCTACACGTAGCTGTCTATTGAAACCTGAGTCCGACTATACAGTACAACTGACCTCCTCTAGCAGGCAACCACCTCCTGTAAAGAACCACTTTTCCAATGTACCAAAATGTAATTTGCTTGGACATCATGTACAGGAATATTGTAAAATTGATTAGACATTGTAGAATGTTGCTAGGACAATTTTCAGTGGCCAGCTGTTTCTTTTGGCTACGTTGCTTTGTGAAAATACCGACCATGCATATTGTGTGGGGAAAATCCTTGTCTAAAAAAATTTGGCCTTTGAAGGTTGAAGTGTAGGGCTCATAACTAACCAAACTAAACAAATTGTTTAGCTAAAATACCATAGCTAAGCTCCTTAAATTTGTTTAGCAAAGTAGGAGTTAACCTTAAACTTCCTGGTTTTGAGTTTCTAGTCTATGTACAAGCTACAAAAAGTTGGTTAAATGATGTTACAGAAGCTTGCTTATTCATCATCATCATTATCATTCTTCCTTATAGCCCCCAGTAGGGCATAGGGCCACCTGTTATGCTTGCTCATTAATGATATTTTAATATTTTTTCAGTGACCAAAAATATCAAAATGTTTGTGCTGGACGAAGCTGATGAAATGTTATCAAGAGGTTTCAAGGATCAGATTTACGACATTTTCACAAAATTACCTACTAATGTGCAGGTATGGCAGAGTTGCTGTAACACTTATGCACCACAAAGAAGTTAAAACATTGCAAATTTGTGCATGTACGTTTTTGGAGATCCACCTTGTACATGTGTAATGGCAGCGAATTAGTGAAGTTTATCTGAAATCGTCATCATTAACCATTTTCTACTTGTACACGGTTCAGCTAATGTGTTGTTGTGACTGAATATACACCAGTTAAAACTTATATCCCAGTTAAAACTGGGGAATGTCCAAGTTATATAATCCATTAAGTATTTTTGCTTGTGTGTGATTGGTCTTAATGCGTCATGTGACTGAATATTTCCCAGCTAAACCTGGGGAATTTTCAAAACTGTACGTGTTCAAGCACGTTTCCGTGCCAAATGGAGGCTATAGTTTATATAATCCCCGATTTTCAGGATCACTTTTGTTATGAAAATTGAAGGATAAGAGACATATAATAGCCTCTACATTTTTTTTTTTTTTTTTAAATCCTCCGTTTGACATTAAAAATATGCTTGGATATTTGTCCTTAGACATTATCTGTTCTTCAAGCTTAAAATTTTCTTCAAGCTTCACTTTCTGAAAACTGGTCTCTTCTCAGAACTGATAATTATCTCTTTTTGTTATTCAACAAAAATGTAACACTTTGCAAGACACCAAACAAAACCTTGGCAAGCTGGATACAGTGTAGGCTATCTGTTATGTATATATAGGGTGCTATAACCTTTTTCTGTATAATCAAAATTATTATATGGCTAGCTCAGTGAGCGGGCAAGATGAATCAAATCCTGCGCTGCGATTGGCTACCCGAGCGGGCAAGATGGAGCTATCTTGCCCGCTTGGGACTACCTGCCGTGTCCCGCAAGAAAAATTTCCCCGAAAGCCATATCATAAATCCTTTATTGACCAAGCTTGTTCGTTCAAGATGGCTGGATATTGGCCTCATTCTTTTTTTGCGAGTTTATGGACCTCGACTCCGTCTCGGTCCATAAACTCGCAAAAAATGAACTTGGCCAATATCCAGCCATCTTGACCTCACACTTGGTCAATAACCCATATACATTGTTTTCCTGCTTCGGAATCACGATCAAAATATGAAACAATTTCTTGTGCTCAGGCTGAATGGAAATATTCTACTCTTTCGAATTTTTTATTGCACTCTGAGGACAGGAAATTTTTATATTTTAATTTGTTGAAGTTCCATGAATTTTGTAAGTTACAAAAATTTGCAACCTTATTACATCTTTTTGAGCTGACTATTTTAGTAGTTGTGGGCATGGGTGAGCAGAAGTGTTCAATGGCGATTCTGATTTTGTATGTGCTTTTCAGGTTATTTTGCTTTCCGCCACAATGCCTACTGATGTGTTGGAGGTGACCACAAACTTCATGCGTAATCCAATTAGAATCTTAGTTAAGAAAGAGGAGTTGACCCTAGAAGGTATCAAGCAGTTTTATGTCCTGGTGGAAAAAGAGGCAAGTAAACAATTCATTTTAATTGCACTCTGCACCATGAAACTTTGCACTGAAAAAGTGTCCTGCTTTATCAGCAGTTTTGATTCTAAATCTAAATCTAGATCTAAATATTTTTACATGGGCAACATCCAGAGGACATCACACCAACTGTGAAACATTGAAATGATAATAAAAACTAACACTGCAAATAAGGCTAATAAAAATTACAATTAACAATAACCTAAGTTGTAATGTAACTAATTCAGTCTTTATTTCTTTAGGAGTGGAAACTTGAAACACTCTGTGACTTGTATGAGACACTTACAATTACCCAAGCTGTAATTTTCCTGAACACCAGAAGGAAAGTGGACTGGCTGACATTAAAGATGAGGGAAAAAGATTTCACAATCTCTGCCATGGTATGTTACAGCTGTGCAAGTTTGGTTTCCATAGAATAGAATCAGTCTTTGACCTCAAAGTCATGTTCTCAGAATTAGATATTTATTACCAAGCTTTACCAGACATTCTAACTGATGATCAGTGACGTCAATGAGTAATCGATGGATAATCAATGAGTATTTAACTGATTACCTTTTTTATAGCCTGCGTAGCAAGCGTTTCCGTGGGGTTTGGAAGCAAAGAAAGACCGAGAAACGGGATTTTTCCATTTTTCGCGCTGTAATTCTTTGCTCCCGAACCCCACAGAAACGCTTGCTACGCAGGCTACCTTTTTGATGATTAGCGGTGGTCAATGACTTATCAACGACCAAGCTGTGGAAATACTCGCCTAACGGCTCATGTCCCCACAGCATTTCTCTTCTCTCAAACTTTTACTTGTGTTTCTATTAAACAATTAGATTATGAGCTCGAGATTTCAATCGCGTGACAGATGACGAGGGTGCAGCCCGAGTCAACTATCACCCATAAAAATCGAGAGCAAATAATCTAATTGTTTTAGTATAAATCTACTAGTCGTTCAAAACTTTATTTAAATCCTCTTCACAGACATTTCGAAACGCCAAGAAGCGGCCCTCATTTTGTTAACAAGGGCACACTGCTATGCTACTCACTATCTATCACAGATTATATAATAATCCAAGTAATTCTCGCATTTTGATTGGTTCTCGCCTATGATCTATTAGAGGACAGACGCACGATTGACGTCATCATTTCAAAACCACTTCTTAAAATCAGTTAAAATAAAGACATAACCTTGCTTTCCGATGCGAATGTTCCAGTCCGTTTCAGGGCGCAACAGCGAGCAAAGTATAGCTCACTACAGCTCACGGCCAACTGTATCGCAGCTAAAAGCTGTCTCCGACACTATTTCAAACTGATTTGAGAATCACCAACCACAGAGGACACATTTCCACCATCACTAACGCTCCTTTCATTCAAAACTAGAATCGAATGGCCTACAGGTTGACCGCAACCGCAAGTTTTCCGAGCGCAGTTTTTCAACTCCTGCAATATTCGAGGCAACATCGAAGCTTTTCGGCTCACAGGGCTGCTCTGATGACAAAACCTAACTTGACTTATCCAGCATTTCTTTAAGATTTGTAGATTTCGCAGTTCAACTCTGCTTTTGCTGTAAGTTTTCATTCCACGAGAAGCGACGCTCGAGATTAAGTTTGACAGTGGCGTGATTTTCCTGGACCAATTACAATTCTTTCCTACGCGTTGCAACCAATGAGATTGCTTCAATTTGTATAGACAACAGATTACGTCAAATGGCTTTTTTCGTGTTCGCCAAAGTGGGCAAAGGGCGGTTTTCGAGTTATGTTGAAAGATTTTGAAATAAGAAATAAGCTCTATCTGTAGTAGTTTGTTGCGTTATTATATAAAACAAATAGATTCCATGTTGCGGTGCGTCTGTTCAGTAATAGATCACAGAAGACGTCAAAATGTGGTAAGAACATCAGTGACACACTCGGCTATCGCCTCGTGTGCCACTTTTTTGTTCTTACCACATTTTGACGTCATCTGTGATCTATTACTGAACAGACGCACCGCAACATGGAATCTATTTGTTAAATAGATAGTGAGTAGCGTAGCCAATCAGAGAACGGCAGTCGTAATTGAACGCGAGTAGATTTATATTATAACACGATGGAAACACAGGACAAGTGTGAGCTGTTGATGTAATGATGACACAAGCAGAGAGAATTTATTTCTAAGAATTGGCATAGTGTGTCGTGATGAAATTTTCACTTAATTTTTTGACATTGTAGCATGGTGACATGGATCAGAAAGAAAGAGACGTGATCATGAAAGAATTCCGTTCTGGTTCCAGTCGAGTGCTTATCACTACAGACTTGTTGGTAAGTGTTGTATAGTCAATATATGTATGGCCCAAAAGCACAGTATGTGGGCCTTCAAGAATGGCCGGAAAAACTGAGGACTTTTATCTATAGACCAAGAAACAAAATGATTAAGAGATGTTCATTATTTAGAGCTCAGGGCTGTCCAATATACACAAACTGATACGACCCGTATATGGCATCTTCCTTTTCGCACGCCTCGGGCGAGTCGTACGGGTCGTGAAACAATGGTTTCCGAGTCGTACCGTTGGTGAACTGCATAAACGTACTACCCGCACCCGTACGACTCGCACGAGTCGTACGGGTCGTGAAACAATGGCTTACGAGTCGTTCAGTTGGTGAACTGTATATCATTAGAGAGACTTGAAAGAGTGTATGTACGACCCGTGCGACTCGTACGACATTAGTTCAAGAGCAGGCTATACTATGGAATACAGCCCATAAAATGGACAAATCACAGCACATGCTATATAAGGGAATGAATAGGAACTGTTACTGGACAGAAAGGATAGAGCTTTCTACTTTGACTGAAGTTTAAGTAGAAGAAATAATTTAATTTTTATTTGTTTCCTTCCTTTCTCAGGCACGTGGTATTGATGTACAACAGGTTTCACTGGTTATCAACTATGACCTGCCTGGAAATCGAGAGAACTACATTCACAGGTTATTTGCTTTGCGTTACTTAACCTTGCGTTAAGCTACTCTACTCTACTCTACTCTACTCTACTCTACTCTACTCTACTCTGCTCTGCTCTGCTCTGCTCTGCTCTGCTCTGCTCTGCTCTGCTCTGCTCTGCTCTGCTCTGCTCTGCTCTGCTCTGCTCTGCTCTGCTCTGCTCTGCTCTGCTCTGCTCTGCTCTGCTCTGCTCTGCTCTGCTCTGCTCTGCTCTGCTCTGCTCTGCTCTGCTCTGCTCTGCTCTGCTCTGCTCTGCTCTGCTCTGCTCTGCTCTGCTCTGCTCTGCTCTGCTCTGCTCTGCTCTGCTCTGCTCTGCTCTGCTCTGCTCTACTCTACTCTACTCTAGTCTAGTCTAGTCTAGTCTACTTTACTTTCTTTGTTTGCTGTCTGCATATATTGTCAAAAACTAGCGAAAGAACAAAATAAACATTGGCATGGTGCAGTGAGCATACATCTTGTTGCGTTTCTTGCCTGTGTGACTTCCTTCCCCAGTTAATTTCAGATCTTTTAACCCAGGGAGCCATTGCTAATCATTTTCAATTCTTCTATTTACAGGATTGGTCGTGGTGGTCGGTTTGGTCGTAAAGGCGTGGCCATCAACTTTGTGACCAACGACGACGTTCGTACATTAAAGGACATTGAAACATTCTACAACACACAGATCGAGGAAATGCCAATGAATGTGGCCGATCTTATCTAAGAAGTCTAATCACTAATTCAGCTTCCAAATACAATAACAATGCTTTGCTAAAACGAAGAAGAAAAAAAAAATGCAAAAGTATCAAAACAAAAAAATCAGTGATCATCATATCGTACCGACCAGTGCGGTGTGAAACCCCCCCGGATATGTCAAAAAATATGTCGTGTTTTAAACGAAAATTGACAGTTATTTTTTGTTTGTTTTTGTGCCTGTTCACCGTGGAAGAGATTGCAGATACCAAATCCGACATGCATATACTAGTTTTAGACGGAAATAGAAAAAAAAAAAAAGAACACTTGTATTTAAAGATTTGGCTTAGTGGGGTTTGACATCTGCTGTTTTTTTCTGTCATCGCTAGTGTTTGGCGTCAGCTTTGTATATTGACCTAAATTGGCTCTTAATATTTTATGTATGACGGACATTAAACATAGGTACTTAGGTGGCACTGTTGTGCCCTCCTGGTCAATAAAACAATGTTCTTAAACACTACTAATTGTCTTCTTGGATACTTATGTTCGTATTGGTTTAGTAGCGGACCATGTGACTTTTGAGGGGTGGCTGTTGATTTGGTACAGGCAAGAATTTTCTTTTTCTAAAACCCTTTCATGCACCAGGAATATTTTTTTTCTTGGCACGTGTATATGCATGATATATTTTTCACCATGGGTCGTGTGCACGTTTCTTTTTTATGGTACAAGTATGCTTGCAGGGCATTTTTTGTTTTCAAAATCACCCACCCATCCACCCAAAAGTAAACTGGTCCAGTCTTCAAGTTACGAGCCCTGAAGCCTTTGCTCCTTCCTCTTAGGGGTGCTGATGCGATGTAAGTCGCTTAGCCTCTAGCTGGTTAGCTCCCAACTTGGGGAATTAAATCGAGCACTGCATATTAGCAGACATAAAAAGCCTGGCCCCAGTTGTACAAAGGCTGGATAACGCTACCCACCGGATAAATTGCTATCTTGTGAATATGCGTTAACAAAACAAACCGTTGGGTAGTGTGGTTTGTGGATAGCGTTTAAATCCACCTTTCGAACAACGCGCGGCCTTAATCTTCACAGAGGGAGCCGCAGAAAGCTGGGATCCAGCCCCAGTTGCTCACCAGTCTTCGCGCACCATAAGGTAACATGACACGTTTGAAACCACAGGCGCCAAAATCGCACTTTGTCATCTGGTGAACGAGGGTTTTGTTTGGTGTTACAAGCACTTCTTCGTTCGCTTTAGTCCTTTTATAAGACACAATGAGGTCGAATTTCTTCGATATTTCGGACTCAGACGATGAATTGGACCATGAAGTATGTATTGGTAGCTACCGAGGCGATATTGTAGGTATTCGCTACTACCGTGGCACGGTGAACTACGACGAGATGGTATCACTGACACGTGAACCGCACAATCCGTACGATAGAAACGCTGTTCGTGTAGACAACGTGTACGGAATACAGGTGGGGCATATAAAGCGAGAGTTAGCCCGAGCCCTGGCTGATGTGATGGACAACAGATTGGCGAGATTAGAGGGGTAAGTTTTGCAATGCCTGGAGATCTTGATGTTGCATCTGTTCTGATCTCGTTAATGTGCTAAAATAAAAAAAAAGATGCGTTGCAAGCTTACGTCACTTGTATTACTCGCAGGCGTTTCCATTATTTGATTTTCAGCTTAAGTAGATTTTCTGCCAGCCTTGAGTAGCATAAATACTTGTTGACTGAGTTTGTGTCGGTCAGATGTCGGTCAGTCATCATGCATAGGTCTTGAATTGGTGTGCACGACTTCACTTTTCCTGACCAGTAACGAGTGAAAGATTTACATAAACTACGTTAGAGATCAGATTACCTGGGGAAAATAATATTGATGCAGTGGAAGCCCGCCTTTCGGCCACCTCGATATGTTACGGCCACTTTATTCTGGCCTGAGCAAAAGCTCAGTCAGTCATTTTCCTGTTCAAAGAAACCGCTTAATACAGCCACCTTGATAATATGGCCAGATTTTTGTGGTTTGTGGCCTGTTGGTGACCGGATTAACGGAGTTCCACTGTGATTGGAATATTGACTTGGCTTAAAGTGAAATCGATGAAAAAGTGGATGCACGATGAATTACTTGTACACAGACGACAGCATTTCTCAGGCTCCAGCGAAAGTCGTACCCAAGAACACTGAGACTCATGGGGTGCTTGCCATTATGCGAGACTGCCTGGACAGATACCAGTGGGACTAACCAAGGAAATGTTGAAATGATATGTTGTGTTCAAATGGGACCAACCAAGAGAAAAGACACTTACCATTTTCCATCCATTTCCCCAATCCTCCACATAGGAAGAAGTGTAACAAACCGGTTTGTCAAAATGGAACGGCAAATTTGGATCTGACAGGTCTGAACTGAAACAGACCTCTCCATTTGACTTTGGATGGTAATTTCTGGAATGTTTGCCCAGATAATGGAAACTCCGAAAGGACCCATGTTGATAAGATCGTAAACCAGGTTCTTATATAATATGAGCCATGCACAGATATTGTCAGATGACTGCAATCTTATTTAAACACCTTTTTCTCCATAGTGTTGTTCCATTTGGAAAAAATAACATCTATACCATGCCTTGTGATATAACATTTTGGGGTAGGCCGGAAAATGAACAAGAAGTTCTTCAGAGGATGCGTCGGCATGGGCACATTTTGAGAACATTTAGGGAGCCAATTCCACAAAAAAGTGGTGCATCTGGACCTAATAACTTGCGCTCAGTGATGGGTCTTGGTAGACCTCCTTCTGTTAGGATTTCATATGATAAGGTATATAATGGATTATGGACAATTTTTTTTAGATCAAGATGACTGGATATTGATGAAGTTCTTTTTGTTATATTGGCATCTTTATGAACTCGGGCATTAAGTCAAGGTCCTTAAACACGTAAAAACAAATCACTCAAAGGCCAATATCTATCCATCTCTGACAAATTAAGTTTGATCAATGGAATTATCCATATGGCATACAGGTTTTCTTGTAGAGCTCAGCAAGTTATCTTAAGCGGGCATGATAGCTGTATCTTTACCTCTTGGATAGCCAATTATAGTACATGACTTGGTTCATTTAATCTGTTTGTATGGCTATGTACTATGCTGTAGATGTACATTGAATAATGAAATATTTCAGTGTACATATCTTAAGACATTTAGGCTTTAATGGTCAAATAGATTGTGCCTTCATTCTTGTTCCAGGTGGTTTTTGGTTTACACTGATTTTAGAGCTTCACTTGCCCAAACTTGCCTGGCTACCATTTCACAATTGCCTTTTACTGTTATATTGGTTGGGATTACCAAGCCTGCAAAAAGTTTTTGTCTATAGGCAGGTCATTTGTCAGGACAAGGACCAGTTTTGATCTGACAAAAAGCCAGTCTGGTCGGACAAAAAAAATTGTTTGTCGTCAGAAATTAAAAAGAGACATTTGAGACATTTTGGTATTTTGGTGTAGACACTTCGCCAAAATATTGGTTGTAAATTCGAAAAGCTTATAAGTCAACTGGGTGTAAAATTGCTACTAGCACCAGCAAGTAGGACCTTTACATTACTTCTAGTGTAATTTTACCTGTTGAAAATTGACAAATTTACAAACGTTTATACCCCTAGTCACACAAGCGTTTCCAACGTAACAAGTTTCCCAAGACGTCTAAGGAAAACGGGAAAAGCGATGAAACAATCTCCCGCGTGGACATTCAGAGACTTGAAAATTGGCTGAAATGAATTCTTCAACTCTTTCTGAAAGCAAGTTTCCTCTGGATGTTTTTGGGGTCAATTGAATAAAAAATTTGCGTTATTATTTAAAATGTGGAATTGGAGGTGGTCGTGACTATAAAGCGTGACCAATATGTACATTCACGCTTTTCACAAAAACATTTCTGTGGTACGGAGACTACATTTCACCCACACTGACAGACTTAAAAAAAACTATAAGAGTTAAAAATTAAACTGATTTTTGATCATACGGACTAGAAAAACATTTGATTACGTTTTAGAGGTTTTAAAGTTTTTGAAAGCGATTGCATTCAGATAAACGAAATGTGAATATTTGGGCTGTGTATCAATTTCCATACTATTATAATCGGGTCAATGTATTACGACTGAAAATTAATTCCACAACACTTGGTAGCAACAAACAACGAGTAATTACATAAGACCTCAGTTTTTAGTAGTTTTTCAGATGAATGTAATTCAGACTAAATGGGGCTTCACGATCTTTCACAACGCCACTGCAAAATGCGTAAATTAACATGTAGGGATAGTGGGACTGATGTGATGTGTTTACAATTCGACATAATTATAATATTTGAGACGACGCACTGCACGTGATAAAATTCTTAGAATTGGAATAACAACAAAACCGATAACAAAGCTTTTTTGCGTAGTATTTTGTGGCAGTATAACAAAATAACTTGTTCCATATTCGGCCACAAATTTCCAGTTAAAATGTTTTTCATTTTAGCAGAAATGCCCGGTCAGAGTTTCCGACCAGGCTAAGCTTTTACCTGTCAAAACCTCAAATTTTAGTGGACAATTGTCCGATGAGCAACTGTTATTTGCAGGCTTGGATTACTGTACATTAGATTTCCTTTCATCTACTAAGATAAGGTGAAAGCCATTATATTTACTCCCTGGAAAGGAGAGCAAGACTTGTAGTAATTTTCACAGTGTATCTTTTTGGGTGACTGGATTAACACAATAGCTATGGTCTCTTTTAGATGACAATGGAGTTGGACAAGCTATTTGAGAAACTTGGGCAGAACAAGATGGCAACTATTGAACCTGCTGAGGTTTGTGAATCAGACTGGAAGAATTCTTATTGTAATTCCTTATTAATGCATCAAGTATTAGTCAGAGTGGTTTTCACTTGAGTGTTGAAAATAATTTGCTTTGGTTTTGCAGTACTTAACACTAAGCAATCAGCGTAAGACTCATACTACTTTGTCATCAATCCAGAAGTAACAATGACTCACTGGCACATGCTGTAAAAAAAAAAAATTGCACTTCACATCAACTACATGTGTTTCCTCTTGAGTGATGATTGCTTCACTGGATTGTCTGTGCCCTTTGTGACTGGCCACAATGATAACTTTGGTTTTGGTTAAATGATGACACTTAATTGAAACCACTCTACAATGTGCAAAGAAAGTCATGTCCGATAACTTGGGGCTAGTGGATTTTGCTGTCAGGCTAGTGAATTCTCAGTGTCATCACTTGCTTGATGGGCATGTCAAGTTTCTTGGGAAAATGTTTTGAGGAAATTGAATCATGAGATACTGTAAGAGATGAATTTTGGGGAAGCTTTTGAGAACAATTTGCTTCATAGTTGCTATGCTATGCTTCATAGTTGCAGCTTGCCCCCAAAAAACCCAATTTTATTTTTTGTGCCCTGCTCTTGATTATAGACTGAGATATCTATATCTATTATAGGCATCACTCAGAACCTTGTCTTTCATACTGTAGTGTACCACGTCTCACAAGGATGTCTTGTATGTACATGCCATTGGGTACTGACCATATGATAATATTCATTATATTAAAAAAATACTTAGTCAGGGGTTTCATTTAATATGTTTTCAGCAAGAGGGCAACTGTTTTTCACAGGCGGGCAAAACTTTTTGAACTGACTTCTTTATACAGTCATGTAAGAAAAACTTTCCTGTAGATGGTCAAACCAGACAGGCAAATTATCATCCTCACAGCCAGTCAATTTGTTTGGTGCCCAGCCCTTAATGAAACCCCTGCAAAATATAACTAACAGCTGCTGAATTTCCTTTTAGGCCATAAAAACTGTGCTATTCCCCCATCAGAAGCAAGCTCTTGCCTGGATGATCGCAAGGGAAAACTCAAAAGAACTTCCACCATTTTGGAAAGATGAAACCATCAACAGCAGGAAAGGATACTTCAACTCAGCTACCAATTTTGCAACAACTACACGACCTAGTTGTGTGCTTGGAGGGGTTCTTGCCGACGATATGGGCCTTGGAAAGACACTGGAAGTTATTTCACTCATTGTTACAAATTTCTACAGTGGAAAGCCATTGGTTACTCTGGCAGATAGGAAAACTCAAATAACAAATGTATCAAAGGTTATTACAGTAGCATCTAATTGAACTATTTGTGTGGCATTTATTCTGAAATATAGGCACAGTAGACATCTCCAGATCGAGCAGTCTGGGTTCGAGCCCTGGTTGGGGACGTCGTGTTGTGCTCTTGGGCAATAATAGATACTTTACTCTCTCCACCCAGGTGTGCAAATGGGTACTGGCATATTTAATGCTGGGCGTGACCCTACGATAGACTAACATCCCATCCAGGGAGGATTTCTGAAATACACCTAGTCGCTTCATGTTACTAAAACCAAGATAAGTTCTGACCTGATTGGCCACTTGGTTTGTATGCAGACTTTACTTTTTTACTAATGGTACTTAAAATTTTATATGATACCATTTTGGATCATTCTTTGATCTGAGCTGTTCTCTTATCATGCTCTCACTTTAAATTTTGTTCCAATGGAGTACAGATCATGCATAAACCCTTTAACACACTGTCTCAGAGTTACAACTGTATTCCATTGCCTTGAGAAATTATGAAAGATTGAAATGTTATGCCTTCCTTTCTTGTAGCAGAGGACTAAGCGATCAAGACATACAAACCAAAGAACGAAACAAAGCCAAAGAAAAAAGGAGGACTTCTTGAATGATGATGAATATGCGATTATCCGGATTGATGATGAGGATGAAAATGAATCAGGTGACAACAATGACGAAGAAGAAGATGAAGAATTTTCTGGTGATGTATCATTTAATATGACTGGAAAAGAGGATCCAAACTTCAGTCCTGACATAGATTCCATCAAGAAGGCTGCAACCTCTCAATCTGTCAGAAGATCCTCAAGGTGATGTTAATTTATAATTATTATTAGATAGACTCAGGTACACATTTTACTGGAAAATACACCACTCATAAAATTCATAGGAAAGCACATCCAGGACTTAGGTGGTGTATTTTCCATATCCTCACTAGTTAAGATATTGATCACTTCACTGATATCATGTTTGACCCTTAAAGTGCCCATATGATCAAATTCTTGATATCAATTTTTGTACATTTTCGTACACAATAGGTCTTTCCTAGCTATCTTGCCAAATGTCAATCTACAGTATTACCAACATTAGAACCCGTGTCTTTTGGACCTTTATTTCTGAAAATTTATGGTCACCAATAATTTTCCTTGTTCCAAGTCTTGGTTGAGAATTTGAGAAAATGAAGTCATTTTCTCAAAAATACTGCATGGTTTGAAATCATAAAATTGCATGAATATGAGAGCAAAGTTAATTTGTTATTCTTTACGCGAATTGCAGTACTAATTGTTAATTATAATTTCCACCCGTGTGGTATTTTTGAGGAAAAAAATATGACATAATGTTCTCAAATTCTCACCCAAGACTTGGACATGCAAAATTAATGGTGGCCGTAAATTCTCGGAAATAAGGGTCCAAAAAGCGTGAGTTCTAATGTTCGTAATAGATTGAAATTTGGTAAGATATCTAGGAAAGACCAATTGCCTCTGATCATGTGCCCAAATAAGGGCACGAAAGGGATTGTGTGAGTTAGTGCCAGCAAGCCAAGTGTGTTAAATGAAAAAAAAAATCACCCTAGCTTAACTTATCTTTGTTGAAAAATGATTTTCTCAGAAAGTGTCCAAATGAAGGAGTTGGTAAACTTACATTGTAGGTGGAACTGCGTCAGCTTGTCAGTAAATTTCTTTGATGATGTGGTACTGATCAGAAATCTTTTTTTCCTATACATTTTTGTATTATTAGGTCAACCAAGAGACCAGTGCGGTATATTGAAGCTGAAGTGCTTAGTGAAGGAGATGGCAGTGATACTGAACTGGTTGCTAAGGATAGTGACAATGAGACAGACAAGGTCATAGATCCTTGTCCAACCAAGAAAGCCAAAGTTTCAAAGAGGGCAGCACTGGTGGAAGATAATGAATCCACCAGTACTAATGTCAAAGAACATAAGAGCATGAAGCCTAAAACAGCTAAAAAGGAGTCCAAGGAGAAGAGGAAAAGCAAGAAGAAGAAGAAAGAGGAAATAGGTGGGTTGTTAAAGAAAAATATGTACATATTGATTGTTATATGCTCCAACTGAAAAACTTTATTTGCCTGATTAGATGAAACGTTATCATTATCAGATCATTATGTCATACCTTAACATTACAATGCTCTAGATAAGTGAAACTATGTTTACCCCTAGGGAAACAATGTTTTGTCATCAATGAACTTTTGACTCGCATGTGATCAGGTCGTGCCTTTTGAGGCTTGATTGTGTAAATTTGTATGAATGCTGTATTGGATGAACACATTTTGTTGTCCTGTTTGTCAGGGCTTTATAATAGTTTTAAATTTGAATGTAGAACTTAACCTCAAAACTTTGAGGACTTATCTACTAAAGTTGATCTTAGGATCAAGTCAGGGCTCAAAGAAAGTGCCATCCAGTCACCTGGGACAAGTATATTTTCCTTTTGGGCATGTAATGTTTTATTCTTAGTTGCCTGGTGGGCAAGGGATCAGGCAAGTCATCTGCCAACTGAATCATTAAGAGAGCAAACTTAGACTTGCCCAGGGCAAGCAAAGTTTGAGAGCTATTTGTTCCAAGGGCAAGCTGGAATTCAAGCGTTGGGTTAATTTAGACTTAGCTTGACTTTGCATTTTCAAAATGTTGTGTAACAGGTAAACACAAGCCAAGTTCAGTCATTAATGTGGATCTAACTGATGATGGACCAACTGCCAAGCCTCCCTTACCTTGTCTCCCTAAAGATGATGTTGCTAAGGAGCTACCTGTGCCAGCAGGTTTGTGCATGTTTGACATAATTCACTTGTGACATGTTGCTGACTTCTCAACTTACTAATCCGTATTTTCACTTGATTGCCATGTACATTTTACTAATGAATCAGGTGGTGTATTAAGAAAATATTCATGACCACTAGATGACTTTTGCTGCTCTGTGACTTTTTGGAAAAATCTTTATTATGACTGCTTGAGTCTGAATTTTTCAGTATAGCTTCTAAAAACCGCTTTCATTGAGAAGTTTTTTCAGTTTTCAGAGTAGTTCATGTTTCCAACAAACAGCAAGTGGTTTTAAAGACTGTGAACGGTGCCTCTTTTCCCTTAATTTCCACACAAATACTTAAAATACAATGATTATTTTTTTACTTTTTGCGTGTTCATGAACTAAAAAAGGAAAACACCTTGATACTACATGTAATTCTTGCATCTTCTTTTTCCTATTTTAGCTTCAAGTGCAGGTAGTGCTGTTGCAGAGTGCCCAGCTGTGCCACATGTTACATTGCCTCCCCAGTCAAGCAGAGAAAGGACTGCTCATCTTGGACCAAGACCAACTTTGGTCATCTGCCCACTGTCTGTTCTAAGTAACTGGCAGGTACATATTAAATCAATTATGATTACCTAACATGATAGGCATGCAATACGCACAGATAGTACAGTTTGTAGTATTCCAAGTTGCCACATACTCTCATACATGTACGCTGCAGCCTTATGATACTGAGTCATTTACCTACATGAAGTAGCACCACAAGCAAGCTGTGTATGCAAGCAGTGGGTTTGTAGTTGCACAGGGCTCGAAAAAATAAAATTGTCTGAATTGCAGCTTAGCCTTTGGACAAGCATCTTTCAAGTTTTGCTTGCCCTGGGCAAGTATAACTTACTTAGTGGCAGACGAGTTGCCAGAGACCTTTCCCATTGGGTAAGTGAGAATGAAACTTTAGTCACTTGCCCCGAAAGAAAATCTACCTTTCCTGGACAACCAGATGGCACTTTTTTCAAGCCCTGTTGTAGCTCTTTGCACAAGTTACTAGGTGGCAATGGAAGGTAAGACTACCAATGAACTATCAGTGTTCTGAGTCTTGACCGTCCAGCTTGATGAGTTTAGCTTGTATGCAGAGATGCCTAGTTTCCTTGTTGTGGACTCTTCTGTTGAGTCTGTGTAGAGGCCATGATTGCTTACATTTCTGAAACATTAGGCATTCATTGCCATTTTGAATCTACCTCACTTGCTTCCTCCCCCCCCCCCCTCCCCCCGTTGAAAAGTATGTGAATGTAGCTTTCCTTGTTGTTCCTTTCTTCCTTCCTCTTGCAAGACTAATACAAACATTTTTAATCCACAGGATCAGTTTGATGCTCACGTTCATGATGGCCTGTTGAATGTTTACACCTATTATGGCTCTGAGCGTACAAAGGATCAAAACTTGCTGGCTGAACAGGATGTTGTTCTAACCACTTACCAGACATTGTCTTCTGAATTCTCCAAGGTATGTTATGCTGTGCACTTACAAAAAGAATTCAAAATGACACATCCAAAAAAAGTAAAATCGTTCTTTATTTTTGATGAAGGTGACATGTCCTCACTTCCCTAGTAGCCCAGAACTCCTGTGGGAGGATTCCTATGTGAAAAGGTCAGGGATTCTGGTTGTCTCGCTTAGGGGTGTAAATCTTTGATTTTGATCCCACTCAAATAGGGTGTTTGGGAGCAGACACCACTACTTTAGGTCGGCAAGGTATCTTCTAGGGTTTCACTTGTAGAAATAGTAAAAACAAGCTGGTGTCTTTTGGCATCAAATAAAGCTTGAGCCACGCCCAGATTGGTCTCCTTTAGGGGCTTAATTCAAAGATTCCAACGAGCACCCTCAACCTTTTCACATGGGAGTCCCCCCCTACCCCCCTACCCCAAGGTCAGAACTGCAGCTGTTAATTCAGTTCTTACTGGATGAAGCAATAAGAAGTTTGCTATTTCCCTTGCATAGGATGCTATGCCATGACTGGTTTCCTCCGAGTCTTTAGTTTCTGCAACAACGATTCGATTTGTACTCCTGAGTGCTTATGAGAAGTACAGTAGTGCAACGTGTCTTCAGGTTACTTAACAGAGAAAAGTGAGGGTTTTTACTTTGAGTCAGTAAAGTTCAGGGAAGTTGAAATTTAGCAGCACTGACTTGGTTTGGAAATCGTTACTATATTTAAACTCTGTCATTTTTAAATTTGCTTGTTCAGGGAGAGCTTACTTTTACTAGGGAAATGTTAGGCCGAACTTTTGAAACTGTTCTCTGTGGCTTTGTCTGAGGCACGACCATACTGTATATAAATTGCCAGAGATTAAGGTTCTCGCAAGTGCTATGGTAACTCCTTGACGACCACTGCTTTTCTTGTACCACGTTACTTAATTCTTCTACAGGGAAAATCTCCTCTTGCAAATACCCAATGGCTAAGAGTCGTCCTTGACGAAGGCCATGTGATCAGGAATCCTAATGCCATGATGTCTAAAGCTGTCCATGCACTGAAATCTGAACGGCGATGGGTGGTGACAGGCACGCCGATTCAGAACTCCATGAAGGACATGTTCTCTATCATAAGCTTTTTAAAACTGGAGCCGTTCACTGATAGGCAGTGGTGGAGAAGAACAATGGAACGACCGATCAGTGAAGGCGATCAGGGTGCGCTCAGGTATGGGTAAATTATTTCGGTCTGGAAGATATTGCGCAGGGGCGGATGCAGGAATTCCTGAAACGAGGGGTTGGTCACCTTAATAGGGAGTTTAAGTAACCAGGACGGCGACGCCGAGGACAAGGTCGATTCAAAAATGATTTTATCTTTCTCCTACGAATCTCGCGGTACTCTAAACTCTAAAGTCATTTACTTTGTTTATCACAGGCAAAACTATCACGAAACTGAACCTTGGACCCAGCGATAAATTTGAAATAAAAATTTAAAAAATTAGCCGCCGTGGTTCACGTTCTCCAGGAAACGCAGAATTTGGTCATTTCAGGTTGTTTTGCAGAGGACGGCAAAGAAACGTACAAAGAATTATAACGCACGTGCACAGCCATTTTTCAGTTTATTAAACCGTTGCCGTTGACGTCGTGGTTTTCTTAAACTCCCTAATAACTTTCTGCGCCATCAGCTGTATGGTGAGCGCCGTTAGAACGAGATTCCAGGGAAGGGGAGCCGGGGGCGGGGGGGGGGGGGGGGGGGGAGTCCGGGGCCACGTCTCTGCGGAAAATTGTTCCGATCTTACCTCTAAAATGCCATCTCCAGTATTCTTGACACTTGAAAAACGTTTGTAAAGGCATGATATAAAATATGGAGTTTACCTTATTTCTCAACCAGGAAAAAAAAATGCTAACCTGACAATCAGTCAACTGGTGGAAGCGAAACAACTGCGTATAAAACAATTTCATGGAGAGTAAAAGAGAGAACAAAAAAGTTGCTGCTCAAAAGGGAGATTGCAACCCCCTCAACCTCTCCTCTGGACCCGCCTCCTTAATGGTTTTCGACCTCGTTTTTTTCCGTTATACGATATGCTAAGTCTTCTTTACCGTGTCAAAGAATTTCTTCAAATCAAAGGAACCTGAAAGTACATGTTGCAAAGTTTAGGACAGTTTTCTTGTGACTTTTGTGAAACCAAAGCTAAAGTGGTCGCATCTCAGTGGCCAACCCTAACGCAGATAATAAAAGCAATGAGCCAATCAGAGCACAAAGCAAAAACCTGCGACCTATGCTAAGCGCGGTAAAACGCGTGTGTAAGTCAATTCACGATTGGTTACTTTTTGTTTTGCACCTAATTGGTTGAGAAAAACAAACATTCGCTCTGATTGGTTACCGTTAGAGACCCTCGCAAGGGCTTTTTAACAAGAGCTCATTCGGCTCAAACGTGAACACAAAATTACGTTTAGTGGTAGAATACTTCAAACCACTAGATAGTATTAACAGCTAATGCACCGGCGTGCCATTTCCTTTCAGTCGTTTGCAGTTACTTATGGGAAGTATTGCAATGAGGCGAACCAAGACACAACAAGTGGATGGTAAACCACTGGTGGAATTACCGGATAGACAGGTTTATGTGCAGCCTGTTGAGCTGTCCCTTGAAGAGAGGAAGCTGTACGACTCTATGGCTAAAGAGGGAAAACTTGTCATTGGCAAGTAAGTTGCTGTCGTATTGTTTTGTGTTTTTGTTTTATGTTGGGCTACCTTTTACGAAGAGAAAGCTGCACAACTCCACGGCAAAACAGGAAACACTTGCCAGGCTTTTAGCCTGGATATGCGCTTAGGACAGATATTTCCTGGGCAGTGAGCAGAAAAGAATCCATTGTAGTGATCTTTTATATATCTTGGATTTGGACATGGTATTATCTTTCATAGCGCTGTGACAGCCTTGCCTAGTTCCTGTACGGCTTTCTCCCAGGTCTTCACGCTCAATTGATTTCAGTGACGTATCCGAGTCGAACGGTAAGGAGTTCACGCTTTTCGCCTCTGGCCACGTGACCCCAAAAAAACAATTGACCAAGGCGAAATTTCGAGGCCTAGGAACTAGGCAAGTGACTGCTACTTAAATGCAGACCTTCTTAAGGTCATTTCCAACTCAAAAGTCACCTTTTTCAAAGGTCAACCTGTACGACCTCGACATTCATTGGAACAGAAACCTTGTAGTTTTAGAGAGTAATAGGTGTTCTCGGACGGAATCAAAACAGAGTTTAGTAAGAAAATTGCGAGAACCAGTTGAAAGAGAAATTCCACAACTGCGATGATATTAATAGACAATTTCCGAGTTTCCTTTTGCCTCTGTGTCAAAACGAGTCTTCATATAAAACCATTCATTCATAGGAAAATGAGTTGCCCCTACTGGCTCTTTTTCATACTAATCAAACTCATTTTCATATGAAGTGTTTTGCACGAGGACTCGGTTTGAAACAGAGGCCCAAGGTAACTGAGCATGTACGTCCTTTTTTTCAGATATTTCAAAACTGGCAACATTCTCCATAATTACGCCGATGTGTTGGCAATTCTGATGCGGCTCAGACAGCTGTGTTGTCATCCTAAGCTCTGTGCAGCAGCGTCAGCCTTGTCTTCAGCTGAAAGTAAATGTTGTGTAAACGTAAATACTTCTCTTAGAACGGTAATCACTGAGATTAAAGTTCAAACGCCAACACAAGGTTTGCCTTAAAGGAGCTCAGTCACGATATTTTGAGTTATTTTGGCCACATACAAAATTACCTTTAAATTGAAGGAAACTTGAAAATAGAAGTTTCTAAGATAGAAAAACGGTAAAGAGTTATATAATAGTAAACCATAAAGGAACAAGGATGAGAAGATTAACATGGGCTACAAACAACAAACTTGAAAAATATAGGCTACACCTTTCAACATGGGCAAATCTTGACGAAGCTCCTTTAAAACTGTTGTAAGTCAAGGTTTTGAAGGATTCAGAGTTTAAGTTCTGGCACATAGGATATCATTGGCGCGTCAAAAGTAGGCAAGGTGGTGTAATGGTTAGTGCGGTAAACTCCGGATCGAGCAGTGCGGGTTCGAGTCCTGGGTAGGGCCCTAGTGTATTTTCATCGACGCTTACTCTCCCAGTGCCTCTCTCTTTACCCAAAGAAAGAGAAAGGCAGTAATATTGTGTTTTAATTTCGATTCACTAGTATAGGACGGCAGGGCTGCGTGGATCTTGAGAGGTTTGCCAATGGAACTGGACTTATAAGATGGAATATGATTTCAGCATTGTCTGTCTTAATTACGTGAAATTCTGTATTCATAGTTCCATTCTGGTTTGACACTTTTTAAAAGGCTGTTCTACCCCAGAAGAACTCCGTCAGAAGCTTGTATCTACCCTTGTCACCCTTCTGAGTTCAGGAGCGGACGAGGAGTGCCCTGTTTGCCTGGATTCACTCTCTGTCCCAGTGATAACGCACTGCGCGCACGTGTTCTGCCGGAGGTGCATAGAGGATGTGATCAAGACGTCGGAGGCGAACCCTCGCTGCCCTCTTTGTCGTGGCTGCATCAGTATGGATGTGTTGGTGGAGGTCCCCCCTGACGCAGAGGATTTGGATGAAGGCGATGGATCTGCAGAATGGCACTCCAGTTCAAAGGTAACGACCCTTCGACGATTAACAACATCTCCATTGCAAACAGGATCAGCCATTCACTTGGAAGAAGCTTTATTACATAAGGTTCATTTTCATTTCATTTCTCCTAGACTTTGGCCTAAATTGTTGACTTCGTCACGGTTGTTTGAAGTCCAGATCAATCTCAATCTCAGTCTTGTTCTAATTTTATTAAATCTAAATCTTGTTCTTAATTCGTTAATTATTCTCTCTTCAGCGTTTTATATCCGGCTAAGTTCGCAAACTGAAACCCAAGCCTAACAGAACGGTCAATGTCTACATCTCCTGTTATATAAACTATGAAACAACTGAATAGCAGTTTGTCCTGCTTTGATAAGCTTCCATGATTGCCAAGGTCCGTGGCTAAAAATAATCTCTTGCTAACCGAGCGCGACGGCCGTACTGGGGAATATTGGCACGAGGTCGTGACAGCACGGCACGCGAGGTTTGTACAAAAACGACCGAGGGCTAATATTTCCCAGAACGACTCGAGCTAGCCAGGTTAGTTAGTGGTTTACAATATGGCACTCGGGTTATGGCTGTTTATTGAATTTGTGGCTTTCAGAAACAAAGAAAATACACGGCTTATGACCGTTTCCATAGAAACTGTCCGTATAGCAAAATCCCAACCAAGAAAGAGCCATTCAGGACACTCAGATTTAGCCCGGCCAAGGCTACCTTACCATGTAATCAGTAAATAAGATTATTTTCCTTATTGCGCCAATATTCCTTGGGCGCTTGTTGTCTTTCAGGTTGATACGTTGATGTCTCTCTTGACCAAGCTCAGAAGTGAAGATCCCTCAGTGAAATGCCTGATCATCTCGCAGTTCACGTCCATGCTGAACATTGTTGAAACACCATTGAAAGCGGAAGGCTTCAATTTTGTGCGATTGGATGGCAAGATGACTCAGAGGAAGCGAGCTGAAGTGATAGAATTGTTTGATGAGCGCGGACCGGATTCTCCCACTGTCATGTTGCTGTCACTGAAAGCAGGAGGAGTCGGACTGAATCTTACAGCGGCTTCCAGAGTGTTCCTCCTTGATCCTGTAAGTTGAAACAATCGTATGACCTTTGCAGTTTAGTCGTAGAAAGTAAAGAACAACTTCAGCTTTTCGAGGGCTCCTCCAACTTCCTTAAGCATCTTCTAACTCTTGGCGATTCTCCTCAGTCCCGACTAGGTTGAAATCACTCACTCCCCTATGTAATCTGTCTCGTTGTATGTGGTTCCAAACGATCTTTTGAGCAGTTTTCAGTGGTCCGGAAATCATGGTTCTTAGATTTTGACTTGGTCATTAAGTACTCCAGTTTTTAGGGTTATCACGGGAATGCAATGGCCAGTTTCCCCTGTGAGACGCGCCTGCAGGGAATCATGGTAGTTGTATTCTTTAAAACAAATATCCAGTCCAACTGAAGATGATGAATACAACTATGTTTTCCCGCGCTTTGCCTCAGCTTCATGCAGTTACTTCGAGTTTTGATTGGTTCATTGGATTGTCTGCCTCCTTTGTCATTGGCTAGAGTGATTGCTTAGGCTTTGGTTTTGCGGCACTCAATTGAAAACCGCCCTACTGTTCGGTGCGATATAAAGTGTGCTTTACTGGTTCTGTTTCGCAATTGGCCAGGTCTGAAAAACGGCCATGGAAAGCGGCGTAGTATGGTCTGTGTTAAAAATAAAAATTGAAGAACGGAGGGGGAGAGGGTATACCCCCACCAAAATGTCCCAGAGCTCTTCCCACCAATTCCTCTCGGCTTTGAGAGAGAAGTTTTCCACCACCTGAATCTTGGCCAAATTCTGTGGCTCGTTTTCTAGCAGTTACATCTTTATGTCCTGCAGGCGTGGAATCCTGCAGCTGAGGAACAGTGTTTTGACAGATGTCACAGACTGGGGCAGACCAAGAATGTTATCGTAACCAAGGTGAGTCACTCAGTGGCTTCCTACAGAGTAATACAGTACAGTCACAAACTGCGTTCACACTAGCATCGAAAGATATTTAGAAAAACAAAACATGTTTAAACGGAACAAGTTTCTCCTAAACATGTACATTGTTCACATTACGTCTCCGGTTCAATCTCGTTTAATACCTTGGTACTGCACTTACAAACTGTCAAATCGGTTTTGTTATAAGTTTTTTGGCGTTGTTATCCCAATGTTTTACCGTTACTTCGTACGTCCTATTTGCTGTCACTTGATGCTGTCTTTCTTGGCCAGCCCATATTTCAGCCAAACATTTGTTTCATTGTAGCCCGGGTGTAGTATATTTCGACCTGTCTCCTCCGGTTTGGGTCGCTACCTCTAACGTGCGTCGTTTGATCGAAATCGAAACTACCTCGTGAGATATCGGACGCATTACAAGGCTGGTGGTCACCGCCGTCATCAGTAGAGTCATCAAACTGTTCGTTCGTTCGTTCGTTCGTTCGGTCGGTCGGTCGGTCGGACCTAACCAACCAACCAACCGCCTTTTCTAATTAAACTATGCATTTATTTCCTCTAGTTTGTTGTGAAAGATTCAGTGGAAGAGCGCATGCTTGAACTTCAGAAGAGGAAGAGAGAATTGATGGCAGGTGCG
This sequence comes from Orbicella faveolata, assembly GCF_042242905.1. Taxonomy (NCBI): domain Eukaryota; kingdom Metazoa; phylum Cnidaria; class Anthozoa; order Scleractinia; family Merulinidae; genus Orbicella; species Orbicella faveolata. The sequence goes on from NW_028301553.1 coordinate 7,327,929, forward strand.
TTCAAGACCAAGTCATCAGCTGAAGAAAGACGACAACAAAGAATTCAAGATGTCAAAACTCTCATGGACTTCTAGCTGAAGAACTGTTTCGCCAAAACCCTCCATTTTGGTCGGTGAAACAAAAAAGCTTCTCTAATTCAACTCGTTGAGCCCATGGTATTTTGTATTTTCTTATTGCACAAAAAGAATGGTAAAGTTTTGGTTATTGCGATTTACGAAAACAAAGTACACTCTCAGGTGACTGTTAATTTTTGTTTCCTTTGGAAGAGAAGTTGGTAGGGGGTGGCCTGGGGCTGATTTCGTAAAGAATTCTGTTTTTACCCGAGCTCCTCTGCTAAAATAATTTGTCGTTTTCTGGTTCGTCATTTATCTACGAAGAATGTTTTGAGAAATCAAATCTATAGCTCGTTTGAGAGTTAGTGTCGTTTTACTTTTAATTTCAAGACTAGTTGCCGTTGCGTTTGGTAGGCGTACCACAAAAGTTCCTGTTAAGCAAAAAAGAGAAAAGAATCAACATTATTTAAAAGTTTCATGAAAGCCTAAGATGCAAATATCGCAATTAGTTATAACTTTTTTCAAATTTCATATATGACAGATCAGATTTAGGAAAGGCTCAATATTAATTCCAGGATTTTAACATTTGCCAAAGTTTGCTTCTGTAAACGAAATAAAAAGCAAAAATAATAAATAAAACACAAAAATAAATAGTCAAGCCTTTTTCTCTGTTTTAAGACTGAATTAGTTTCCAATATGATATTTTTCACAGGTAGGGGTGATTAACCCCATACAACTCCCAGCATGGAGACCCAGGGGATGTACATTAGCATGCCTCTCACCCTACTTATGAGGGTTTTCAATCCCGCATCCCGCCACTGTTTTACTCAATCCCGCCATCCCGCTCCACTCAAAATGTATATCCCGATCCCGCCTCATTAGAGTTGCAGTTGTCCGCGTAGCGTTCAATTTTCATGTTTTCCATCCCGTTTCCTGCTTTTACTTTTAAAACTATCTCGCATATCACCTGTCGAAATAAGCAATTGAATCCCGCCCCGCCAAAATATTTTTCGACCGCTTCCCGCCTCCTTTTACTTTCATCCGGCCAGCATTCTGCCACACCAGGAACCTGGCTTCTGGCCTGGTTAAGCCTTTTCAGCATTTGGAGAGAAGGAACTTTTCGTTGTAGGTATTGTAGAGTTCAGCGAACTACCGATGTAAACATATAAAAAAAAAACTCTGAGGCGGACCAAGTACTTCATAAAACCGGAGTTTATCCCGGTTTCTGTAGCCGACTGCACTTTATCCGCGCGCAGTGGAGGCTCTGGACTGTCGTTGATCGTTAGAGCCTGGGAATGAGGCAGAGTTTTACTAGGGACGTCATGTAAGTTGTACACCTGGTGGGTTGCTTCTTTCATGGCTGACTCCGATGACGAGCGAAGAAAGGTAAACTGAGCAGTATTTAACGGTTTTCTCTCTAAATTATGATGTTTCAAAGCTTTAAAATGATCTTTAATCTTTTTAATGTTACTTTGAAACATTTTGGTCAAGGAATGGCACCTTACAAGTTCGAATCGTATCAGCGAAGTCGAAATGGCTTATCTGAGTCGAGATCATATTTCGTTGTCCTTGGATACAAGCGAAACGTTTGATAATTTTTCTCGGGATATCAGATGATCATCCTTTTGTTCGCTAGTGTTAGCAAAAATTTTGAAGGTTTCTGTATGAAATGCATGCGGGCTCGTCTTGGATTTCAATATTGTAAATACAGGTCTGACAGCAGGCTGTTGCCGCCTCTGAACTGTACATGTCTGTATTTAGCACATAATGTAATTAATCTGGTTGCTTACTCAAACTGTTTTAAAACAAAATTCAAAGTAAATTTAAAGTAAATTCGTGACAACTTGGCAATATTCGTTAGCCACAGTATCGTATACTCTTTCCCACAGCAACAAATTTAAAATTGTCCACTTTTAATTATTGAGCATGTACATGTACATAGGAGGGTGGTAAAGGTTTTCTTTAGCCAGGAGCTTATCATCAACTTTGCTTTTCAGACTTCCCATGTAACTGCATCAAAGATCATGAGTTGCATTTTGTAGTCTGTGTTGCAGTGGTAAAACTTTTCGTGAAAGCTGTTACAGTGAGGTGTTTACCAATATTTTTGTGACAATGCCTTTTGATCTCACAATATATAATTTGCAGCTTGTCGTTAATCAACCATATGATGAGACTCTTGAAGTAAATGACGACGAAGAAGTAGCCAGCACCTTTTCACCAAGCCCTAGACCTACTGGCGGCAAACCAGGTGGATATAATCCAGGTGATTAAAGATCAAATGACATATGTAGCTTATTTTATTTAAGTTAAGGAATATACATGGGTTATTGACAAAGCCTGAGGTCAAAATGGCTGGATATTGGATATAAGTTCTTTTTTTTTTTTGCATGTTTATGGATTTAGGCAAGTTTAAGGTCTCTAAACTCCCCAAAAAAGAACAAGGCCAATATCCAGCCATCTTGACCAAACAAGCTTTTGGTAAATAAAGGATTCATTATATGGCTTTCGGTTAAATTCTTGCAGGACAAAGTGGATTGTCCTCAGTGGGCAAGATAGCAGCATCTTGCCCGCTTTGTAGCCAACCACAGTGTAGAATTTGGTTCATCTTGTCTGCTCACTGAGCTACGTGTAGCCACATAAATTAATCATAGTTATAACTGTCAGTTTGTCCTTGGACATGTTCATCTACACCAGTGCTGGTTGGTTATCAGACATTGTCTGAACAAATCCTGTAATAATCTGACTAATGTTATAGACAAGTATATTTGGACATCAATTACCCAAGCGTTAAAATGACTTAGCGTTTTGTCACAAAGATCTTGTTTACAGATCATGTTTGCCTTGAAACATTTTAAAAATCATAACTCATGGATCTGCTTAATATGTAGTCTCCACACTTGCATAACACATGAAAAAAACATGCTTGGAAATTACAAAAAAATGCTAATTTATGCGTCCCAGCAATTTTTGAATATCTCTGCCCAAAATAGATGTTGTGCTAATTGAGAAAAAAATACTTCTGCACTGTGCACCGTAATCACGTTTCTCTTTTGGCCGCAGGAATTGGATCTATCTCCATGACTGACCAAAGTGATGACGAGTTTGACCATGATAACCTAGCAGAAAGTAAGGTGGGTATTTCAGGACTGCTTGAACCCCATTTCATTATCAGAAAATATGGCGCCCCACTATTTACTATTTTTAGTAGCAAGTTGGTGCTAAATTTATATAAAATGTACAAATTTATTTTGGCCAGTTCATTTTTTGATCTCTGTAGGAGGCTCCTGGGGGCTATTCTCGGCCACAAGAACTGCAGGGGCTCAAGGAACGACCTGGGAGACCAACTGGCCAAGAACTGGAAAGTCAACAAACTAATGATGATGAAGATGAAGATGATAATGATGATCAGAGTGACAGTTCCGATGATGATGATGAAGATGATGACGCACATGGAACTGCACTGGTGGGGTATGTCCATTATTTTTAGGTACCAACCTTGCATGAGGGAATAAATACAATAAATAACATTGACTAATGGTTTAATTAATTACCATAAAAATCCAATTTGGGACCCAGTGCACTTGAAATTTAATTTTTACAGCTTCAGGGAGGATGCTTACAGTATTTTGTGTTTTATCATGGCCTCTCTGAAGTGTCCAAACAATAAATGATGCACTTAGTTAAATCCTCTTTGGCTTATTCATGATGTTGACTCCTCCCCCTAAAAATTGATAAGGGGTCTTTACTTACAGGGGGGTGTTAAATCTCATTATTATTAGTTAATGTTCTTATGGTGGATACAGTATATAAATTACAAAATGTCATGCTCATTAATGGGCATGTGTTTGCTGTTTTATGTACTTGCTGCCGTTATCTTTTTTTACATCCAGTGCTTATGACCCAGCTGACTATGAACACCTTCCAGTGAGTCAAGAAATCAAGGAACTCTTCCAGTACATTACAAGGTACGTTTTATTTTTTACAATGCCACTTGTCTCTAACCTTTCTGCATGACTTTAGTACACAAAAGATCAGGGTTGTCGCTAAGCGCCAGCTGCAAAATTCACTGGCTGAGAAAGAATGGATTGCTGGTTGGATTTTGGTGGGCGATCACTTGGTAAAGGACAACGAACGGTTGTTAGGTTACCAATGTACGATAATTCGATATCTGAACCATATTGAACCATCTAAACGAAAAGTTTGGAGTCAATTCCTGACTACCATGAGTATCGGTGCTACTCTATCCAGTAAAGTAATTGAAATAAAATCTTGTTTTGAACACTTGTTTATCGTTTTCTTTCCATGCACTGCATCCGCCATCTCGTAAATGTGAAGCTTGGTAGCATGGCATTCAAGGTGTTCCAAAAGAATAAGGACAGAAATTTTTTTCCAGGTCTCTCTCGAAAAATGGTGACCGGCTCATAAAAATCTTAGCCGGGAGACTATTTTCTTAGCTACAACCCTGATAGATAGTATTTTTCTTATTGCTCTGATTGATAATATTTAAGTTAAACATTTGCACTGTTTATCATAGGTACACTCCGCAAACAATTGATTTGGAGCATAAAATGAAGCCGTTTAATCCTGATTTCATCCCTGCTGTTGGAGACATTGATGCATTCTTGAAGGTAAGACGTCAAATAATCAATGGTCACCGGATACAAATGTTTTGGTCACTGTTAGTAAATTTATTAAAGGAAAATGAATACTCACTTTAGCTTGCATGGCAAGCATACTTTCCATATAAGGGAAGAGATTCTTGGCTGCTGGCTGTGTGAAAATTGAGGTGAGAGTAAAAATAGATGGAGAGAGGGGTGGTGGTGTACGGCAATAATGGGGAAAAAGATCTTTTGTTCGTACGAGAACACTTGCTATGCAGACTGTGCAGGCTAACTCACTTTTCACGACTTTGTCTGGTTACACAAGAAAAAGTTAAGCCTATTCTTGGACAAAAAGAGCTGTTTTGTATGGTAGGTTTGTCAACTAAAGGTTACAAGCATTAATACTGGATCTTGGCAAAGATTGGGTTGAAAAGTTTCAGACTAACACAGATTTCAATAAAAATATCAAAATACCAACTTAAGATCTTGGGGTGGGTGAGTTGGTAATGCACAGTCATGCAATCATGGTGGACACAACGAAACAACTACCTGCCCAGGGTCACATGACCTGTTCCCAGGCCCCAGTAATGCTTGAGGAAAACATTTTCTACTTATTTCATTTCACTTAGCCAGTGGAATTTATTTACACCTCTTGTCCAGCTTTAACTTTTTTATGACTTTCCTGCAGGTGACACGACCAGATGGTAAACCTGAGACTCTGGGATTGGTCGTTCTTGATGAACCAATGGCTAAACAGTCTGATCCTACAGGTACACTGTACACATTTTCTTGGACCAGGATTTACACAAGAAAATAATACTACATATACTTGTACATACTTGGTGATCTATGACTATACTGTAACTTCAAAAAGTGGAAGCTTGCCTCTGAATTGACCAGGGACATTGTGCTGTGTTCATGGGAAAGACACTTTCTTCTCACAGTGCATCTCTCCACCCAGGTGTATATATGGGTACCGGCAAATGCTGGGAGAATAACCCTGTGATGGACCAGTGTCCTAGTCAGTTGGAGGTAGAAATACTCCTAGTCACTTCATGCTACAGAAACCAGAGATAAGTACCATTCTGATGGGCCACTTGGTTTGTATGCGGACTTTACCCCTCCCCTCTCTTGTAAACAAGGATATATATTCTCTAAAAACACAAGTTGTTTTCTGATGAAAAAAATTACTAATTTTAATGTTACATTTCAGTTCTGGATCTACAGCTTAGAACCATCTCCAAACAGACAAACTTGAAGGCCATGGTAAATATCCCAGAACATACAGTATAAGCATTAAAATGTCTTAAAACTAAAGAAAATTAACTGTGTTATCTTTTGGAACCCACGTGACTCAATCATGACAATGGAAGTTCTAGAGCCCCATTTTATTCTGTTTCTAATTGTAATATTCATTGAACATGTCTCTCTTTCCATGCTGCAGACTGTGCGGAGCATTGAAGATCCTGAAAAGAATCCTAAAGCTGTTGATAACTGGATAGATAGTATCAGGTAATAAACCAATCTTTTTGTGTGACGGTGCCTGGTGGTTGCTGCTTACAAGGTTGTCATGGATACCCTTTGCGTTCAGTTCTTTTTGCACTTGGGCTCCACCATCCTTTCAGGTATCATTCCCCAAGCTCATCTATTGTTGATGAGTTTAATCAGGTAATAAATCAATCGTTTAGTGCAAGTGTCCACACATAAGGAACCTTGCCACTGGCAGAGAATACCATTTTTCTCTTTAACCCAATCTATACTCCTTTATCTCCTGCTCAACCATTTACCTCCATCTTACAGACTAGCAATTACCATCTGGCAGACTATGGTGCCATGTTAAAAATTTGAAATCTAGGCGATTGCCAATTTTACCTTCTTGACCCCACAAAAATGTTGTTAAAAGTAGAGCTTAACTGATTCAACCACAAAAGTGCATCAAATATTCCAAAAGTTTCCCTCCAAGATGCCAAAAATCAGCTGAAATAGAAAATGTACAAGTCATGTGCTTTGCATGCTTTCTGTTGTACATACAGTATGTCGGAGATTTAGTGACCCATATGCAAGGGTTTCATTAAGGATCATGGCGCAACTTGACCGGCTGTAAGGACGGTTGTGCCCAGCTGGTTTGACCATGTAGCTCTGAAAAGTTTTCTTATAAAGAAGCTCAGTTCAAATAGTTTTGCCTGCCTGTGAAAACCTGTTGCCCTCGTGCCAAAAATGTTCATGAAACTGCTGCATATGGGAGAATGGGAAATTTGGTTTGTATCCAGGAGACTCCCAGATAATCCTAGATGATCTGGGGGAGGAGTTGTAGGGGGAGTACACTTTAGATATGAAAACTATGTACCTAGTAATTACTCTATGCAGGGGTTTCATTAAGGGCTGGGCACTGGGCAGATTGACTGGTTGTGCTTGCCTGGTTTGACCATCTAAAGGAAAGGTTTTTATTGTAGAGAGGTTCAGTTCAAAAAATTTTGCTCACCTGTGAAAACCAGTTGCTCTGTTGCTGAAAACATTGACGAAACCCCTGAACTTTATGGGTGACTAGGATGCACCATTTTACCAACCAGTCACCTGAGCCACCCTCCCATAAAGAGTTGTTCAATGTGTAGAGACCCACCTGGCCTGTGTCATCATACATGTATGCTGTTCATTATTTTTTATATATTAAACAGCTTTTTAATTAATTACCTGGAAACGTGTTTGACTGTCTTCACATGCTTCTTTTTAACAGGGAACTTCATCGTCAAAAACCTGCTCCTACAGTTCATTACCAGAGGTAAGAAGAGGACACTGAACAGCTAATAAAAAATTCCTTCCATTATTAAAAGTAAAAGGAATGTCTGGCAGGGATTGGCAGAGATTGGGTTGCTTTGTAAACTGCACACTGGCAATCATAATTATTATGTTTGCTATAACATGTTTCAAATGTAGTTGTTCAAGACATGACAAAAGGTCAATACAAACATTGCGGATCAAGAATCAAAACCTTGTGCTCTCTCCACAGACAACTGCACATGCACGAACCAGGATTACATCGTGATACTTTGGAAAAATGATTACATAATAAAATCTTCGTAACAATGTATTGAGAATTATGAAATACTCTCCTTATGCTGCATTTAATGAAGAGGCTGGGGTGCATTTCCATGTAATTTGTGACTATCACATCATTTGTGATTATGGCTCTCTTTGATTTGATTTTAGTTTGTATTCTTACTGTCTGACAACAGTTTGATTACATTCTCTCTATGTCTAGGAATATGCCAGATGTCGAGTCCCTTATGCAGGAGTGGCCACAAGAATTTGAAGACCTTTTGAACCAGGTCAGCTGTAGTTTATGAAATCTGACTTGTCTGTTACCTTTCAGTGTTCAGTATCAAATCTTTGAGCAGTAAATTCTCACAACTTATAAACTGCCAGTTTTAAAGCTCAATTTGCTGCAGTGTAGTTAAAGCACTGAAGTATTAAAACAAAATGTGCTTTTTGGAGGTTAGGGGTCAAATCTTTAAGAGTCCATTGCACCAGGATTGTTCTTAAAATCTGCCACAAATTGTCACCAGAATTTGTTTCAAAGATAGCACATGCACTCAGGACGTTAATTACAAAACCTCTTTCCAGCAATGACCTCAATGGTGCATAAGTGATATGATATGATATATGATATATATTTTCCTTATGTTGGTTTCGTTATCGTTTTTCTCATTTTTATTCTGTAAGAGCATTGAGATTTTCTAATGTAATGCGCTAGAAATAAATTATTATGATTCAAAATTGGGACCCTGTAGAAGATCACTATCTGACTTACATCTGTGCCTTACACAATGTATGCAGGTGTGTGTGATAGCACCTTAGACTCTTGAAAACATTCTTTCAATCTTAAAAAGGTTGGGCTTCCAACAGCAGATCTGGATGTGGAGTTGAATCAATACGTGGATTTGATCTGTGGTAAGTTGCCACTATTTTATTTGGAAGAATGGAAATCTGGACATTTCTTGTAATAATAATTATTATCAGAGTTGCACTGAGTTGTTCATAGTATAATAATTTTAGTTTTTTTTTTTTTTCTCTGCACTTTTGGTGACAGGAATCCTTGACATCCCAGTACACAACAACAGAATCCATGCTCTGCATGTGCTGTTTACCTTATTTTCAGAGTTCAAGAACTCACAGGTATGTACAGAAAGCGTAGCTATATGTATGAACTGATGTCATTATAAATCTGCAGCACCAGGTGTTTAAAAGAAACACCAAATATTTGGCCTGCGTCAAAGACAGTCTAAAACACTGGGATTCTGTTGCGTGCCCGGCTGCACCAAAGGCCAAATATTTTGCCCCCAAAAAGAATTAATAATCTTCAGTTCGCTTCCAATTCCAAGTGAAAGTTGAAAAATCTTCTTTTTTAAAATTTAATTTCAAAGTTTGTTAAAATTTGAGTGGTCCTTGAATTTTTACACAGCTAATTTTTCACATTCCTGTTAGACTAGTGCATGAGAAAGTGGGATTCTATAAACTGGGACTCAGAATTGGGAGTTTTTGTTCCACCATTCAATTTTCTTTTTTCTAAATTTAATGTTTTGGTCTCTGTGTTACAGCATTTTCATCAACTTGCCAAAGATAATCAGATGTCAAACGAGTTGAAGTTGGATAATGGTGATGCTGTTGGAGGAATGACGGCAGCAGCTGAACACATGACTCTCAATGGAGGAGATACCCAAACCTTAAACTTTGATTACTGAAATACCATACTCACTGCAGTGTTTTTGTTTGTTTTTGTGTAAAATATATTAATTTATTTTGTCTTTAAAGAGACTTAAGTGTGTAGCATCACAGTATATTTTAAAGAGTCTTGTAGTATTTTGGCAAACCCATAAGGCAAGTCAAAATACAGATAATGAGTAAAGGGGTAGTCATGGT